>NW_027361704.1:18260000-18740000 GCF_039654945.1 Dendrobates tinctorius | reverse complement strand
ACCCTATGAGGGGGGCAGTATTATACCCTATGAGGGGGCAGCATTATACCCTATGAGGGGGTGCATTATTCCCTATGAGGGGGGCAGTATTATACCCTATGAGGGGGGTAGTATTATACCCTATGAGGGGGTGCATTATACCCTATGAGGGGGTGCATTATACCCTATGAGGGGGGTGCATTATACCCTATGAGGGGGTGCATTATACCCTATGAGGGGGGCAGTATTATATTCTATGAGATGGCTGCATTATATTCTATGAGATGGCTGCATTATACTATGTGAGGGGGCTGCTTTATATTCTATGAGGGGGCTACCCCAACTCCTGCTACATAATTAAGACATGTACAACCTTATATTATACCCGGATATTAGTGTGTTTTACCACATAATTGGTGGTCTGGTATTTAACTCTATGCAGCTACATAGTGGGCCCCAAGAATGATTTTCTCTGGTGGGCCCAAGGTGTTCCAGTCCGACGCTGGTTAGGAGTGTTCAAATCAAGAAAATGATAAGGGTGCCCATACTTTTGCACCGGTCAAATTTTGTTTAAATGCAGATTGCACATTTTCTGTTAGTACAATAAACCTCATTTGAATCCAGAAATATAACTGAGTCCATCAGTTATTAGATATATGAAACTGAAATAGCTGTTGCAAAAACCAAAATTGTTATAAAGAAAAAAGGTTAACATTAATAGGGGTGCCCAAACTTTAACATATGACTGTATCTTACTAACAAATAAAAATTTTGGTTCCAAAATTGTGCTGATGTAAAGTAAACATGTGGCAAATGTTACTTATTAACTTTTTTGTGTGCCATATCTCTGTGATTTAAGGGCATAAAAATTCAAAGTTGGAAAATTGCAGAATTTTCAAAATTTTCGCCAAATTTCCGTTTTTTTCACAAATAAACGCAAGTTATATGAATGAAATTTTACGACTAACATGAAGTACAATATGTCACGAGAAAACAATGTCAGAATCACCGGGATCCATGGAAGCGTTTCAGAGTTATTACCTCATAAAGGGACAGTGGTCAGAATTGTAAAAATTGGCCCGGGAGTTAACGTGCAAACCACCCTTGGTAGTGAAGGGGTTAATAAAGAATTATTTTTAACAATCAATATTTTCTCTTATTTTCACTTTTTTTTCCACATGATAAACCTTCTTCTGGAATATGTTGAGCTCCATCTCTGAAAGTAGCACATCAGTCACAAGCTGGAAGCACTGCAGCACTGCCTGGGCCAAGTGCCACCAGGCTGTGCTGAAGTTAATATGCTTAGGTGACAATCCACACAATGCTGAAGAGCTGTGGACAGCTCTGAAAGAGCAGTCAGATCTGTGGCTGACACAGCTGAACCTACAGCCAGGCATGGTCGTGTGTGACAATGGCTGGAACCTGGTGGTGGCTCTGAGGCGAGGCGAGGTCATACACATGCCATGCCTGGCTCATGTGCTTAACCTCGTTGTTCAGCGTTTTCTTAAAACTTACCTGGAGCTGTCGCATCTGCTTGTGAAAGGACGCCGACTGTGTGCCCATTTTAGAAAGTCAGCTACAGCTTCAGCCACCATTGCCGTGCTTCAGCAGCGTTTGCAGCTTCCGGCTCACCGACTGGTGTGTGATGTCCCCCCGTGTTGGAACTCTACACTGCGTATGTTTGAAAGGATTTGTGAGCAGAAGAGGGCAGTTGTTGACTACCAGCATCAACAAGGCCATTGTTATTCAGTTCACACTCCACACATAAGACCTCAGGAGTGGACATGAAAGTCAAACATGTGTACCATCCTGTAAAACTTTGAGTAGTCCACCAAGATGGTGAGCGGCGATGATGCCATAATTAGCATCACCATCCCGCTTCTGCATTCTGAAAAGCTCTCTGCTATCAATGAATGAGGATGCATTGCAGGCGGAGCCCGAGGACACGTAACCATGCACTGTGATTACACACAGCCCATCCTCATGTCATCCCAACGTGGATTGGTTGATAATGAGGAAGAGGAGGAGGAAGAACAGTATCTACTTTCATGCAGTATAGATGGCATTATAAACACAACTTTCATACCGGCTGTTCAGCATGGATGGCCTGAGGACAGGCAGGAGGAGGAAGACACCTTGGTCACTCTTCCTGTTGGTGAGGATATGGAAGGCTTGCCTGTTACCTGTCTGGCATGCATGGCTGACTTTTTGTTGCTCTGCCCATCCCGTGACCCTAATATTCTAAAAATTTTGGGGACAGTCATTATTGGGTAGTGACACTTTTAGATCCACGCTACAAGGAGAACTTTCAATCTCTTGTTCCAGAGGCAGACAGGTGTACTAAAATGGTGCAGTACCAGCGGGCCATTGTTGCGAAATTATTTAAAAAATTCCCATCTGAAAACGCTGGCAGCAGATGTCACAGTTCGTTGGACAACCAAGAAGTACAGGTGTGAGAGACACAACTCAAATCCAGCTGTGGCAGGGCAACACTTGCAAAGTTTTCTCAGAACCTCCCATCACCCTAGCCCAGAGGCGCGGGGTAATGTTACAAGGAATGGAATGTTTTGGAAGATGCTGAGTGAGTACCTTGCTGACCATACCAACATCCTCCGTGATTCCTCTGTGCCTGTTAATTATTGGGTATTTCAGCTGGACACGTGGTATGAATTGGCACTCTATGCTTTGAAAGTCCTGCCCTGCCGCTAGCGTTTTGTCAGAGCAGGATTTTAGTGCCGCTGGTGGAATTAGATAAGGGCATTTGCCTGTCAACTGAAAATACAGACAGGCTGATTCTTATATAAATGAACAAGGGCTGGATTGGGCAAGACTTCTCTACACCACCAAATGACACCGAAACATAACCTCTAATATAGTGTCTTTTTGGGAGGTGTATTCCCATGCACCTCTTCACATCCACACATGGGTATACGTTTCTCCTCATCCTCATCATCCACCACCACTAGAACACCAGGGTGAACGCTTTCTGTGTTACTACAGCCAGTCTATTTTTTTTGCAAGGGTGTCTATGAGGTCTGTAAATTTTTTAAAAACAAAGGAACCCCCATGAGGAAATGTTTGTCAGCCCATGCACTTAGTGTATGGGCATTCCAAGTATAAGATATCCGCTCCTTGAATTTGTGAAAACATTCATAGGAGGACATCCTCCATGTCTCTTCAGACACCACCACTAAAACACAAGGGTGAACGTATTCCGTGATGCTACAGCCACTCTAGTTTTTTGCAAGGGTGTAGGATGCCTGTAAACAAATTATTTTAAAAAATGTTCCCCCCATGGGGAAATGTATGTCAGCCCATGCAGTTAGTGTATGGGCATTCCAAGTATAGGAGACCCACTCCATTAAATTGGGAAAAGATTCATAGGAGGACATCTCCACGTCTCTTCAGACTCAACTACTAGAACACGAGGGTGAACTTATTCTGTGATGCAACAGCCACGTTATTGTTTGCAAAGGGGTGTTTGAGGTCTCTTCAGAGTTCACCTATCATTTCTTGTGTCTCCCACATCCAAATGAGGAGTTCAAATAAATATCAATTAAAAAAAATCATAGAGTTGGACAGGAAGAGCAAATACATAGTAGTGGTATGGCACTGTGTCCTGCCAACACTAGAGCAATTTTTTCTTAATTACCAGCATTACATAACAAATTTTACATGCAGATGAAGTGGATATAAAACCACAATTTGTGTCCTCCCAGCATTCCTCTGTACACCTCTCAGTATTTAGATCACAATTACCATGATCTCTTTCCCTTCTGCTTTTCTCTGTCTTTATATCACAGGTATCACAAAATGCTTCAGCCGCAGGGCAAAAAATATTTCCTACAATTGAACAGTTCTGGATTACATTTGTACAGTGTGAAAATTAATTAGGCCTAAAAAATGTATTTGTCTAAAACACAGTCGGTGGACACTTAGTAATTTCCCCCTATTTAACCCCTTTAACCCCCCTATTTAACCCCTCTGCACTTTAATGACCAAACTAATTTTTACAATTCTGACCACTGTACTTTTATAAGGTAATAACTGGAATGCTTTCATTGATCCTGGTGATTCTGACATTGTTTTTTCATGATATATTGTACTTCATGCTAGTGGTAAAATTTCTTTGATATGACTTGCGTTTATTTGTGAATAAAACGGAAATTTGGCAAAAATTTTGAACATTTCGCAATTTTTCAAATTTAAATTTTCATGCTATTAAATCACAGATATGGCACACAAAATACTTAATAAGTGACATTTCCCACATGTTTACTTTACATCATCACAATTTTGTAACCCACATTTTTTTTTTGTTAGGAAGTTATAAGGGTTAAAAGTTAACCAACGATTTCTCATTCTTACAACACCATTTTTTTTGGGGGGATCACATCACATTTGAAGTCACTTTGAGGAGTCTATATGATAGAAAATACCCAAAAGTGATACCATCCTAAAAACTGCACCCCTCAAGGTGCTCAAAACCACATTCAAGAAGTTTAATAACCCTTCAGGTGCTTCACAGGAATTTTTTGACTGTTTAAAAAAATGAACATTTAACTTTTTTCCCAAAAAGTTATTTCAGATCCAATTTTTTTTATTTTCCCAAGGGTAACAGGAGAAATTGGACCCCAAAAGTTATTGTTCAATTTGTTCTGAGTACGCTGAAACAACATATGTGGGGGGAACCACTGTTTCGGCGCATGGCAGAACACAGAAGGGAAGGAGCGCCGTTAGACTTTTTTCAATGCAATATTGGCAGGAATTTAGATCAGACACCATGTTGTGTTTGGAGAACCCCTGATGTGCTTAAACAGTGGAAACTCCCCACAAGTGACCCCATTTTGGAAACTACACCCCCCAAGGAACTTATCTAGATGTGTGGTGAGAACTTTGAACCCCCGAGTGCTTCACAGAAGTTTATCACGTAGAGCCATAAAAATAAAAAATCAAATTTTTTTTCCAAAAAAATGATATTTTCGCCCCCAATTTTTTTTTTTCAAAGGGTAACAGAAGAAATTGGACCCCAAGATTTATTGTGCAATTTTTCCTGAGTACAATGAAGCCCCATATGTGGGGGTAAACCACTGTTTTTGCGCATGGCAGAGCTTGGAAGAGAAGGAGCACCGTTTGACTTTGTCAATGCAGAATTGGCTGGAATTGAGATCGGATGCCATGTCGCGTTTGGAGAGCCCCTGATGTGCTTGAACAGTGGAAACCCCCCCATTCTAACTCCAACCCTAACCCCAGCCCTAAACCTGACCCTAACCCTAGCCCTAACCCTAATGGGAAAATGGAAATAAATACATTATTTTTAAGTTTATAATTTTCCCTAACTAAGGGGGTGAAAAAGGGGGTTTAATTTATGATTTATAGCAGATTTTTATATTTGGCAGCTGTCACACGCTTAGGCTATGTGCCCACGTAGCGTTTTATTCCGGACACTAAAAACCGGGCTCCTTCCCAGAAATCGCGCGTTTTTTTCTGTGCGATTTCACCGCGATTTTACAGCGATTATGTTCGCGATTTTGCCTCGATTTTTGTGTGCGATATTCAAGCACTTTCCAAGCGATTTGAAGCATCGCTTGGAAAGTGATTGACAGGTTGGTCACACTCATCAAACATAGTGTTTGACAAGTGTGAGCAGCTTTTTACTATTGAGGCTGCCTATGCGGCATCAATAGTAAAAGATAGAATGTTAAAATGCTAAAAAAAAAATAAAAATCGGGGTATATTTACCTTCCGGCGTCACGCGCTGCTTTCCCGGCCTCAGCATTCCCAGTAATGCCTTGCGAGACCTGTGATAACGCTGGTCTCGCGTTGCTATAGCGATCTCGCGAGACCGCTAGAGTCACGCGAGACTACGTCATCACTGGACCGTGCCACAAGGCATTACTGGGAACGCTGAGGCTAGGGAATGCAGCGCGGGACACCGGAAGGTAAATATACCCCGATTTTTTATTTTTTATTCTTTTTTTTACAGGGATATGGTACCCAGGGCCTGGAGGACAGTCTCCTCTCCTCCACACCGTGGGTACCAACCGCACATGAGACGCTTAACTTCGCTCATGGTGGGCATAGCCACATGCGGGAAGTAAGCGATTCTCATGCATTCCTATGGGTGTGGAATCGCGGCAATTCTTTGCGATTCCGCACAAAAGAAGGAGCGTGCTGCGATTTTTTCCGCGATGCGATTCCGCCGTGGAAAAAAGTGCAGCATTAGCACAGCATGTGCGGAATGCCATAGGATTGCATGGGGGGCGTTCTGTACACGATTTTTTAACGTTTTTGCAGCGTTTTCGCGCCAAAAATCGCTGCATAAATGCTTAAAAATCGCTACGTGGGCACACAGCCTAAAAGACGCTTTTGATTGCAAAAAATAGCTTTTGCATCACTACATTTTGAGAACTATAATTTTTCCATATTTTGGCCCACAGAGTCATGTGAGGGCTTATTTTTTGCAGACGAGTTGTCGTTTTTATTGGTACCATATTCGGGCACACATTTTTTTTATCACTTTTTATTATGATTTTTGGGATGCAGAATGAACAAAAAGCAGCATTTCACAAATTTCTTTTGGAGGGCATTTATACCATTCTGCCAGTGGTAAAATTGATAAATCGGTTTTATTCTTCAGGTCAGTACGATTACAGCGATTCCTCATTTATATTTTTTTATGTTTTGCCGCTTTTATACAATAAAAGCAATTTTATATAAAAAATAATTATTTTTGCAATAAATGAAATTTCTTATTTTTTAGCTAATGATGCTGTATGGCGGCTTGTTTTTTAAGGGACAAGGTGACATTTTCACCGGAACCTTTTTTATTTATATCCGTCTTTTTGATCGCGTGTTATTCCACTTTTTGTTCGGCAGTATGATGATAAAGCATTATATTTTTTGCCTTTTTTAAGGGGTTCGCTAACGGGTTTAACTAGTGGGACAGTTTTATAGGGCGGGTCGTTACGGATGTGGCAAAGCTAAATATGTATACTTTTATTGTTTTGTTTATTTTTACATAAAGAAAGGTATTTATCGGGGAATTTTTAAAAAAAATATTTTTACACGTTTTTTTCAATTTTTTACTTTGTCTCAGGGTAGGACATCACTGTATTATATCAGATCGCTGATCTGACACTTTGCAGCGATCTGACAGGCAGGGAAGGAGGCTTGCCGGCGCCTGCTCTCAACAGGCACTGAGAAGCCACCTCCCTGCAGGACCCGGAAGGACCTCGCGGCCATCTTGGATCTGGGGTCCTGCAGGAAGGAGGCCCTCGGAACAACGCGATCACATCGCGTTGTTCTGAGGGTTTCAGGGAAACACGCAGGGAGCCCCCTCCCTGCGCGATGCTTCCCTTTGCCACAGGAACACTGCGATCATGTTTGATCAGAGTGTTCCATTGGTTAAAGTGACGGGAGCGGTCCGTGACCACTCCTGCCATTTACTGCCGGGTGTCAGATGTGAGAATCAGAATCCTTCTATAGGCAAATCAATGGCATTTCTATGGGGGCTAAATATTCCCCTTCCCTCGCCAATCTCGTAATGAGTTGGTGGGAGGAATTGTATGTATATACTGCCAAGAATCCTTTCAAAGACCACATTTTGTGGTACGACAGATATATAGATGATGTCATCATAATATGGGATTCTGATGTGTCTGTTGTACAAAATCTAATCTCTTATTTCAATTGTAATCCTCTTAATCTAAATTTACTGTCTGTCAAAATTTGACCAATATAAATTTTCTTGATCTGACAGGGCATACCTGGGGAGTTAGTTATCACCTCCACATATAGAAAAAGCATTGCAGGTAATACCATCTTACATGCTAATAGTAATCATTAGAGTTGAGCGACTTTGGTCCGATCGGGTTTCATGAAACAAAATTTGTTTCGGATGAAACTGGTCCGACTAGGGCCAAAAAAGTCGGAGTTTCATCCGAAACCCGACCCCAATGCAAGTCAATGGGGAATAAAAGTCGGCATTGAGTGGATGAATGTCATCCGCTCAATGCCAACTTTTATTCTCCTTTGACTTGCATTGGGGTCGGGTTTCGGAAGAAACTCCGACTTTTTTTGCCCTAGTCGGACCAGTTTCATCCGACCCAAATTTTGTTTCATGAAACCCGATCCGACCAAAGTCGCTCGACTCTAGTCATCATCCTAAACATACTATAAGGAGCATCCCTGTAGGTGAAATGATCAGTGCAAAACGCAATTACAGTTTGCAAACAGATTTTAAAACTGAGGTAAATAAAATGAAATATAGATTAAGTAGAAGGGGATATACCAAGTGGGGTCTGAATTGAGCAGAAAAAATAGTTGAGGGGAGATCATGCTTTAGCACAATGCAAAAAATGGGCAATAATAGCGCTGGTCCTGTCACACTGGTTCTTCAGTATAGCAACCAGTATTCCTTGATTAGAATTATTCAAAACAACTTGTGCATTCTCAGAGAACATCCCGACATTGCAAATATTTTAAATGAGGGATGCAGAATAGTATCCATGAGAGCACCCTCATTAGGTCACATACTCTTACCGAGTTGTTTGAAATCCTCCAGAACAAATCCCACAAACTGGCTCAATACAAAGGGCTTTTTAAGTGTGGAACCAAAATTTTTAAAACATGCACATTTTCTCTGAAGTGCTCCAATTTTACGGACTCTAGCGGGCAAAATATTTTTCCAATTAAAACCTTCATTAATTGTAACACCTCAAATGTGATTTATATCATGGAACGTGTCTCCTGTTGTTTGAAATATGTTGAAAGTACAAAACACCAACTCAAAACTAGGATTCGAGAGCACATCCATAATATAGAAAATGTAAGCTCTGATATGAATATATCACAAATTTCTAAACACTTCATTGATTGCCATGGCGGCAATCTTGAATTTTTAAATATTTATGCCATAGAAAAAATCTTTAAATCCAGCAGAGGAGGTGACATTGAAACCATCCTGAGAAGTAGGGAGGAATGGTGGATGTTTAAATTGAACACCAGGGTACTGCTGGGTTTAAATAAGAGAAAAGACATGATGCTGTTTTATTAAGTTAATCCATCAATTTATTACTTGTTTGGAATCCTTGAATAAAACGTATCACTAAACTTTGCTCTCCCTTTTTTTGTGGGGTATTAGGCTAGTTTCACACTAGCGTTTCTGCCATCTGCGCACGGCTGCCGATAATCCCCGCCCCCTGCCGCGCCCCCTCCTGACATCACCGCCTATTTTCGCACATGGCCGCATGCGATCTGCGCACCCTATCTTTAATATAGGGTGCGCAGACCGTGCACTAGTAGGATTTTTGAGTGCACTGCGCACTTTTGAAGGTGCGCCGAGCGCGCCAAAATGCGACATGCAGCCGTGTACGATAATAGGCGGTGATGTCAGGAGGGGGAGCGGCAGGGGGCGGGGATTATCGGCGGCCATGCGCAGACGGCAGAAACGCTAGTGTGAAACTTATTCAATATAATTTATGATTTTCTGCTAACTCGCTATGCAGCGTTCTCTTGATATATGCTGCGTTTTTCATATTTAAAAAAAACTATTAAAGAATCCCTCCAAAAAACCTATTTGGTGTTTGTTAAGTTATTTTATTGATTATTACTTAGAAATCTCACCCAATTTAATGGTCAGTGACATGTAGCCCATGTAATTCTACTATAATTATATATCACATTTTGTATGCACTTCTCAGGTTTTTGCCCGCTTCATGTTCACCAAATTGTCTGCGTTAATTAAACAAAGGTATTTATTCTGAGTTTTCATGACCATTTACCTGTATTACATGATATTGCCCGTATCAAGCTTTTATAGCTTTTTTTATTATAGTCATGCTGTTTTCCTTATGTTTTATTGGTGTGCACAAAAAATCCTTTTTGTGATTTTCTGTGATTTTATTGCTTTTTGTATCTGTCTATTTGTAAATATTTTGTGCCCACATCTCAGTAAAATTATTCTAATTGTTTATTCTACTGATGTGTTCACCGGATCTGAGTATAAAAGTGGGGCACACTCTTTGTATTTGATATAATGATTAAGGGAGCTTAGTCTCCAGAAACGCGTCAATATCAATATCTGTTATTCATCGTGCTTAAGATTTTATCCTTTATGTAATAATTCATGTGAATAAAATTTGATCTTCACGGAATCAGTAGAGCTGGGTTGGCTGTAGTGGAAGAGATGTTGCTCCCTATTATACTATTTTTACTCTTGTGAAATTAATGCCACTTTGGTGGTCTGCCACTAATTGTTTGAAATGTGAGCACTCCTGGTTGGGTGTAGTGGATGATGTGTCAGTCCTTGTTTTACTACTTCTGCTGTGGTGAAATTGGTGACACTTTGTTGGTGTCTGCCACTAATTTTTGGAAATGTGAGCAATCCTGGTTGGGTGCCCATCTGCTGAGTTGGCTGTATTGGAAGATTTGTCTGTCCCTTTTCATACTAATTCTACTGTGTTGAAATTGATGTCACTTTGTTGGTGTCTGCCAATACATTTTTGGTGATGTGTAGACTCCTGGTTGGGTCTCCTTCATGGGTGTTGCCTGTAGCAGTAGGCCTCAGAGAGCGGCAGTCCTCGACTGTCATTGAGTCAACTACCTGTGTTACTATTCTTACATTTTTCTGACAATAGTAATCAATGAAACTGATATTTGTGCCATCTGAGTGTGGCTGAGCATCTACTTCATATTTTTTTATCACTTATATAGCGCCAATAATTTAATATTCGCTTTATAGACTGTAGAAGGGAAGTGCCCCAAAATGTACATCTGTATATAGAGATGCGTATAGTGAATGTTTTGTGTATATACACATCTATAATTCCCCCACATGTATGACATATGGAACAAAGCCCCTCATCCAGCTTGCTGTCTGCCATGTGCTACCTAGTCAAACAGGTTTATTAAGGGGATGCATCTTGGTGGACAATAGACCCGCGACCTAATCCCCCACACCTGGTCCTGGACACACCTATTTTAGCTGGACTTATGTGTCCAGCTAGACAAGACAAGCTCTGCTCTGTCTCTTTTCTGCTCCTGTTTCCTGGGGTGATGATGGACACACATGGATAAGTAGTATCTGTAACCTTTTCTTACTAGGCCCTGTACTCCTCTTAAGCATTAGGAATAGTAAGCCATAGATGGGAGGGCTGATATTGTATGTGTGATTTGGGTAATTTGGGAAGTTAATCATGGGTTTTTACTGTGAGATATTGTGGTAATATTACTGTGTTCATGCTGTAGTATCTGTATGTGTGTATATATATATATATATATATATTTATAGTCGCCAGCTTGGGTATAAATACAGTATATAAGTATGTAATAGATTGTAGACGTGTGTGTAATAAATATCCTTTATTGATACACTGTTTTGTCTCAGCTAGTATATAAGGAAAAGATAACGTTGAGCCATTATTAACTGGAAATTAATTATTAATAGTCGAGGTTGGCTTTAATAGTTAATATTGGACCTCAATAGAGGTGCAGGGAGAGCTACACATGTTGCATTTTGTTGTGGTCGGCGCAGCGTCAAAATGATGCATGCGGAGGCATTAGCATACACCCGCATGGCCTGCGTACCCAATATTAAAGATAGGTACGCAGGATGCATGCTGACGTCGGCGGAGCTGAATCAAAGAGGTGTGGCAGTGGGCGTGGCTTAATTGAGGATCTACGCAGCCCTCTGCAGCTCTGCCCAACGCAAATGTGAAACCAGCCTAAGACAGAGGTTGAGGGCACAGGTGGAGGCCCTAAAGGAGGTGGAGGAGGCAGAAGCACTGGAAGGAGTATTAGATACAGAGGTTTGTTCCGCAAACCTCGGGCATTCCAAGACTTGGTGTCTAGTGACACCTTGCAGTCCAATGCTTTAAGTCTACATCCCCTGGTGTGTAGTAGTTTAGTTCTCCAACTCAAGCTGTTTAGTAATTTAGTTCTCCAACCCCTGTTGTCCAGTAGTTTAGTTCTCCATGTTCTGGTGTGTATTTTGTTTAGTTCTGCAATCATAGCTGTTTAGTAGTTTAGTTCACCAACCCCTGTTGTCTATTAATTTAGTTATCCAATTGTATGTTGTGTAGTGGTTTAGTTCTATAAACCTAGCTGTTTAGTAGTTTAGTTCTCCAAACCCTGTTGTCTAGTAGTTTAATTTTCCATCTTATGGTATATAGTGGTTAATTTTTCCATCCCCAAGCACCCTGCAAGCCTTGGGGATTGCAGATCTTGTGGAGCAGCCCCTTCCCCAACTGCCCCTACAGCCACCAGAGTTACCCAGTGCCCAGTCATCTAGCTGTTATTCCCCTGTCCATGCTTGCTCTTCCAGGTGTCATTTTTGTAATGCACCCTGGCAGACATAGAATTTTTCAGGGAACGGGTGATGTTGCCTGCGAATTGTTGCTGTAGTGCAGGTACATCTTTCTTAGAGAAGTAATGGTGACTGGGCAACTAGTATTGGGGGGACTGCGATGGCTATCAGCTTTCGGAAACTGTCTGTATCCATAAAGCATAAAGGCTGCATTTCCATGGCCAACAGATTGTAGTGGCCTTGTAATAATCACAGAGATCACAGGCCATGAGTCACACAGAAACAAGCGCTGTGATCTTAAGCCTCGTTACTAGTGTTGAGCATTCCGATACCGCAAGTATCGGGTATCGGCCGATACTTGCTGTATCGGAATTCCGATACCGACTTCCGATATTTTTTCAATATCGGAATTCGGCATCGGAATCGGAAGTTCAGTTGATTGACGGCCTGACGTCATCATGATGCGCGGTGTGTACGCATCATGATGCGCCGTCATTTCGGGCCTTCCGGGGGTCTCTGCCGGCCTGCCGGGGGGCTGTGCCGGCCTGCCGGGGGGCTGTGTGGACTGCCCGGGGTCTCTGCCGGCCTGCCGGGGGGCTGTGCCGGCCTGCCGGTGGTCTGTGCACCCTGTGGGGGTCTGTACCGGCCTGCCGGGGGGCTGTGCCGGCCTGCCGGGGGGCTGTGCTGATGTCCGGGGGTCTGTGCAAGCATCGTCCGATGGGACTACAAGTCCCATCGGGCGATGCCTGCTACCATGACAGTGATTGACACATTAGCCAATGATGGGACAGTAGTAGTCCCATCATCCGGCTAATGTGTTAAATGTTAAAAAAAAAAAAAATACTACATACATACTACATGCATGCTACATACATACTACATGCTACATACATACTACATATATACTACATACATACTACATACATGCTACATACATACTACATGCATGCTACATACATACTACATGCTACATACATACTACATGCATGCTACATACATACTACATATATACTACATACATACTACATACATGCTACATACATACTGCATGCTACATACATACTGCATGCTACATACATACTACATACATACTACATACATACTACATGCATGCTACATGCATACTACATATATACTACATGCATGCTACATACATACTACATGCTACATACATACTACATGCTACATACATACTACATATATACTACATACATACTACATACATGCTACATACATACTGCATGCTACATACATACTACATGCATGCTACATACATACTACATACATACTACATGCATGCTACATGCATGCTACATACATACTACATGCTACATACATACCACATACATACTACATACATGCTACATATATACTACATGCATGCTACATACATACTACATACATACTACATGCATGCTACATACATACTACATACATACTACATGCATGCTACATGCATGCTACATACATACTACATGCTACATACATACCACATACATACTACATACATGCTACATATATACTACATGCATGCTACATACATACTACATATATACTACATGCATGCTACATACATACTACATACATACCACATATATACTACATACATACAATACATACATAGACATACAGTACATATAACATAGAGTAACATACTTACCAATACTTGTCACATTGTTCCCCGAAGCCATTGTCTTTCCGGAATAAATATTAACATAACAAACCACAAAAATACTCACCCACGATCCGAAGCAGTCCACGAGTGTGTCCCACGACGATCTTGGGTAGAGAACGGCAGCATCAGATGATGCTGCCGTTCTCTACGGGCTGCAGGAATCCAATGACGGAAGGTAGGTATCCTTCCGCACTGTATTCCTCCGCCACTTAAAAAAAAAAAAAGTCCCTAGTCTCACTTTATGCCATTGCTGCGTGGGAATTTCCCACACAGCAATGGCATAAAGTGAGACTAGGGACTTTTTTTTTTTTTTAAGTGGCGGAGGAATACAGTGCGGAAGGATACCTACCTTCCGTCATTGGATTCCTGCAGCCCGTAGAGAACGGCAGCATCATCTGATGCTGCCGTTCTCTACCCAAGATCGTCGTGGGACACACTCGTGGACTGCTTCGGATCGTGGGTGAGTATTTTTGTGGTTTGTTATGTTAATATTTATTCCGGAAAGACAATGGCTTCGGGGAACAATGTGACAAGTATTGGTAAGTATGTTACTCTATGTTATATGTACTGTATGTCTATGTATGTATTGTATGAATGTATTGTATGTATGTAGTATATATGTGGTATGTATGTAGCATGTAGTATGTATGTAGTATGTATGTAGCATGCATGTAGCATGCAGTATGTATGTAGCATGCATGTAGTATATATGTAGTATGTATGTAGCATGTAGTATGTATGTAGCATGCATGTAGTATATATGTAGCATGCATGTAGTATGTATGTAGCATGCATGTAGTATGTATATGGTATGTATGTAGCATGTAGTATGTATGTAGCATGCATGTAGTATATATGTGTTATGTATGTGGTATGTATGTAGCATGCATGTAGCATGCATGTAGTATGTATGTAGTATGTATGTAGTATATATGTAGTATGTATGTAGCATGTATGTAGTATGTATGTAGCATGCATGTAGCATGCAGTATGTATGTAGCATGCATGTAGTATATATGTAGTATGTATGTAGCATGTAGTATGTAGCATGCATGTAGTATATATGTAGTATGTAGCATGTAGCATGCATGTAGTATATATGTGTTATGTATGTAGCATGTAGCATGCATGTAGCATGCATGTAGTATGTATGTAGTATATATGTGGTATGTATGTAGCATGCAGTATGTATGTAGCATGCATGTAGTATATATGTAGTATGTATGTTGCATGTAGTATGAATGTAGCATGTATGTAGTATGTAGTATGAATGTAGCATGTATGTAGTATGCATGTTGTATGTATGTAGCATGTAATTTTTTTATTTTTTTTTTACATTTAACACATTAGCCGGATGATGGGACTACTACTGTCCCATCATTGGCTAATGTGTCAATCACTGTCATGGTAGCAGGCATCGCCCGATGGGACTTGTAGTCCCATCGGACGATGCCTGCACAGACCCCCGGAGCCTGCACAGACCACCGGCAGGCCGGCACAGCCCCCCGGCAGGCCGGCACAGCCCCCCGGAGCATGCACAGACCACCGGCAGGCCGGCACAGACCACCGGAGCCTGCACAGACCCCCTGGCAGGCCGGCACAGCCCCCCGAAAGGCCCGTACAGACCCCAGAGAGGCTGTACAAGGGCAGGAAAGGGTTTTTCTTATTCCGATACCGGAAGTCCCATAGACTTGAATGGGACTTCCGGTATCGGAATCGGCGATACCGATACTTTTTTTAAAGATCGGCCGATACCATCCGATACGATACTTTGAAGTATCGGACGGTATCGCTCAACTCTACTCGTTACACACTGCTATATCGCTAGCAATATCGCTGTAAAGTCACCGATTTTGTGACGTTGCAGCGATATTGTTAGCGATATCGCTGCATCTGATACTTACCTCCGACCGGCTCTCCCGCTGCTCATCATTAGTCGCGCGAGAAGCTCCTGGACCATTTCTCGCTGGGCGCTTCCTGCTGGGCTTCCTGTGGCGCCGACGAGCGAGGCGTGGACGCGGGCGGGAGGACGTCAGGATTGCCACGTCTGACAGGTAAGTAGCGGCCCCCGACCCTGCGATGTCGCTGGTGAGATCTGCCTGTGTGGCAGCTCACTAGCGACCACTTAGCGATGCAACAGCGATCCATATCGTTGTCGAGATTGCTGGTGCATCGCTACGTGTAACGGTACCCTTAGTAGCGAAAAGCTCTCAGCTGGCCCCTATCATCCATAAAATGACATGATTGGGCAACGAATCATCCAAGGAGGCCGCAGGCTGTTTACAATAATTAGTTCTCAGAAAAGTAATAGTGAGCGTACGGCTTATCCACGGCCAGATTACAGCATATGGAATATGCGTATATCCCGCTGTACGATCACTGCTAACTCCACGATAACCCTATACTCCTATCTGCCAACAACAATCCTATTTTTAACCTAACAAATAAATGCAGGCCAATTGGATTCCATTCTTCTTTTGAGGTTCACATCATCGGGGTGTTCCATCCCCTCTTGCTCAGAGTATCAGTCATATACTGGCCCCCAGACTCACCCACCCACTTCCTTGACCACTTTTATGCCTTCCGGCCACACTTCATGTCCTCAGAGTTGACAAACCTTATTCTAGGAGACTTCAACAGCTCCACCTCCCCAACTGCATCCCATCCTAGTTTCTATCTTTAGCCAATTCCCGTCGCCTCTCACAACTTTAAAACTCTGAGACACACAAAGACGGTAACACCCCTGATCTGGACTTTGTCCGATTCTGTTCAATTTCCTACCTAGATGGCTCACCTCTTAACCTTTGTCCCCCATGAAACTAGGAGTATAATCACAACTTTGACACTTTTAGGTGCTCCCTAAAACCACATCTGTTTAGGGCGGCCTATCATGCTCCCTAATCAAAGTCCTTTTCATATATATAGCTTATTCTCTACTTCTATGAACATAAATCACACTCAAACACAACGGTACCCAAAAGGCTCATGCAGCCTTTATATACCCCCCATTTCCTCAATATGTTTGTACCCTCATTGTAAATAAGCACCTGTAATTGGTGTCACCTCCACCTCATTGTAGATTGTAAACTCTGCAGAGCAGGGCCATCATTATTTTTGCTTGAATTGTTTGATTATCTTAAACTTGATAACTTATGAATGATTTATATGAACTGCTGACTCATAAAGCTATGCGTAATGTGTTTGTGATTAGTGATGAGCGAGCAGGCTTGGTAATGCTTGTTACTCACCTGAGCATCGCTGTACTTGTGGTACTCGGTGAGCATTTCCGGTATTTGTCAGCGGGATCTCGGGTTCCCTTCCTGCATGTTTGGCGCTCTTTAGAGATTGTCTGCCACTCACTGTATTGCCGCAGCAATCTTTGTTGTGGTATTACAGTGATTGGCTGGCCGCACAGCATTATCAGGTCTATAGGAGACCCTCTGCCGCCCTACTCATCACAGTCACATCCGGAATTAGAGAATGTAGGGAGAGCTGATGCTGAGATAGCTTCAGATTTGGGGGTTTATAAGTTAGTGTCGGTATACCAACATAGAATCCACAAATCCAGCTAAACCAACAGTCCTTCTAAAGACTAATCACGGGGTATATAGGTTGCAGTGCTAGGTAGGCAGGGGAGTTTATGTGGCTATATACATACAGTTGTGGCCAAAATTATTGACACCCCTGCAATTCTGTCAGATAATACTCAGTTTCTTCCTGAAAATGATTGCAAACACAAATTCTTTGGTATTATTATCTTCATTTAATTTGTCTTAAATGAAAAAACACAAAAAGAATTGTCCTAAAGCCAAATTGGATATAATTCCACATCAAATATAAAAAAAAGAGGGTGGACAAAAGTATTGGCACTGTTCAAAAAATCATGTGATGTTTCTCTAATTTGTGTAATTAACAGCACCTGTAACTTACCTGTGGCACCTAACAGGTGTTGGCAATAACTAAATCACACTTGCAGCCAGTTGACGTGGATTAAAGTTGACTCAACCTCTGTCCTGTGTCCTTGTGTGTACCACATTGAGCATGGAGAAAAGAAAGAAGACCAAAGAACTGTCTGAAGACTTGAGAAACCAAATTGTGAGGAAGCATGAGCAATCTCAAGGCTACAAGTCCATCTCCAAAGACCTGAATGTTCCTGTGTCTACCATGCGCAGTGTCATCAAGAAGTTTAAAGCCCATGGCACTGTGGCTAACCTCCCTAGATGTGGACGGAAAAGAAAAATTGACAAGAGATTACAATGCAAGATTGTGCGGATGTTGGATAAAGAACCTCGACTAACATCCAAACAAGTTCAAGTTGCCCTGCAGTCCGAGGGTACAACAGTGTCAACCCGTACTATCCGTCGGCGTCTGAATAAAAAAGGGACTGTATGGTAGGAGACTCAGGAAGACCCCACTTCTTACCCCGAGACATAAAAAAGCCAGGCTGGAGTTTGCCAAAACTTACCTGAGAAAGCCTAAAACATTTTGGAAGAATGTTCTCTGGTCAGATGAGACAAAAGTAGAGCTTTTTGGGCAAAGGCATCAACATAGAGTTTACAGGAGAAAAAAAGAGGCATTCAAAGAAAAGAACACAGTCCCTACAGTCAAACATGGCAGAGGTTCCCTGATGTTTTGGGGTTGCTTTGCTGCCTCTGGCACTGGACTGCTTGACCGTATGCATGGAATTATGAAGTCAGAAGACTACCAACAAATTTTGCAGCATAATGTAGGGCCCAGTGTGAGAAAGCTGGGTCTCCCTCAGAGGTCATGGGTCTTCCAGCAGGACAATGACCCAAAACACTTCAAAAAGCACTAGAAAATGGTTTGAGAGAAAGCACTGGAGACTTCTAAGGTGGCCAGCAATGAGTCCAGACCTGAATCCCATAGAACACCTGTGGAGAGATCTAAAAATGGCAGTTTGGAAAAGGCACCCTTCAAATATCAGGGACCTACAGCAGTTTGCCAAAGAAGAATGGTCTAAAATTCCAGCAGAGCATTGTAAGAAACTCATTGATGGTTACCGGAAGCGGTTGGTCGCAGTTATTTTGGCTAAAGGTTGTGCAACCAAGTATTAGGCTGAGGGTGCCAATACTTTTGTCTGGCCCATTTTTGGAGTTTTGTGTGAAATGATCAATGTTTTGCTTTTTGGTTCATTCTCTTTTGTGTTTTTTCATTTAAGACAAATTAAATGAAGATAATAGTACCAAAGAATTTGTGTTTGCATTCATTTTCAGGAAGAAACTGAGTACTGTATTATCTGACAGAATTGCAGGGGTGTCAATACTTTTGGCCACAACTGTATCAGTGCAAGGCATGCAGGCACTGTATGTGAGTTTATAGATATCATTGCATACATCAAGAGGGTCCATTCCATTACTGTTGGCTGCTGCTGCCTATTACATATATTGAATGTATATACCTAAACCAAGGTATCAGTGGCAAGGAATAATTTTTTTGCATCTTAATCCTGATTATTTTATTCCAAAAGCAATCCAGAACCCCTTCTTTTTCTCCATTTGCTTGCTGATACTGCAGACTACAGCCAGATCCTTTTCATAGTACAGCGTAAAAATCCAGCAATTTTAAACAGGTTTGCCCATCCCAGGCATCACATCTGAGTGCGTGAAAAAATCTGCCATTTTTTGTGGTACTGTAGAATTTTATGTAGAGTGTCTTATACAATTTTTTGACACGATTTTGCTGCCAAAAAAATATTTAGCTACAGGGCAGATATTTACACTGGGTTTTGTCTGCCACACGGATCACATATCATTGCGCTCAAAATTTTGCCATTTCAGGCCTCCATAGAATTTTTTGTTGTGTCACAGCCTACTTGTTGACACAATTTTGCTGGCCAAATAAAAAATTCACAGCAGATCTTTGAAAGTGAGCTATCTCCATCAGGCCTCCATTCCACTGTACTTGCTGTCTATTTCCCTATTTCTATACATTATTTTGGGGTAAAAAATAAAAAAATACAGGCCACATATTGAACAGTTTGGTATCTCTATCAGATGCCTGATCTATCTGTGGGCTGCAAATTGTAGCATTTCAGGCCTCTATTCGACTGTATTTGCTGTCTGTTACCCTAGTTCTATACACTATTTTGAGGTGAAAAATAAAAGAAATAGAGGCCACATACTGAACAGTGTGGTATCTCCGTCAGATGCCTGATCTATCTGTGGGCTACAAATTGTAACATTTCAGGCCTCCATTTGACTATATTTGCTGTCTATTATCCTAGTTCTATACACTATTTTGAGGTGAAAAATAAAAGAAATACAGGCCACATATTGAACAGTGTAGTTTCTCCGTCAGACGCCAGATATATCTGTGGGCTACAAATTGTGGTTTTTCAGGCCTCCATTCCACTGTATTTGCTGTGTCTTACCCTAGTTATTGACACCAGTTTGATAACAAAAAATAAATTTTGACCTACAGTCCAGATATTTTAAAGTGTGGTTTCCTGCCTACGGATTACATAGAAGTTCGCTCCCAATTCAGCCATTTGTAGTGAATGTGGAAAATATTGTAGTCCATTTAAAATGAGCAAGGCACATGGCAAGGGACGGGGAAGTGGACGTGATTGTGATGGTAATGGTGCCTGCAGAGGCCAAGGCCGAGGCAGTGGGCAAGCTGAAATTATGCCACAACAAACACTGACACTTTCTTGCATGACCTTCCTGTCCAAATTCATAGGGGACCGCAGAACAGCACTATTGAAACCAGAGTAGTTTCAAAATGTTGTTGGTTGGATAGTGGATAATGGTTCCAGTCACTTTTCCACCACCACCAGCATCCTGTCTTCCATAAAATCAAGCCTGAGTAGCCGTGAGTCTGGTCTGCATATTTCTCACCCTGATCCTCCTTCCTCCCACCATGCCTAGTGCCCAGAGACAACTGATCCTACACTTGGACACTCCGAAGAGCTGTTCACTTTTCCATTTATAGATTCAGGCCTCTCGCCAGGTCCACTTGAAGTGGGGAAGATGAAATCGCATATAGCGATGCCCTAATATTTGAGCAGCCACGTTCACATGAAGGCGACGGTGGGAACATGACACAACAGGTGGATGATGATGAGACACAATTGCCAGAATGTCAGGAGGAGGACCAGGGTGTGGTAGTGGAAACCGAGGTGGGGGATGATATAGTAACTGAACCAACCTGGCAGGAGGACATGCAGAGCGAGGACAGCAGAACACAGAGGGAAGGAGGGTTAGCACCCCAAGAGGCAGGAAGAAGCAGTGTGGTGTCCGCAGACAGAAGGCGGGTAACACCAACACAATGGAAGTTGGCAGTACAACTGTTAGGTCTTCCCAAGTCTGGTTGTTTTTAAAAGACTCTGCCGATAACCCCAAACAGGCCATTTGCTCCACCTGCCATGCCCGCATCAGCAGGGGTAACAATACTAACAGCCTGACCACCATCAGCATGATCAGACACATGGAAGCAAAGCACCCAACTTTGTGGGCCGAACACAAGGCTCCAGGAACAGTGTCTGTGGGTGAAAACACTGCTTCTCCACTGTTGTGCGTGCAAGCCAATCCCCTGTCCATGTTGCATGTGAAGATGCCTCCTGCCCTGCACCTGTCATTGCCCACGCTCAACTACCACCATCATCAAGCACGTCCGCGTTCTTGTCCCAGTGCAGCCTTCAGTTGTTCATACCCTAGTCATTGGAACGTAAGTGTAAAAATGCAGCCAATGTCCAACAGGCCACAGTATTAAATTCACACATTTCTCATCTGTTTCCACTCGAAATGTTGCCTTTTAGGCTCCTGGAGACAGAAGCTTTCCACAACCTGATGGCGGCCGCCGTCCCAAAGTATCCGGTCCCCAGCTGCCACTATTTCTCCCGGTGTGCCTTCCCGGCATTACACAAGCATGTGTCCCATAACATTACCTGTGCCATGAACAATGCTGTTAGTGGGAAAGTCCACCAAACCACGAACACATGGACAAGTGCTTGAGGGCAGAGATGCTACATCTCACTGATGGCACATTGGGTTAACATCGTGAAAGCCGGGACCCAGTCAGACCTTGGGATGGAACACGTCCTCCCGACACTGAAGATTGCAGGCCCTACATCAACTGGGGTTGCTTCCACAGTCTACAGCTCCTGCACCGCCTCCTCCTCCTCTTCAGACTCCAGCTCCGAAATGACCACATTAGTCACAAGCTGGAAGCACTTCAGCACTACCTCAGCCAAACGTCAACAGGCTGTGCTGGAGCTAATATGCTTAGCTGTCAAGCCGCACAATGCTGAAGAGTTGTGCACAGCTCTGAAAGAGCATGCAGATGTGTAGCTGACACCGCTGAACCTACAGCCAGGCATGGTCGCATGTGACATTTGTCAGAGCCTGGTGGCAGTTCTGAGGCGAGGTGAACTCACACATGTACCATGCATGGCCCATGTGCTTAAGCTCGTGGTTCAACAGTTTCTCAAAAGCTACCCAGAGCTACCGGATCTACTTATCAAAGTACGCCGCCTGTGTGCCCATTTTAGACAGTCAGCTCCAGCTTATGCCATGTTTGCAGCTTCCAGTTCACTGACTGGTGTGTAATGTCCCCACGCATTGGAATTCAACTCTGCACATGTTGGAAAGGATTTGTGAGCAGAAGAGGGCAGTTGTTGACTACCAGCATCAACAAGGCCTTCATTATTCCGTTCAGACTCCACACATAAGACCTCAGGATTGACATGGATGTCAGACATATGTACCATCCTACAAAACTTTGAGGAGTCCACCAAGATGGTGATTGGCGATGACGCCATAATTAGCATCACCATCTCACTTCTCTGTCTTCTGAAACACTCTCTGCCCGCCATCAAAGAGGCGGCATGGCATGCTGAGCATGATGAGATGGAGCGAGGAAGCATTCAGAGTGATTGCACACAGCCCAGCCTCACATCATCCCATTGTGGATTGGTTGACAGTGAAGAAGAGGAGGAAGAACAGGAGCTACTTTCATGCACTATAGACGGTACTACAAGCAAAACTGTCATACCATCTGTTCAGCATGGATGGCCTGAGGACAACGCTGGCAGCAGAGGTCACAGTTTGTTGGCCAAGCAAGGAGTACAGGTGAGAGAGACACAACTCCAATCCAGCAGAGGCAGTGGAACACTGGCAAAGTTCGGGGACAGTTTTCTCAGACCCTCCCTGGCCCTGGCCCTGAGGAACAGGGGACTCTCACAAGGAGTGCAAAGTTTGTGAAAATGATGAGGGAGTACCTTGCTGACCGTACCAATGTCCTCTGTCATTCCTGTGTGCCTTATAATTATTGGTTATCCACGCTGAACACGTGGCATGAACTGGCTCTCTCTACTGCGCACGTGCGCTGTACTCATGGTTAAGGAGCGCACGGCGCCTCACTCTCTGGCTGTCACTGGGCACACAGCGCATCACTAAATGGCAGTACCGCTTTTAGTGGCAGGATTCAAAGGTAACAGTCCTTTGCAGTGCCAGTGCTCTAAGGAAGGAGCATGCTGCTCAGCCTCCTATGCTCTGCTTGTTCACATCAAAAATCTATGCTGTCGTGCCCGCTTTCTCTTAAGCTGCCCTCACTAAAGTCTTTAATGATCTTCTAACAGCTAAAGCTAATAGTCACTACTCCATGCTAATTCTCCATGCTAATTTTTCTCGTGTCAACATGGATCTGCGCTGGAAGAGTTTTCACTTCAACTTGGATTTGGACATCGCGATGGCTAGGGCATATGCAGTTGCTTGCCATGAACAAAGGAAGAGAGAGAGACAGCGAAGACGGCAGCAGCGGCGTTTGTGGATACATCCAATTGTTGAACTCCGGGAGAGCCGTGGGGCATACCACACCCTCTACAGAGAGCTACAGGCAAACCTGGATAAATTTACAGATTATATCCGGATGTCCCAAGAAAGCTTCAGGGATTTGCTTGCTCGTGTCCAAGAATCCATCTGGAGACAGGACACACAGCTCCGTCGTACGATTCCTCCTGAGGAACGGCTCCTGGTGACATTACGGTACATAACATTTAAAAACCAAGGGGGGGTGTCTGCTTTTATTTTTTTTTTGTGACATGTACTAATCAAAACCGGGCCTAATTATTTTTCTTGATTGTACTAATTTTTTATTTTATTGTTTTAAAAAACCATATACAGAAATATTAATTTTACTTCTTTCTCTGTTTCACAGATGCCTGGCAACTGGAGAGACCCTATCTTCACCACACTTCCAGTACCGTATTGGAATCTCCACCTTGTCTGGAATTGTTGCGGACACCTGCCGGGCTCTCTGGAATGTTCTTTGTCCAGAATTTATGCCCCTGCCCACCGCTGAAAAGTGGATGGAAATTGCTGACAAATTCTTGACAGTCTGCAATTTTCCCAACTGTTTGGGAGCTGTTGATGGTAAACACATACGGATCATCAAACCCAAAAGAACTGGATCGGAGTACTATAATTACAAAAAGTACTTTTCAACAGTACTCATGGCCATTTCGAATGCCGGATGTATGTTTGTAGCAGTGGACATTGGAGGATTTGGCCATGGTAATGACTCCCAGGCTTTTAAAAGCTCAGACATGGGCCGGAGGTTGTATGACAACAAATTTAATTTCCCTATGCCACGGCCTCTTCCCCACACCGAAGCTTCACCACTGCCCTTTTTAATGGTTGGGGATGAGGCTTTTCAAATGTGTGCAAACCTACTGAAACCCTACTCCAGCCGTGACTTGGAATACACCAAAAAAATCTTTAATTACAGGCTGACCAGGGCCAGAAGAACTGTAGAGTGTGCTTTTGGGATTCTTGTCTCCAGATGGCGAATTCTCTGCACAGCCATTAATCTTAAACTTGAAACAGTGGATGAGGTGGTTAAGGCATGTGTGGTTCTACATAATTTTGTGATGGCTAAAGAGCACCTGACCTTTGAACTCGATGATGCTGCTCCTAACCCATTGCCTGAATTCACTCAGCACCCTCTCAGGTCATCCGTTGAAGTTGGCCAAATGAGGGACCAATTTGCAGCCTACTTTATCTCTGATGTAGGACGGGTGCACTGGCAAGGTGAAATGGTGTAAAAATGTTTTTGTGTGTGTATGTTAATAAAAAACCTGTTTTGATACCTGTACCGAGTGCTCTATGTCTTTTTACACTCCAATAAAATAAACAACTTCCCATGTATACCTGTGAATTCATGATGTTCTCACACCTGGGCAGGTAAATACACATACGAGTTAAACTGCAGCATCGCTAGTCTGTGTGAAATATATTGGTACGTAAGCGACGCTGCAGGTTAAACATCATATGTGTATTCACCTGCCCATGATTGATAAATCATGATTGATAAATAGTTATGATAATAGGCCTGGGTATTGGTCATAGGCCTGGGTATTGGCAATATGACGTGTATTTTACCCATCAGTTGAGTATGTTGTTAATTACAAGGTATATCTATAATCCCCCTGGCTTAGTATCACAATAAGTGAAATGAGGATGGTAAAAACAGCCCATCCTCAAAACACTTTTTATGACACCTTGCAAAGTTTAAGGTGCATTGTGTGTACGGCGCAGTGTGTGTAGGTGGCGCAGAAAATATTAATCAAACTTTGTTATGGTAAACCAGAAATTTAAATTTATTTGTAACCAAAAAAATTATAAAAAACTTTATTTTTTTCTGCGTTTGGTTGCAGATGTTTGCAAGTTGGGGGTGTGCAGTGAAGATGAACAGCTTATAGTGGATGCAGGTGTTCTAGGGGAAGGGGCAACAAAACTTGTGGGGGAAGGGAGGCCAGTGATGGGAATGGAGCTAGGCACACTAGGAGGAGAGGACAGAGGTTCAGAGACAGTGGTCCTAACTGTTTTTTGTCTACTTAAACTGGTCTGCCTGGACCTCCTTGGGCACAATGCCCGCCTTGATTGTTGGCCTCGCCTGGAACTTGGGGCAAATAAGGAATGTGGGACCCCCATCTGCTGCTGTGGCTGCTGCTGCTGTGCCTGCTGCTGTTG
This sequence comes from Dendrobates tinctorius, assembly GCF_039654945.1. Classification (NCBI taxonomy): domain Eukaryota; kingdom Metazoa; phylum Chordata; class Amphibia; order Anura; family Dendrobatidae; genus Dendrobates; species Dendrobates tinctorius. The sequence goes on along the minus strand of NW_027361704.1, from coordinate 18,714,049 downwards.
CTGTGGCTGCTGCTGCTGATGCTCTGTGGTGGCGGTGGCAGTGCTCGTCCTTGCAGGATGACTGGTGGCGGCAGTGATGGTCCAGGTTTGCGGAGTGGTGGTGGCAGGGCTAGTACATGTTATAGTGTTGGTGGCAGGGCTGTTCCACGTTTGAGGAGTGGTCACGGTGGCTGTGCTCCAAGCATGCATGGGGGTGGCGGTGGTGCTCCAGACAGGAGCAGCGCTTGCCATGGTGGTGTCAGTGAAGTGACCAGCAGCACTCAGACTTGTGGTGGTGTAATGGTGGGTGTCCTGGCTTTGAATAGAGGTGTCCGTGCAGTGGTATGCAACACAAGTCGGTAGTGAGGTGAAGCGAGTCAATGGTGGCTCAGTTGGAAATGACACCACTGACTGCTGCCCGTACCGATTGTGCTGCATAGCCTGCAAGAAAGCAATGTTGCAGGCCTGCAGCACACTTAGCTGTTGCTCAGGACTAAGGTGTTCCGCCTTGCCCTTTTCAATTTTACTAAAAAAAATGGTGCACTGGTCTGTTGAGGTCGGCCTACAGACGGTCAAGGCGCTGTTCGACAGAGTGCAAGCGGTGTTCCATGTGGTTAAAATCACGTTCCATGAGTGAAAAACCGCTTTCCACTTTGTCTGACAGCGACTTGAGGCTGGCATTAAAGGCCTCGCTCAAGTGCATAAACTCGGGCAAGACATTCCTGTCCAAGGCCTTCTGCCGCTGGCGGGTAGTGCCCGCATAACCTGTGGCAGAGACCTGGGACAGGGAAACACCTGATTGACCAGCTTCCTGGTCAGCAGCTGTCCGTGTTGCTGACGTGCAAGGTGCTTCCTGGCTGTCGGATGGCTGAGACGGGTCCGAGGTCATCCGATGAAGGACCGCTCCAGGGCCAGGATGCAGGGTGCTGCTCCAGGTGCTGTGGAAGAAAGGAAAAGCATTGCTATCATGCATTTACAAGAAGCATCAGCTGTGGAATAGAAAAACACAGATTAATAAAAATAAAAACCAAAAAATTATAATACTTACGCTCTGGTGGCAAGTACCAGTCTTAGGAACTGCAAAGCTTGATAGTACCGGTATTTTGTTCTGGTGCTTGCCGCTGAACCACTGCGAACCTGCCCCTCAGTGCAAACATCACTGTTGAAGCGGTCCTTGATCGAGCGCCAACGTGTTCGGACTTTGTTCACTGTTGGAAAAACAAACAAACAACATTTAAGAATTGTGCATGATGCACGATATATGCTATCACTAAACCCAACAGTGCCATCATGAACAAGAGTCATTGTGGCACAATACAGCAATACAATACCCAAAGCAGTCACTGTTGAGCCAGATGACACTGTTGGGTTTCCTACTAGAATATATCTAGCAGGAAACCCAACAGTGCCATCACGTACAAAAGTCAATGCGGCACAATACAGCAATACAATACCCAAAGCAGTCACTGTTGAGCCAGATGACACTGATGGGTTTAATGCTAGAATATATCTAGCAGGAAACACAACAGTGCCATCAAGAACAATAGTCACTGCAGCATAACAGGGCAGGGAAATACTTACTACATGCCTTTTTGGAGGTTGCAGGGGCGCTGTCCCAACCAGCCATCAATGCTGCGGCCACCTCATTCCATAGCTGCCGGGTCACCACATTATCCTTGTACAGCTGGTCACGGCTGTCCCACAACGGGGCACGCTCTTGGACCAGGCGGATAAGGTGCTCATTATCCAGGTAGACATCTTCATCCCATTGTGGAACCTAGACAAAAAACATTCATTAGAATATTTGAATTTTGTGTGAATAAAAAGTTAAAAAAAATCCAGAAAAGAGGAAAGATAGAAGATAAAAAATAAAGGACATTACAAATCATTTGATTCTTGCATTCTGTATCACCACCGGGACTTGGCTTGGCTGCTCATGCTGTTCGCCCTCACTAGTCATGTCCGCTGAAGATGACGATGTTTGAAAAAAAAAAACCCCAAAATGTTAGATATTTTGAGAAGCAGCAGATATACTTACCAAACGCACGAAAATAATCACCTCACGGTCTGCTTGCGCCAGTTCCTGCAGGGATGGTGAATATTCAGATTCCGAAGACATACTGCATGTAAAAATAATACACAGCATTAGTACATATACAATTTAAAAGGACAGGCATACATTAGATATAAGGCTGTGTGCACACGATGCAGATTTGCAGCGGTTCCGCAGCGGATTTTACCGCGCAGAAACGTTGCATATCCGCATTGTGATGTACAGTAGCCTTAAAATCATTGTAAAAAAAAAACCGCTGTGCAGACACTGCAGATTTTTCCGCGCGGTTTTCCCGCGGTGCAAAATCCGCAGCATGTTACTTCTTTTGTGCGGTTTTCCATCTTCCCTGTCACCAAATCCGCAGGGTAAAAACCGCGATGGAAAATCGCACAAAAACCGCATGAAAACCGCATGAAAAATGGAAGAAATCCGCAGGAAAAATGCAGGTCATTTGACCTGCGGATTTCTTCCATTCTGCGCGGAAAAATCCGCAGGGCCAAAAAGTACGTCTGCACTCAGCCTAATACTCACATTCTTGCCGCTGAAGCTGGAATTTAAAATTGTGACTTCTTCTGCAGTCTGTTTGCTCTCCAGGCTGTCTCTATAGTTGTGGTACAGTTCTGGCAGACACCTACTTTCATATAGACATGTTTTTTTGGAGGGTGGGGTTTTTTTCATGTATCTAGTCAATGTTGACTTGCCAATGCGCACGTATGTGCACCCATAGACTGTAATGTTATTTTTTTTTGCGCGAAACCTGCGCATACGTGCACATGCATTTTTTTTAAGCGGTTGGGCTACTTTCACACTTGCGTTTTTTTGCGCTGCGCACCGTGCGCAGTGCAAACGCACATAAAAAACGCATCATGCATTTGTGTGCTTTTTTTGTGTTTTTGTGCATGTTTTTTTTTAAAAAACGCATGCTTTTTTTGCACTAACGTGCGCATTACCTTGCACACGTCAGCACACCCATAGACTATAATGGGTTTCTGGGTGAATTTTGTGCGCATGCATTTTTTTGAGACAAGTCGGACGCACAAAAAATGCAACAGGATGCATTTTGTGCACCCGGGCGCACACTACAAAAAACGCATGTGCATACAAACGCGTACAAACGAATGTGTATGCGCACCCATGTAAAGTATAGGTAAAAAAAAAGCATGCTTTTTTTGCCAAAAAAACTCAAGTGTGAAACCAGCTTTGGGTGGTCAAAAAAATGCAACATGTAGCATCTGGAAATTATGGACGCACACCGGAAAAAAACGCAGCGCACGAAAAACGCATACAAACGCATACCAATGCACAGCCATGTTAAAGATAGGGGGAAAAAACGCATGCGCATGTATGCGCAAAAACGCAGCGCAAAAAAACGCAAATGTGAAACCAGCCTTACTTTTGACTCTGCAAAAACTCTTACTGTTTCTCTTATTCATTCTCGTATGGACTATTGTAACTCTCTACTAATCGGTCTCCCTCTTAACAAACTCTCCCCTCTCCAATCCATCCTGAATGCAGCAGCTAGGATCATATTCCTCACCAATCGTTATACCGATGCCTCTACCTTGTGCCAGTCCTTCACTGGCTACCCATCCACTCCAGAATTCAGTATAAACTTATTACCCTCACCCACAAAGCCCTCCATGGCTCAGCACCACGCTACATCTTCTCCCTCGTCTCAGCCTACCACCCTACCCGTGCCCTCCATTCTGCTAATGACCTGAGGTTAACATCCTCATTAATCAGAACCTCACACTCCCGTTTCCAAGACTTTTCACGAGCCCCACTAATTCTTTGGAATGCACTACCCAGGCTAGTACGATTAATCCCCAAACCCCAGTTTTAAGCGTGCCTTAAAAACTCATTTGTTCAGACTGGCCTATCACCTCAACGCATTAACGTAAATATCCCTGTGTGGCTCATTTCTAAATTTTTTACCATAACCAGGTTCCTCACATCATGTTCTCACATGCTTTTTGCATTTAATAGCTCTCTGTGTCTGTACTGTTACATATTTAGACTTTTAACTGGTTCATGCAGCAACAGGAACACCCGATTCTTACACTAGGGAAGGTCCAAATCATAAAAACAATAAAAGCAATTGTTACCCTCCACCTTTCGTGTCTCCCCTTTTCCCTTATAGATTGTAAGCTTGCGAGCAGGGCCCTCATTCCTCTTGGTATCTGTTTTGATCTAAGTGTTTATTGCTATGCTATGCTGTAATGTCTATTGTCTGTATAAGTCCCCTCTATAATGTAAAGTGCTGCGGAATATGTTGGCACTATAGAAATAAAATTATTATTGTTATTATTATCATTATTAAGCTGGCCCCCTGCCTCTAGGTCACCGGGTCTGTCTGTCTGTTTCAGTTTGCCGCAGTGTCGGCGCTTCTGGTGCGTAGTGCACTGCCCTCCTTGATGCTCACACACTCACAGCTGTGGACTCATATGCTTTGGTGTTTTTTCCCTCAGCTTCTGGCCAGGTTCCCTGTCTAAACATGCCCCCTCTTCCTCGGTAATGGGGCCTGCCCATTCCCCTATTCCTTCCCCCGGGAAACAGGGGACGCAGCCTTGACAGTTCCGGACCCGACGCAGCACAGGTACCCGCAACCCGGTCATCCTGACTCCGTTCAAATATGGCCAATCAGTTCTTAAATGCATGCATCATAGAAGGCATGTTCTTCCAATTTTCAAGAGAAAATTGTACATTACATCCAGAACAGTTTCACTTTGAAGGACTTTGTGGCTCATATCAATCCACAAGATGACACTATTCTCATACTTCAAAATTTCGGTGGGAACTCATTTCCCCACTGATAGGTTGTGTATGTTCTGACTTATGTAACATCATTTGAGTGATATTTGTTAGGAACAGTGGAACGCTCTAAATAAAATAAATAATAAAGTGCGTTCGCCGCTCGGGGTCCACCGTGCAGTAGGTGTGAACACTGCTGCTAAGTAGTGACAGACAAGCAATATGGCGGAAATGCGCACGCGGGTTGAACGTCACCCAAGTGCGCTTAGCAATCTCTGTTTGCTCACAGAGATGTCAGCAGAGGTAAACAAAAAAGGCTGAGCCTGTTAGTGTCACAGGTCTCAAGTAAATGCACGCGCGGTATCTGGTCACAGGAGCAGGACCCAAGGCAGAGGAGCTGCGTCTGTCTAGACCTACCGTGCGTGCGGTGTCGCAACTACGGACACCAAAGAGGGCTGCAACTGCAGCACGGCATAGGACACTGCTGCTAGTCAACAAAGCAAGGAAACAGACGCAATGTTGGAAGCTAGCACTGTGGATGATGCTGTAGTGGCCTAAGGCTTGCCACGCGCTGGCGCTGACTCTAAGCTAAGTCCCTGTACACAGTCGTAATATCAGAGGGAGGGGACCTTAATGAGTCATTCGCAGGTTCATACATCCATCATCATTCACACAGTAGCAACTAGAGACTATACTAGCGCATGGCTGAACGGTCATGCACACTTTTCATAGCCGGGACCTTCCGGAAGCTTCCAGATCTCCGAGATGGATCAATGAGATCAGGAGCAGGACCTGGGCACATGAATCCCGATCTCCAATGGGAGAACGTCTCGTGAGCATTCCCAGTAGGAGAACAGAGGGACTTAGTCTCTGGAGCGATCTGCTGCAAAGCAATCTCCTCTGCAGTAGATAGACAACAGGAGACTGCAGAATGTGAGGCTCTTGATTCCTGCAGAGCAGATGCAGAAACCTGACGCCTAACAGATAATAATTATTCATACCTATTGCTTCATAATATATTAATCCTTTTCATTAAGACTTCCAAATATAATGTTGTAAAAGTTAAAACAAGTTGGTGAAGTGTGTTTAACTCTAAAGTGAAACTAATTGTCATGCTTACTATTTCTCTATTCCATCTGCAGCTAACTCACCTCATTGATCTTATTGAGTTTTTTGGCAAGAAAACAACGGCTCCTTCAATATCACGTGTTTTTCAAAGTAAATCATCATGCTGATAAAGTAGAGGTGAGAGTAGGGATCTAGATAACATCTGGGGACTGTAGTCAACATGACACAGTGCCAAGACCCACTGGGGTCTAGCTATCAATTCGACATAGTTTGTGCACAGCTGAACAGAGTTGTCAGGAAAACAAGATTTTTATTCAATAACAAGGTGGATGGATTGTATATTGGAAACACCCATATAGTATTATTATTATTAGTATTTATTTATATAGCGCCATCAATTCCATGGTGTTGTACATGAGAATAGGTTACTTACAAAGTAATAGATATAGGCTACAGTGAACAAATTTGAAATGACAGTCTGGTACAGAGGGGAGAGGACCTTGTCCTTGTGGACTTATGTTCTATGGGATAATGGGATAAGAGACAGAAGTTCGGGAGTGGCACCTCGGGTGGGGGAGAGGCGGCAGCTCGGGTGGTGGTGTAGAAGTCACATCTATGACCAATATGCTCTCCAATTGACACCTCTTGAAATGTAGCCAAAATGTCAAAATCTCTAGCTTCTGTTATAGAAAATGCAGGGACTCATTTTTGACGTCATTGTCCAACAAGTTCAGTATTAGTAGGTCATGGCTTGTCAGAATCCGTACCAGGAACACCAGGCTTCAGTAGTTGCGAGTCCTTACCCCTTGCTCTTCCAGGTGCTCTTCCATTCATGATTTAATCTAGAATATTTCACCTTCGTAATCCAGAGACAGAGTACAACACCGCCCAAACGTTCACCCTCTGCTCCTCAGACTTTCTATCTGCACAGTGACTGACCCTAGGTAGAAGATGATGATGGTGGTAGTAGTTGGAGCATTTAAGACAGTCATGAAGCAGCCATAACAACTTGAAACAGAAGAATTTTTAACGAGATACCACACTGACAAATATGTGGCCTGTATTTTTGGCTTTTTTAAGCTAAATAGTGCTGTATATAACTACAGAGACACCCAGGAAAACAATGGAAAACCGGCCAAATATGGCCAAAGTTGGAGCACGCAGATATATGAGCTGGCACAGAGGTATCACCCTGACAAATATTTGGCCTGTATTTTTTTTATTTTTTATGCTAAATAGTGCTCTATATAACTACAGTGACACCCAGGAAAACAATGGAAAACCGACCTAAAAAGGGCAAACTTCGAGCACACAGATATATAAGCTGGCATGGAGATACCCCACTAACAAAAATATGTGGCCTGTATTTTTGGCTTTTTTAAGATAAATAGTGCTGCATATAACTACAGTGACACCCAGGAAAACAATGGAAAACCGGCCTAAAATAGGCAAACGGAGCACGCGGAGATACCACACTAAAAAATATGTGGCCTATATTTTTTTCTTTTTTATGCTAAATAGTGCTGTATATAACTACAGTGACAGACAGCAAAAAAATGGAATTTAGGCCTAAAATACCCCTATTTTTAGCAGACGGATGGATGAGGCATGTCACAGATATGCTGCACTGTAAAATATGTGGCCTGTATGTATTTTTTTGGGGTTCAGCAAAATGGTGTCAAGAAATTGTGTAAGACAATCAAAAAAATTGCTACTCGATCGTACCATATAAAAATGAAAAATTTCTCTGCGCACTCAAACATGTTTTTTGGACCCCTATAAAATTGCAGGATTTTCACACTGTGCTAGGAAAAGGATCTGGCTGTATTGTGCATTGTAAAAAGCAAATGGAGAAAAAAAAAGGTCTCTGGATTGCTTTGCACTAAAATAAGCTCTACTAACCTGGCAAAAAAAATTCCTAACCAATTAAACCTGGGGCTAGGTATAAACGGTCAATATATGCTATAGGAAGCAGCAGCAGGAGCAATAGACAGGAAGGGAATGGACCCTCTTGATATATGCAATGATATGTATATACACACATACAGTGCCTGCAGGCCTGGCACTGATGTGTATAGAGCAACGTACACTCCCCTGCTTACATAACACTGCAATCTATATGCTCTGGAATTAGTCCTTAGAAGGACTGTTGGTTTAGCTGGATTTGAGCACTTTAACGAGCATGTTTGCTCATCACTAGTCCCAACAGAAAAAAATAATGTTTATAAGATATGTGTTTTAATAAACGAAAAACCACGCACTCATATAGATGCAGAAGACAATAAAAACATAAGCTCTTTTATCTGTTTACAAAGTCATGAGACTAAATTCAACAGGTTGTTGTAAGGCTAGTTTCACACTAGCATTCGGCTGGGCTACGGAGGGCTGTGTAGTTCCTCCGTTAAGCCCCGCCCACTGCTGCACCTCTTCCATTCAGCTCCACCTAGGTCTTCATGCGTCCTGCGTACCTTTCTTTAACATTGGGTACACAGGCCATGCGAATGTATGCGGATGCCTGCGCATGCATTGTTTTGACGCTGCACCAACCGCAACAAAATGCAACATGTTGCGTTCGGCGCAACTCAGCACAGCGTCAAAACGACGCATGCACAGGCGTGCGCATACATTCCATGGCCTGCGTACCCAATGTTAAAGATAGGTATGCAGGATGCGTGCGGACGTAGGCGGAGCTGAATGGAAGAGGTACGGCAGTGGGAGGGGCTTAACAGAGGAACTACGCAACCCTCCGAAGCCCTGCTAGTGTGAAACTAGTCCAAGCCTTTGTATCACGGCAGCAGTAGGAATCAAACCATCACCTCATAAGTAAATAGAGGCTAAATCCAACAACTTAAACAATTGACTTTCTAAACACCTGCTTTCTCATTTATCATCCCTTTTTTCTCTGGCTGTCCTAATACTATACTGTCTACCCACCCTTGATAGAATGAGTGTATATCACTTATCTATAGGGCACTTCAGGGCAGATAGGGCCGGCAACATTCTCATACAGTTTTTGCAGTGTGCCACTCTCTGCAGCTAGGCGGGTGTTCAAGTCAGGGACTACTTATAGGGTGAACGCAGAGTGCATTTTTAAAAATGGTGTTTGTTATTGTATTTGTTGTTTGTCCCTTTTAATGGGAATTCATTAAAAGTTAGATTTTAATATCAACTTTTTTGGTGTTCCTCCATCTTTGCCTTTTTCCAATTGAACCTCCCCTATTTATTTATTCCTGGCTTTTCATCCCCAGAGGACTGACAAAGTTTAAAATACAGTTCACAAGTTTCTTTAAATACAAAAAACCTATCTCTACCTCCAGAAAACCTGTTGGGTTCAAGCTGGACCGGCCTACCCTCAGAGTTCCCCACAACAGGAGACTGCAGCTGCTGTCGTTGCTGCTGGACCTCAGAAGGAAGGTTTGTCACCTTCAGTGACATCCTCTACAGCTGCTCTGCCAGCACAGAAACGGGATCCATGAACCTGGAAAAGGAAAAAAAAGCACACTGAAAAAACACACAAAAAAAATGAAAACAAGTGTCAGGTTTTTTCCCTTTTACAAAAGTGTACGGCTGGTGTTAATGTCACACTGGGTAATGGATATGTAAGTATACAACAAAAGGGAAAGGGAGAGGGGAGCCCAAACACCAGGAAAGTGGGGAGTGAAGACCCCTAGGCAGATCTAAAATCACCCCGACAGCCATATCCATCCCTATATAGGTTCTGCACTTATCGCCGAACAGGAACCTAATACCTGCCTGACCCAAATGATAGGCCCTGGTTAGGGAGGGGATGAGGTAAGCACTAGCCAGGCCTCACTACAACTAAAGACAAAGAGGATAGACAAGCAAGGGGACACTTAGCTTGAGAAGACAACTGAGATTTCACGCCAGCACTCCTCCAAGGGTCCTCTGAGAGGGAACTAACCAACTGTTAGTACATCCAACTAGACAGAGACATGTAAGAGCTAACACTAGCAACCTGCTGCAGACAATGAATGAATACTGTATAAACCTTCAGCACAGGTGTCTAATAAGCAGTAGAAGGTTGAGCTAACTGCTGGGATCCAAAGGGAGAGGGATATTGCTCCACAACAGAGATACAAAAATCAAGACGGTGCTGGAGCTTCTTCAGCCGGATCCAGGATGACTGTCTGTCACATCTGACACACCCGTGACAATATAGTAGCATAAAGGTGCTCATATTATACCATAATGTATCAGAGGGTGGTGGCTAGAGGGTGAATGGTGGATGTCTAATGAGTCGAAAAAGAATGAGGGAAAAAATGTTAATAGTAGTCAATATATGCATGCAGTACAAGGTACTACAAGGGTTGCGTAAATTATGTACAATTCAGATGCCCTCAGGGACGCTCTAAGGGATGCTCGCTGTACCATAGTCCCTATTAAGACATTTGCCTTACTTTTATTTAGGATCTTGATCCTGTTTGTCCTCTTTTGCATGGTTGGATTTGTTCTAACACCTACAGTTGTGGCCAAAAGTATTGACACCCCTGCCATTCTGTCAGATAATACTCAATTTCTTCCTGAAAATGATTGCAAACACAAATTCTTTGGTATTATTATCTTCATTTAATTTGTCTTAAATGAAAAAACACAAAAGAGAATGAAACAAAAAGCAAGACATTGATCATTTCACACAAAACTCCAAAAATGGGACAGACAAAAGTACTGGCACCCTCAGCCTAATACTTGGTTGCACAACCTTTAGCCAAAATAACTGCAACCAACTGCTTCCGGTAACCATCAATGAGTTTCTTACTGTGCTCTGTTGGAATTTTAGACCATTCTTCTTTGGCAAACTGCTCCAGGTCCCTGATATTTGAAGGGTGCCTTCTCCAAACTGCCATTTTTAGATCTCTCCACAGATGTTCTATGGGATTCAGGTCTGGACTCATTGCTGGCCACCTTAGAAATCTCCAGTGCTTTCTCTCAAACCATTTTCTAGTGCTTTTTGAAGTGTGTTTTGGGTCATTGTCCTGCTGGAAGACCCATGACCTCTGAGGGAGACCCAGCTTTCTCACACTGGGCCCTACATTATGCTGCAAAATTTGTTGGTAGTCTTCTAACTTCATAATGTCATGTACACGGTCAAGCAGTCCAGTGCCAGAGGCAGCAAAGCAACCCCAAAACATCAGGGAACCTCCGCCATGTTTGACTGTAGGGACCGTGTTCTTTTCTTTGAATGCCTCTTTTTTTCTCCTGTAAACTCTATGTTGATGCCTTTGCCCAAAAAGCTCTACTTTTGTCTCATCTGACCAGAGAACATTCTTCCAAAACGTTTTAGGCTTTTTCAGGTAAGTTTTGGCAAACTCCAGCCTGGCTTTTTTATGTCTCGGGGTAAGAAGTGGGGTCTTCCTGAGTCTCCTACCATACAGTCCCTTTTCATTCAGACGCTGAAGGATAGTACGGGTTGACACTGTTGTACCCTCAGACTGCAGGGCAGCTTGAATTTGTTTGGATGTTAGTCGAGGTTCTTTATCCAACATCTGCACAATCTTGCGTTGAAATCTCTTGTCAATTTTTCTTTTCCATCCACATCTAGGGAGGTTAGCCACAGTGCCATGGGCTTTAAACTTCTTGATGACACTGCGCACGGTAGACACAGGAACATTCAGGTCTTTGGAAATGGACTTGTAGCCTTGAGATTGCTCATGCTTCCTCACAATTTGGTTTCTCAAGTCCTCAGACAGTTCTTTGGTCTTCTTTCTTTTCTCCATGCTCAATGTGGTACACACAAGGACACAGGACAGAGGTTGAGTCAACTTTAATCCATGTCAACTGGCTGCAAGTGTGATTTAGTTATTGCCAACACCTGTTAGGTGCCACAGGTAAATTACAAGTGCTGTTAATTACACAAATTAGAGAAGCATCACATGATTTTTCGAACAGTGCCAATACTTTTGTCCACCCTCTTTTTTATGTTTGGTGTGGAATTATATCCAATTTGGCTTTAGGACAATTCTTTTTGTGTTTTTTCATTTAAGACAAATTAAATGAAGGTAATAATACCAAAGAATTTGTGTTTGCAATCATTTTCAGGAAGAAACTGAGTATTATCTGACAGAATTGCAGTGGTGTCAATACTTTTGGCCACAACTGTGTAACGTTGAGTCACACAGTGACCCATCTTGTAGAAATTAAAAAGAAGGGGTATTGGGACCATATTGCACCTGATATTAGACTTATGTTGTGAGATCCTATCCCTCACTGACTGCGTTGTTTCCCCAACATAAACAAGTCCACATGGGCTTTTGATTACAAATGAGGATTTGCTGTTAAAGAAGCCTTTTATGGGAATGCTTTGGCCCATTTGGGGGGAGGAATATCACGTGTCCCTTCTGTATATTGTTACATTGTAAACAGTTTAAGCAGGGGAACTGTCCCATTTTTGTGTCAAAAAAGTGTTTGTCTGTGGACCACTGATTTTGGGCCTACATCCACGCTAACTAATTTGTCCTTAAGGTTAATGGAACATCGGTAACAATGTAGGAAAGGTTCCTGAAATTCGATGACATGTGGATAGCTGTTGCGAATGTCAAATCAGTGTTTACGGATAATTGTATGAATACAGTAGGAGTAGGGGTGGTAGGTGTGAACAAATGTGATTGTCTTACATGATTCTTTAGGTTTTGGCTTTGGTCATCTGTTTTTGCAATGGAGAGGAGTTTAGTGAGGTAAATTTTCTGGCCAGAGATTTGTTCTCCATGTCCTTCAACCTGGTTTGTTGTCTACTCACTTTCCTTCCTTCTGACAGAACGGAACTGTTCTCTCCCGCTCTCTTCCTACCAACTCCATCCACCTCCCAACAACTTTTACTACCCAGCCAGGGATGAAACCATCCTCCCTCAGGGTACGTCCAGGGTGCCCTGCTACTGTAGTGTGTGTTGGGTGCAGGTGTTAGAATACTGGGTGGTGCTCCCTCCTTACCTGAAAATAGGGTACCACACCTCTGGGTGAGGTGCAGTACCTCTGTGGCGACTGGACTCTCAGGGGCGCCACATGCTCCCGTTAAACGCAGCACGTCCGCGGGCTGGAACAGAGTAAAACAGGTATTAAAGGAACATACAAAAGATTTTTGGGTAATGCATTACAATAGATAAACAAATCAAATGCAACTTCTCTTTATGGGAGGCACTTCTTCTTTAATGTTGCATAACAATATATGAAATATATATATTACTTTTTATATCAAACATGTAAACATTTTTATTTTGCAATAAAACATTTTAAGTGCAAATAAACTTCTATCAAAACCGAGGTAGTCTGCTTTTCTGTAGTGCAATCCCCATCCGGGGTGTTCTTTTTGTGTCCTAAGTGCAAAATGGAGGACTCGTCCCAAACCTGCAATGTAGGCCTTGGGTGGGTTGCAAGGCATGGCTGGTCTCCTTCTGGGGACCACATCTTTGGCCACGTCAAATGGGTTTTTGTTCTGTGGTTAATTGGCAAGTAAACTTTCACTTTTAAAAGCTACACGTAAAACCAAGAGGAAGCACCTAAAGAGGCGCTAACTATATACAGGTAACAGTTTTTGGACCATTCACTGTTCATGATCACACAGTCCTGATAAACTTTTGCAAGAACTCTACTAGGTTAACTTAACTTTTTAACTATGAACAGTAACATGTTCCTTTTATTTACTCCTGCTATGTCCAGGGTGATACCTGATGCTGGCAGCTTCCCTGCTGGGGAAGTTCGTAGACAAGAGTCACTCCTGGTGACAAAAAGAGTTCATGGCCATTGAAGCCATACACTTTAAGATCATGTCCTGCCACCGGGATTTGGGTAGCCTGCTCGCACGTTTTGGGTCTGGCTGGAACGGCAGACGTGGATAATGTAGTAGTACCGGTTCCACTTCTAGCGTTGGTGGACTTGCAGCATGGACTGGTGCAGCTTTTGATTGTTTTGCTACTGGTGATGGTTTCTTAGCGCAGACCAGTGCATATTTTACTACTGTGGGCTCTGGTGAACTTGTTACTACCGCAGGTGCTGAGGGGGTTCGTGAACAGACTGGCGGCATGGTAAATGGGCCCACTAAATGCTGCTCGACTAACGGGGCAGGGTTTGCGGCAGTACTTGTTTGTGGTGTCATTCCGGTATCAGTCATCTCCTCCGCTGAGATCAGGGGCCGCCAGATGGGATGCTGCTCCACCAGCTTCACTCTTTTCAGCCAGGACGTCTTCCACTTTTCCACTGCAGTCAGGTTGGTGCCCAGGAGTTGACAACCCAGCTACTCCACTTGAACTCCCAAGGGATCCGGGACATCCACGGGCAGTGAGGCAGGGCACTCCTGGTTTTCGCCACTTGCCATCTTTGCTGTTGGGTCTTCCAGGGCAGAGGGTGCCTGTGACATGGACAACCGTGACCCGCTGACTCTCTCTAGCACCGTCTCGATTCCACTGGGTTATCGCTGCCAGCTGGGCCCGCAAGAAGCGGCATGTCATCTCCTCCACTTCTCCTTCCAGGAGCGCCAGATCAGACGACCGGGTAGAGCCTCTATCTTCTTGGCTGGGGGAGCCTTCCTCTACCACAATGCACCCGACAGGCCTCCATCCACCACTTTTCTTCCAGGTGCTCATGCTTCTCGTCCGCTCTGTTACCCGCTGCCAGATCTTTCTCCGCCCACCTCTGTGGGTGGTGCCTTTTCCCTTTGCTGCCATACCAGGTCAGGAGGCAGACCCCTGGCCGTTGGCCGTGTTTGAGTCACATAGTAGTAAAGGCAAGGGGCGGCCATGATCTTTCATGCCCTGGTTCTGGTACCGCCCACGATGACACGCCTCACTGCACTCCGTGTGGGACAGTAATTTCAGCCATCTTTACAGTTCAACAAATTCACACTCTGGCACATTTCTTTAGGTGCACAGGACCCTTGTTAAAGTGTCGGTTCATCCTGTTCGTGACGCCAAGTTGGATCGCCCCCCAGGGCAGTGGGGTTACTCAGTACCGAGCTGCTTCTTAAAGGGGATGTGTCATGGCAGCGGTGACCCGCTCCATGGCCCTGGATGTCCAATTAAAGGGATATTTACAAGGGAATAAAGATTATTATAAAGTTTATAATAAAGTGTTCGTGACGCCACCTGTGGTATTCGGTCAGGGGACCGATGCTGCTATGCAGATCCTCTGAGATGATGACAGGGCAGCAGAGATGGTTTATCTCTCCTCAAGTAGAGCTGTATCCCAGGGCAGTTTAGATGTAGATGTTAAAGGTGATGTTGTTGGATGTGGTGCAGGGCAGGTGACGCAGGAATAATTAGAGGACATCGCTGGGTGCAGTTCCAAAGGTTTACTCACTGTTCTGGCATGCACAGATGCCCGCTTGGCGTCCAGGTGAGGGGTCCAGCAAACTCCCAGGTAGATCAGGATTCATCTTCCCAGGACTCCTCTCAGTATATGCCTATCCTGGCCATCTCACTGTGCTGGCTTTCCGCCTCTCCTGCCCAACACCTCACAGTCAGTGTTCCAGGCCAGCAGCCACAGACCTTGTTTAATGATGTCCTCTCTGCGTCCCCTTGCTTCCTTTTAGCTGCCTTTCCAGCAAAGATAACTGTGGCTTTTAGCTGAAGCACCTACAGGTGCCTCTGCCTCCAGCTTGCTAGTTGAGTCCGGTGATTTCTCCAATAGGCTTGGGGCCCGGTACCACCTTGCAACCTGGTCTCTCCAATATTGGATCGGGCCCCACAGGTGGCATCTGCACTTCCCGTGCCCCTAAGACCCCTTCGGCTCTCCGGGAGCTTCTTTCGGTCTCTTTCCCTCCTTCTGCAGCTCCTCCTGACAGGGAGTTGCTTCACCACATGTCTGCTCACTTTCCTTCCTTCTGACAGAACTGAACTGTTCTCTCCCGCTGTCTTACTACCAACTCCACCAACCTCACAACACCCTTTACTACCCAACCAGGGATGAGACCATCCTCCCTCAGGTTACGCCCAGGGTGCCCTGCTAATGTAGTGTGTGTTGGGTGAAGGTGTTAGAGTACTGGGTGGTGCTCCCTCTTTACCTGAGAATGGGGGACCACACCTCTGGGTGAGATGCAGTACCTCTGTGGCGACTGGACCCTCAGGGGCACCACACTCTTGCAACACTATTCTGTATACCCTCTGGGACTGTAATATGGGGATGGTTTTCTTGGTGTCCAAGGGGTGATAACTAGAGAAGTGTAATAGACTGTTACAGTCTGTGTCTTTAGTGAAGAGATCAATAGACAATGTTACCCTTTCATCCTTGCAAACTGAGGTGTCTAGAGAACTGTGTAGTATGATGAACTTTAGTTCAGGCCATATACCATTAATATGAGTATCAAATTTGAGGAGGGTCTCTACTGCCCCTTCCCAGATGCAGAATATGTCATCAATAAATATTTGCCTTAAGGTCGAGTGCTGATGGAGCATGGGTAAGTATGTATGTAGTGCTCTTCAAAATATATATAAATAATGCATGCAATTGCTTACAGAGGTGCTATGTTCAATCCCATTGCTGTCCTTGTGTCTAGATGTAGAACGTATCTTTGAACAGAAAGAAGTTTTCTTTCAGGAATAGTTCCAGTAGTTCTCTTATTCTTATGTCTAAATACAGTTCCAGAGCATTTGACAAGAGAATATGCAGTTTTAGACATTTGAGGTAGGTGACCGCATAGATGGGACTCAAATATACAGGCGCCTGGTCAAGCCAGTCGTTCCCATGTTGCTCTGAATACAATGGTCAGAGGAAAACATGTTTGTGAGAGTGTCCAAAAACAGTTCCATAGTGTTTAGCAAAAAAGTCCTTTGGCTTCCAAAAAAACATGTGCTCGATCCCCAGTTGTGGAATTTGGGTGCTACAATTTCCCAAATAGTTCTGTAGAGTTTGGAGAAAAAGTCCTTTGGACTCCTAAAAAATTTGCACTGTCACCTGTTGCAGTATTTGGGTGCTACTGTATTCCAGAGTAGCTGGTGAAAACCGTCTTTTGGAATCCTAAAATGTTACTTAGAGAAAAACACAAAGTTAGTTTGTTCTTCCTGTCTCTGACTTTCAGAGAGAGTGAAACGTCTGTGAGAGTGTCTGAAATAAAGCTTGCTAGCATTTGGAGTAAAGACCCTTTGATACTTAGTCTTTTTCAGATGTCCTGATTCTGACTTCCAGGCAGGACCTCCACAATTTTGGGAAATTCAATCCAGTTCCAAGGGTTTTGAGCTATTCCAAGTTGCAGTAATGCAATCATTCCACCAGATGGCGCCAAAGAGTCTTTTTTCAGCACATTTCTGGACTTTGTCAGAATCTGTGACAAATCTCTTATTTCTCTGACTTTCATGTCAGAAAGGGAAATATTAGTGATGATCAAATAGTGAAATATTTGAATTTGGGAAAATCGGCCCTAATAATTTCTAATATCTGTGCACTGGTACCGAATAACGAATCCAATGCAAGTCAATGGGAAAGCCGAATATTTTTCTGCTGGACACAACAAACAGGTCTGAGGGCACGGGAAAAAAAGGTGAAATTGATGGGAAAGAACTAAAACGAAATGAGAACAGCATGGAGAAGATGCTAGCATGCCTTTCTGACTCACGTATGGTATCTGAGAATAATATTGTCAGTCTATTGCACTGGTTTTACTGATTTTTAAAAAGACCTACTAAACCAAACCTAAGTTTTTTTAAAGGGAAAACGCTAAATAAAAATCACCCCCCAAAAATTATACCACCCCTTTAGCATATGTTCACACGGAGTGTTTTGGCTTTATTTTTTCCATTTACATTTGTGAGGTCCCTCCCTCATGCCAAATAGTTAGCAAGATAGTGTAATACATATTCCTCATCCCTTTACAATCGCATTTCAAACATGTCCATTTGAATTTTGGGCTTTGCTCACCACCACCACCATGTCCACCGTCATGTCATTATGCGGCCCTCGCCCTGTTCCTCCTCATCCTCCTCCTGTTCCTCATGATCAACCAATGTGGCCTGAGAATATTGTACTGTGTGAGGCTGGGCTGTGTGGTATCAGCCACTATACAATTTTGCTCCATAGCCACCTGCTCAGCATTCAAAGCTTCCTCTTTCATATTCTGCAGCAAACGTTTTAATAGAAAGAGCACCAGGATGGTCATGCTCATAAACGCATCATCTTGGTGCAGTACTCAAAGTTTTGAAGAATCTCACATAGGTCAGCGATCGACACCCATTTGGTAGTTGTTATGTGTGGGGGCTGAGTGTTGATGGACATTGAGAAGGTGGAATTCAGAGACTGCTCTCTGCTGCTCATTAAACCTTGCCAACACAAATTAGTCAGTCCAAAAAAGAAAAAGTCCAGCTTCAAGAGGTAAAATTCAAGGAATTTATTTGGTAATATTAAAAATGAAATACATGGCAGCTTGTGATCATAAAATTGGTATACCCAAAGGAATTACCGCATGGGGATAATCCAGAGAGTCTCTGTACTCGTTTCGAGTAGGATCTGCTCTTAGACTCAGAGTAACCTCAGAGTATCAGCTGAACAATATATAAAATCAATACACAGGTGATGAAAATCAATTAATCAAGAATGCAAATAATATATCACCAATGAGAAAAAATGATACATATATAAAAAGAAATAAAAAAATGAAAAACAACAAAAAAGAAGAATTTTTTCAATAGTGCAGCATAATTTCTTTTCTCAAGTTCAAACCCAAAGGTACACGTGTATCAAGTACTTAAATCCGATATGCTTCTCGATTCCATAGGAGTTTCTCTCTATCTCCGCCCCGTATATTTTTTTTAATTCGCTCCACCGCATAAATTTTCCAACTAGATAAATCCCTATTATGAGTGGAAATAAAATGTTTCGATATATTAGAAGCATTTCTATTAGTAGTTTGCACAATGTCATATAAATGTTCGCGTATTCTTTATTTAATTTACGAATAGGAGATCCTACATATTTTAGACCACATTTAGTACATTCTGCAAAATAAATTACATAATTTGAGTTACAATTTAAAGATTCTTTGATTTTATACACCTTATTATTAATAGAATCAGAAAAAGATAAAGTTTTAGAAGAAAAATAAGTTTTACATGGTGATTGTCCACATCTATGATAACCGTTCGTAAATAAGCAGTTACTTTTCTTAATGCTTTCTGAACGATACAAACTAGGTGACAAACTATTACCTAATGTTAATGCTCTCCTGGACACTATTCTTACACCGTCTCTATTTCATTGAAATAAAACCTAACATTGTTGTTCAATGAAATAAAGATTGTCCGACTTTAGTTCTCACATATAGCCCATATTTTCAACAAATTCGTGACATAATTAATAAGAATCTACACGTGTTACGTAGGGACAATATTATGAATGAATTACTTAAAGACGGTGTAAGAATAGTGTCCAGGAGAGCATTAACATTAGGTAATAGTTTGTCACCTAGTTTGTATCGTTCAGAAAGCATTAAGAAAAATAACTGCTTATTTACGAACGGTTATCATAGATGTGGACAATCACCATGTAAAACTTGTTATTTTTCTTCTAAAACTTTATCTTTTTCTGATTCTATTAATAATAAGATGTATAAAATCAAAGAATTTTTGAATTGTAACTCAAATTATGTAATTTATGTTGCAGAATGTACTAAATGTGGTCTAAAATATGTAGGATCTCCTATTCGTAAATTAAATAAAGAATACGCGAACATTTATATGACATTGTGCAAACTACTAATAGAAATGCTTCTAATTTATCGAAACATTTTATTTCCACTCATAATAGGGATTTATCTAGTTGGAAAATTTATGCGGCGGAGCGAATTAAAAAAAATATACGGGGCGAAGATAGAGAGAAACTCCTACAGAATCGAGAAGCATATCGGATTTATGTACTTGACACACATGTACCTGTGAATTTTTCCTCTTGAAGCTGGACTTTTTTTTTTTTGGAGTGTAGTAAGGACGTTTTTGGCAGAGACGTGTCCATGCTCAGAGACATTCAATGTTCACAATGAACAAGAAAAAGTTGAGCTGAATACTCTCTTTCTTTCACAAATTAGTCAGTGACAAGCCAAATTAAAGTGCTGCTGCAGCGAAGCTAAACTGGAAAAAGCCTGAGATGGCTTTCGGAAATGTGCGCTGACATGTCATACCTTGGCAAGTAGGTCAGGCAATTCAGTGTATGTTTTAAAAACTGCTGTACAACCAAGTTCAACACGTGGGCCAGGCATGAAACGTGTACCAGCTTGCCAAGCATTAAAGCAACAAACAAGTTACACCCATTATCGCACACAACCAGACCTGCTTGGAGGTTCTTGGGGAGAGCCACTGATCCATTTGTTCTTTTATCCCTTTCAACAGCTCGGCTGCATTGTGAGTTTTATCACCTAAACAGAAGAGCTTTAGGAGAGCATGTTGCCGCTTCGCCAAGGCAGTGCTGCAGATTTCCCAGCTGGGGAGTGATGGGGGAGCTAGTTCTGCAGAGGATGAGAAGAAGGAGAAAGAGAGACAGGAAGCAAAATACGAGGAGACTGAAACCCTGATGAAAGTTGGGCCCACTATTCTGGCTATGGGTAAAATATGTGATGTCCCAGCCTCTGACTCTGTCCCAGACTCCACCAGGTTAACCCAGTGTGCCATCAGGGAAATGTATCGTCTCCGTGCACAAGAAATTGTCCACTTGACTGTGGTTAGGTGGACCTTCCATGTGACTGTGTTGGCTAGTGCATGGCTGATATTGTGTAACACGTGCTTATGTAACGCGGTGATGGCACACCGGGAAAAATAGTGTCAGCTGGGAATCGAGTACGTGGGACTGCCACTGCTAAGTGGTGGCGAAAAGACTCAGTTCCCACAAGTCGAAATGGCAACATTTCCAGGGCTAGCAATCTGGCAATGTGGGTGTTTAGAGTTTGGGCCAGTGGGTGGGTGGCTGGATATTTCTGCTTTCTAGTAAATGTCTGGGGCTGGGACAACAGAGTGGACATGATTGCTGTCTATTGTGTGTGTGCAACCGCTGGTTGCAGGCAGGAGACTTTAGAATCTGCTTCACGGTCAGCAGATTAGGAAGGCCGTAACACAAGGGGCAGTGGTTTCACCCTCAGACACAGGTTTGGCACACAGGCGTTCCACCCACCTACCGGGGTGCTTGGCGGCCATGTGCATTTGCATGCTGGTGGTACTCAGATAGGCAGTGTTCTTGCCTCTTCTTAGCTTGGTTTGGCAGATGCTGCAAATTATAGTTGTTTTATCTGAAGTACATTCAGAAAAAACTGCCATACAGGGAAAAAACGCACCCTTGTTCTGTTATCTAGCCGAGTGGGAGGAGCTCTATGGAACAGTTGACCAAGTTCTACCTCTGGGCAAACCACTAACTCTTCTTGCCTGATTTCTTGCTACAGATTCATCCCTCTGCACTGCTGTGCTCGCTAGGTGTGCCACCATGCCAGGTTGGATCAGTGGCCTCATCATCAGCCATGTCATCTTCCAATTCCTCAATCTGATCCTCCTTCTGAGTTGCAATTTGAGGCTGACCTGATGGCATATCTGCAGGCGTCGCGCCAGTTGCACAACTGCAAGGTAAAGAAACGCAGTTTTTAAGGCAGAAGAAAATTATTCATTTTTTTTTCAATCGCCTTGCTGACACTATCCAAATGTAGAGTAATGAAGATTATTAACCCCACTAAATTGTTATGTAAGATTATCTTTACCCAGATTGCGCCAATTGCACAATTGCTAGATAAAGAAACACAGTTTTTTAAGGCAAGAGAAAATTGTTATTTTTTTTTTTCAATCGCCTTGCTGACAAACTCCAAATGTAGAGTAATGAAGATTATTGACCCTGCTAAGGTGTCACATAAGATTATCTCTACCCAGATTGTTCCAATCGCACAACTGCTAGATAAAGAAACAGTTTTTTAAGGTGAAGTGCAGTGGTGTCTTTGCTGTGCAGTGAGATGGCAGTGACCCAGGAAAGTTCAAAATAAAGTCTTGTTTGACGTACAGCGTACTCACAAACAGAAAGCAAAACAGGTCCTCCGGTATGCAGCCGGGAAAACAAAGACAGTCCGCGACTGGTTGCCATAGGTGACTAGACCACCATGCACGGTGGGGTGCCAGGCTTTAGGCTTCACTTTGCCCTGTGTTGCCTCACACAGAAAGAGCTCTGCAAAAGCCTCCTGCTCGGTCTGCTTCCAAGACCAACACTGACACATCCAAACCCTCCTGCAAGGTTTTTTTTTCTACACTAGGATCTGTGGCTATGGGCCACTGGTAAGATCCGGGATGGAGGACTGGCCCCACTACCTTCCTGCAGTCCGTTTAAAAAATAAAAGCCTATACCGGGTTCTCATGAACAACTCCTTGGTCAAAATACCTTGCCCACGTTCAAGCTTACTTTTATTATGCCTTGTGACTCACAGGCAGCCTGCTGTGACCACAAGGCACTTCATCAGATCTAAATCACTCCTGAGCGCATCCTGGGGGACACATAGCGAGCCTTGTATATGACACTGGTCACTGCCTCACAAAGGCAAGAGAATTTTTTTAACAATAGTCTTGCTGACACACTCCAAATGTCGAGTAATGAAGATTATTGCCCCTGCTAAATTGTCACGTAGGATTATCTCTACCCAGATTTCACCAGTCGCACAACTGCTAGATAAAGAAATGCAGTTTTATATGGCAATATAAATTAAGATTTTTTTTAAATCGCCTTGACAACACACTCCAAATCCTGAGTAATGAAGAATATTGCCCAAGCTAAATTGTCACACAAGATTATCTCTAGTCATATTGCGCCAGTCGCTCTACTGCTAGATAAAGAAATGTTATTTTTTAAACAAATATTTTCTTGGGGGGAATTTTTTAAATCACTTTTAAGAGGCATGCCAACAGCAGACTCAGGGAAATTAATGGGAAATAGTGACATTTCCGTAGCTCAAGTGGTTTTGCGCCATCCGCACAACTGCTAGACAAATATTAAGTATTTAAGCAGTAGATGAGAAATAGTATTTAGCAATTAGATTAAAGAATGGATGTTACTGTATGCTGGCGCTGCCAAGTATTATTTTGCATAAAAAAATAGGCTGCTAGACAGGAATATTATGTAGCTCCCATAAAAATTGTTTTGTGTATGCTTTTACTACCTAATATTTATTTCCTTCTATAAGTAGGTGATTTGTATATTATGATACTGGATGAAACCGAAAAAAAAGGATGATTTTGACAAAGACTCACGTCAAAATGCGTCAATCTGTCATCATGGAATTATATCTGCCTTTATAACTATGTTGAAGTTGTTTTTTAAATTAACTATGGAATAAAAGTTACATTTTAGCCTTTACTCCACTCTGGATTTTTTCTATTTTGCTGCATTGGATGAAACCCTCCCTATTTCACCCTAATCCCACAGTCTGTTCCTAATAATAACTACAATTCAACACAGTGGAAAACAGGAGAGATCTGCAGCATGTACTTGCAATGATCAGAACAACCTCCCAGATGCCTGCCTTTCACCCAACCTCCCTCCTTCCTATTAAATCTCTCACTACTACTGAAATCCCCACCTAACAAACAAGTAATCCAATCTCTTCACAATCTTCAGCTCTTAAAAGAGCTTTTTGCAATGATTAAATGCTCAGTATAAACTCCTATCACTCTCCCTGCACAACTTTCACTTTCCCTATGCTCAAACTACACTCTTCCTACACTGTTTCCGACTGCAATGTGCACAAGATGGCACCTGCAGCATTTAAATTTTCCCTATGACACTGGAAGGCCAGCCAATCACAGTAATGCTGTACCAAAGATGGCGGCAGCATTACTGTGATTGGCAAGTCAGCCCAGCATGTTCATTGGCTGCAAATAAAGTACCAAACATGCTGGGCGAGTCACTCAAATATACCGAGGTGAATACATAATTAGTCACCAAGTAATGAAAAGTTTTGGCTGGATAACATCTTTTGGGGACTTAACATATTTTCATTCTCTGTCTGAATTCCAGAGAGGGGAAAGAGTCTGCGAGAGTGTACAATATTAGTTCAAGAGCATACTGCACAAAGTGTCCTTGGGACTTAGTCCTTTGCAGATGTCCAGATTCTCACTTCCAGCACCTGCAAAAATTTGGAAAATTCAATCTGCCCACCAGTTCCAAGCGTTTTGAGCTATTCCCAGTTGCAGTAATGCAATCTGCCCAGCAGATGGCGCCGAAGAGACAAAAAGTGAAACATAAAGAAAAATGAGGAAATTTCTGGCAGCCCCACAGTTCCAGGAGGTTGGACACTTTTCTGACTTTGTCCCTTTAGGCTGGGGTCAGTGCCTCACCATGTTAAATACCCTGTTTTGCACCCCACCAAGAGACCTTTTGAGAGAGAGGTACCTCTTGACCCTAACTAATTTAGGCTGGTTTGCAGGTCTATAGACTCGGGTATGTGATTTGGCTTGTAGAACCTGTTTGGTTGGAGGTTTGCACTTCTGCCAATCCCAGGCTTCTGTAGCCTTAGAGGGACTTTTTGATGGTCATCCATCCCAAGTCAGAGAGGCATTCGTGGGTTACCTCAGCCTGGCCAAACCCTGCCTGTGGGCTTTGGGTCTTCAAAGCGGACAACTGTTAGGGGGCGAATCTGGTGTCCTCGTCCAAAGAGGGGCTCCCAAAGGGTAGGCGCTTTTTTTACTTTGTCCCCTTAGAGCAGGGTCAGTGCTTCTCCTTGTCAGATAACCTCTTTTCCACACCGCCAAGGAGATATTTGAGGGAATCTCACTGACCCCCTTTCATTGCAAGGGTCCCTGTGTGTCCAAATCGTGCTTCCAGGACTCTCAGGCATGTTCTCCACTCTCCTTCCTCGTTTACCCCTGGGCCTCTACCAGTTATCTTTGGGCATGCATGTCAGCCATCCCTCCCATTCGTGAAGGAGGTGGCTAAGCTATGGGGAGTTTCACCCGACCAGAGTGACAACAGCAGTCCTATGACCCACATGGTCGAACGGCGGTGCGCCCTACCACCCAAGCGTGAGGCATGTTGTTCAAATCGCTCCCTGGGCACATTAGCACAACAATCTTCTCTGAGGGCAACCATTTTCTTCCAGATGTGCAGCTTGCCTGCAGGGGCCCGCACAACACAGAGTCTGAAGGTAGGCTTCCAAAAGTGGACATCGGCAACAGCGGTGGTGGTGGCTGGTGTTTGCGTGCCACAGCAGAGCTTCACGTTTTCCAGTCTATTGCCAAGCCTCTGCGACAGTGTGAGGGATGAGAGAGGTTTGGAGGCAGGCGAGAGGGTTCTCACAGCATGGTGTGCCCTAAACCGACCACCATCGCCTTCCCCTCCTTGATCGTCATCCTCTGAAGTGGCATGCCAGGGAGAGAGAGAGCAAAAATCCCAGTGCGAGGGGAAGATGGAGAAGGAAAAAAGAGGAAAGAAGTAGGGAGTACTGTGACAGGCCGCCTATGCCCCACAATCCCACCAGGCTGGGAACACCCCTGTAAAGAAAAGCCACTCAGGCATCCCTTTGAGCTTACATGCGCAAGCAGGCAGAGGGACTACGCTGGAGGGCGATGTCGACATGATTACCCCCCTGTGACTTCCGAGTCGCTGGGATTTGCACCAGAGCCGCTGTGAACCCTGATCGCCAGCCCCTTTCCCAAACCTCGCAGGTGTCTGCCGGTGTGTGGCAGCAGGTATAAGACAGATAGTGGATCTACATGCCCTAGCCTCTCTTATGAGCGACACTGTGCATCCCCTGGGTGTGATGGATCACAAGGCTGAGCAGCCGTGTTGTGGTCCAGAGGCCAGTCACCTAGCCTGGTGGAGGGAAAGCAATGATATACGTGGTGGAAAGGGCAATTATTTAGGGGTTTGGTGGGGGAGAAGGCAATGATGGAGGTGGTGGAGAGGATAATGATGGGGTGGAGGAGAGAACAGTGATAGGTGGTGGAGAGGGTAATGAATGGGGTGGTGGAGAGGACCATGATGGAAGTGATGGAAAGGACAATGATTGGGTGGTGGGGAGGGCAATGATAAGGGTGGGGGAGAAGGCAATGATGGTGGTGATGGAGAGGGCAATGATGGGGGTCTTGGGGGAGAAACCAATGATAAAGGTGGTGGAAACGGCAATGATGGGGTGGTGAGGGAGAAGGCAATGATGGAGGTGATGGAGAGGACAATGAAGGGTTGGAGGGGGAGAACAGTGATGGAGGTGGTGGAGAGGGTAATGATAAAGGTGGTGAAGGAGAAAGCAATGATAAACATGGTTGAAAGAACAATGATTTAGGGGTTTGTTTGGTGATATAGAAGAGTTAATGGTTTGCCATTATATCCCTTTACTTTCCTTTAATTCTCCATTTGCCTTTCATTCATTCTTATGACGCTGCAGTTTTGCCTGTCTCCTCTTCAAGGAGAAAATGCTACTTATCATATATGTTCTCAAAAGTCAGCCACAGCGTGTTCTGGGTACATTGTAAACATGATATGACCCTGAAGGTGATGGTGGGGGCCACATGAGCTCTATAGAATTACATATTGTTGTAAATGGTATAAAAGATTGCCTTGCATTTCATTACGTCAGATAAAGTGATATGCCCACGGCCCGTGTGTGTGAGCAGTCTCTTTTGTCTCCAAGCGCTTGTAAATTAAGGGCATAAAACTCCTAATCTGGACTCACTGGTGATCTAGCTTACCTGACTTTGGGTCAGAACAAAAAGCTGCTACGACATTGGGAAGAAGGCAATGATGGAGTTGGTGGAGAGGATATTGATAGGGTGTAGGGGGAGAACAGTAATAGAGGTGGTGGAGAAGTATTGAATGGGGTGGTGGAGAGGGCAATGATTATGATGGTGGAGAGGGCAATGATGGGATGGTGGAGAGAGCAATGATTAGAGTGAGGGAGAAGACAATGATGGGGGTTATGGAGAGGGCAATGATGGGAGTGGTGGGGGAGAAAGCAATAATAGAAGTGATGGAAAAGGCAATGATGGGTGTGGTGGAGTAGAAGGCAATGATGAAGGTGGTGGAGAGGACAATGATGGGGTGGAGGGGGAGAATAGTGATGAGGTGGTGGAGAAGGTAATGATGAGGTGGTGGGGTAGGGCAATGATGGGGTGGTAGAGAGGGCAATGATGGTGCTGGTGGGTGAGAAGGCAATGAAATGATGGAGGAGGTGTAGAGCACAATGATGGGAGTGGAGGGGGATAACAGTGATGGAGGTGGTGAGGAGGGTAATGATGGAGGTGGTGGGGGAGAAACCAATGACAGAGGTGGTGGAGAATGCAATGATTTAGGGGTTTGGTGGGGTAGAAGGCAATGATGGAGGTGATGGAGAGGGCAATAATGGGGGTGGTGGAGATGACAATGAAGGGGTGGTGGAGAGGGCAATGATGGGGTGGCGGAGAGGGCAATGTTGAGGGTGGGGGAGAAGGCAATGATGGGGTGATGGAGAGGGCAATGATGAGGGTGGTGGGTGAGAAAGCAATGATAGAGGTGGTGGAAAAGGCAATGATGGGGTTGTGGGGAGAAATCAATGATAGAGGTGGAGGAAAGGGAAATGGTGGTGTGGTGGGGAAGAAGGCATTGATGAAGGTGGTGGAAAGGGCAATGATGGGGGTAGTCGGGGAGAAAGCAATGATAGCGGTGGTGGAAAGATCAAAGATGGGAGTGGGGAGGGAGAAGGCAATGATGAAGGAGGTAGAGAGGATAATGATGGGGTGGAAGGGAAGAACAGTGATAGGTAGGAGAGGTGGTGGAGAGGATAATGAATTGGGTGGTGGAAAAGGCAATGATTGGGGTCCTGGAGATGTCAATGATGGTGGTGTTGGAGAGTGCAACGATGAGAGTGGTGGAGTGGACAATGATACAGTGGTGGAAAGAGCCATAATGGGGGTGATGGAGAGAGCAATGATGAGGGTGGGGAGAAGGCAATGATGGGGGTGGTGGGAAAGAAGGCATTGATGAAGGTGGTGGAAATAGCAATGATGAGGGTAGTTGGGGAGAAAGCAATGATAGCGGTGGTGGAAAGGGCAATGATGGGAGTGGTGAGGGAGAAGGCAATGATGGAGGAGGTGGAGAGGATAATGATGGGGTGAAAGGGGAGAAGGCAATGATGAAGGAGGTAGAGAGGATAATGATGGGGTGGAAGGGAAGAACAGTGATAGGTAGGAGAGGTGGTGGAGAGGATAATGAATTGGGTGGTGGAGAAGGCAATGATTAGGGTCCTGGAAATGTCAATGATGGCGGTGTTGGAGAGTGCAATAATGAGGGTGGTGGAGTGGACAATGATAGTGTGGTGGAAAGAGCCATAATGGGGTGATGGAGAGAGCAATGATGAGGGTGGGGCGAAGGCAATGATGGGGTGGTGGGGGAGAAAGCAATGATAGAGGTGGTGGATAGGGCAATGATGAGGTGGTGGGGGAGGAGGCATTGAAGGAGGTGGTGGAAAGGGCAATGATGGGGGTCGTGGGGCAGAATGCAATGCTGGAGGTGGTGGAGAGGGTAATGATCGAGGTGGTGGGGAGAACCCAATGATAGACGTGGTGGAAAGGGAAATGATTTAGGGTTTTGGTAGGGGAGAAGGCAATAATGGAGGTGGTGGAGTGGGTAATGATGGGGTGGAGGGGAGAACAGTGATAGAGGTGGTGGAGAGGGTAATGAATGGAGTGGTGGACAAGGCAATGATTGGGGTTGTAGAGACGACAATGATGGGGATGGTGGAGAGGGCAATGATGAGGGTGGTAGGAGTGAAAACAATGATAGAAGTGGTGAAAAGGGCAATTATGGGGGTGGTGTGGGAGAAGGCAATGATGGAGGTGGTAGAAAGGGCAATGATGGGGTGGTAGGGAAGAAGGCAATAATGGAGGTGGTGTAAAGTTGAATGATGGATGTGGTGGGAGAAAGCAATGATGTAGGTGGTGGAGAAGATAATGATGGGGTGGAGGGGAGAACAGTGATAGAAGTGGTGGAGAGGGTTATGAATGGAGTGGTGGAGAAGAAAATGTTGGGGGTGTTGGATTGGGCAATGATGAGGGTTGGGGAGAAGGCAATGATGGGGGTATGGAGAGGGCATTGATGGGGGTGGTGGGGGATAAAGCCATGATAGACGTGGTGGAAAGGGCAATGATGGTGGTGGTGAGGAGAAGGCAATGATGGAGGAGGTGGAGAGTGTATCGTGCTGCTGCAGTGTAGCACAGCACAACCTCCACCAGGTGGGTGATGGTGAGCGAAGAGAGGTTGCACACACCAAAAATAAACACCAAATCACAAAATATGAATTATTATACAAAATATGAATTATTATACAAAATAGATGAATTGCTGACTGATACATATTTATATATAAATATTAAATCTATGATATTGTAGACATATCACTCAAATAGTTATAGATAGTTCTGATATCCATCATTGGAGGCAGTTCACATTGAGCAGAAAAAAATATATATATACAAAAAGGTCAAAAAATTCACTAGAACCTAAGGCAGTTTCTGGTATCTCACAAGTGTGGTATAGAAAGAGGAAAAATATATATGAAAAAATATGTATATACCTGTGTAACCGTGAGGATAATGATAAGATTCTAGAAAAAGGAAAGTAAAAACAAAGTTTTTGCCAAATGAAACCAAGTCCATAAAAACCATATTATATACACCACCATTATTGTGAAGCAATCAATTCCAGATGATAAACCTCTAAGCAGGATAAGCGGTAGAACAGGACAGCGCCGCAGTCAAGGGAGAAGTGAATACTACACCAGTGAATGAAACTATTTATAGCATTTTAATCAGGAAAATGTGGAGCAGCTGAAAAGTTAAGCTAGCGGTAAAGGCGCGTGAGCAGACCATCAGTCAGGACAGAAGTGTGGCATGTCAGAAAAAGCAATGAGAAATAAACGATGTATGAGACATCTGTGTATGTGCACATGCGTCGTCCTGCACTAAGGACGGAAGTGGGGCATGTTCAGGCCAGAAGAAAGGCTTGATAGCCAGCGAAATATTGAAAGCAATTATCTGTAAAGAATGTCTGTAAAGAATATATATGGAATGTTCGTATTAGACGCAGTAATATGCGTGTCCACTATGTGAATAAACATACTATATAGAAAAAATATTATAAACGCGCCTGGGAGGCAGATAATAAGATCTGATGATAGTAAGTAACATAATGAGCACCATCCACTATAAATACATAGCGGCGCAGCAATGTGGGCATATATAAAAGTGATGTGTATACTTGCGAAAGGAAAAAGAGAAATAAGAAAAAGGAAAATAATCTTTGAAGAAGAAGAAAAAAATAAAAGATATAAAGGAAAAAAAATTTTGAAAACATTTTTTTTAAAAAAAATTTTGGGGAAAAAATTGGAAATTTTTTATTATTTATTCACATGTAACAAGTCATATTTAATATCCAATCAATTGATAATGAAAATTAGAACCAAAAGGTGAGTACCATACTCCCACGATTAGGTCTGTGGAAATAAAAACAAAAAATATTAATAAAAACATACTTAGAATAATACATTCAAAATACATCACCGATCAACATTATAACCATAAGATAATAAATCTCAAAATAATAAAGAAGAAGGGATACATCAATTCCACCAAGCTAAGAAAAATTAGTGAAAGACTTCATATTCACGACTGAGACCGAAAGGTTCCAATGTTTGAAGCATATATATCCAATATGCCTCTCTTTCTTTCAATTTCAATTACGAACACCATCATTGGTCAGGTGGACATACCTGGTCAATTTCTCCATACACCCTCTGACCAATTACGATATCGTGACTTCGAAAGGATGTGTAAAAAGAAGACGGCACATCAACTTCACTGTGCTACATTGGCTGAATATCATCGGGTAAAGAGGATACCTAGAGGCCTTCGAGTTTCTCTCAGGCCTACCCTCTTTTCTGACAAGATGGACTTTTGTAATAAATTTGAGGCCATACTTAACAAGTGTTCTATGGACTTAATTTTACTCACTGTTGAGTTTTTACAGAAGGAGTTATCAACAATAGACACGGAAATCAACAATGCCGAACAGCAACTACGAAGTATACTCCCTCAGGAGGAATTTAACAAAATAAAATCACAGGTTGAAAAATCTAATCTTGAATTTCAGACCCATTTACAGGAACGGAAGAGACGGAAGTTCCTGAGAGATGCTGATGACTACCAACGTAATAATGTTTATTATTGGAGAAACCAGAATATTTCTAGAGAACGTAGATCTACAAAATGTTGGGATCTCTCTTTCTCTAATAGCTCTGATAGTGAGAGCTCTAGAGGCTCATTTCGTAGTTTCGAACAAAGGCGGGGAAGAAACTCAAGAAATCGTAGCAATAGAGGAAATCAAGGAGGGTCTAGTACCACAACTACACGTATTCAGACTCGCTCACAGGTAACTCAGGATCAGTTGGTATATAACATTTCATCATATAATTTGTCTACTAATGAGATGTCTGCACTTCAAAAGGGTCTTTCCTTTTGTCCAACGCCTAGGTTTAATGAATTTACCTTAAATCAGGAATTGCATCGTTTTTTCAGATCTTTACGGTTGAAGGTTCATTTTCCTAAGGATCCATCTACCACACCAAATTCTTCAATTAATACTCTATCTGATTCATGTCCTAATATGGATCAATTTACATTAAAGGAATTGAATTTATATAAGCCTAGTAGTTATACTCCTCCGAGGTCATATCATCCAATAGAAACCTATATTGGTCTTGTTCAAAAGGACATTAGTAATCAACTACGGCTGATTCATAATGGCCGTTATCGGATTTTGAGTAACATATCTAAAATTGAACGTATGGCCATAGATGGCCTTTTTCAAAATAAACAGCTCATCATCAAACCAGCCGATAAAGGTGGTTCAATTGTGGTGATGGATAGACAATATTATGTTAAGAAAATCTACTCACAACTCAACAATACTGATACTTACCTTCCCTTGTCCTCAAATCCTTCTTCCTCCATTGCAATGGAGATTCGTAGTACTGTTCAGCATTTTGTATCACGGGGTGTTATTGACACTAAGTTGGGTGATTTTTTGATCAATTCTTATCCTGTCACACCTGTATTTTATACACTCCCTAAGATACATAAAAACCTGACACACCCTCCGGGGAGACCGATTGTTGCATCCACAAATTCATTGTTGTCACCTTTATCTATGGTCCTTGAAAAAATTCTTTCTCCACTTCTTCACCTTATTCCTTCATGACTTAGGGACACATCACACTTTTTGTCCTTTATTAAAGAATTGAGAGAAATTACTACTAATTGTTATCTAGTTACCTTGGATGTAACGAGTTTATATACTAGTATCAGCCACGAAAAGGGGATTTTTTCTGTTAAGAATTTTCTTGATAAGAATACTGAATTTAGCACAGAGAAGAAAGAATTTTGTATATCTATGTTAACTCTTGTTTTGACAAAGAATTTCTTTTTGTTTGAGGATAAGTTCTTCATTCAATTATCAGGTACAGCAATGGGCTCTAATGTGGCGCCTCCCTATGCCAACATCTTTATGGCAGAATTTGAATCTGAATTTGTCTATACCCACATCCTCTTCCAACAATATTCCGTTCTTTGGAAGAGATATATAGATGACATATTTCTCATTTGGTCTGGTGATTTGAACTCTTTGGAGATATTTGTTCAAGATATTAACTCTAAGGTTGGGGTTTATCTTTTACTATGCGATACAATGGGGAGTCTATTCCTTTTCTTGACACCAGGGTCATCAAAAATATTGATGGCTCTCTTTCCAGTGATCTATTTGTCAAGCCAATGGACAAAAATAGTCTTTTACATTTTACGAGTTGCCATCCCAAACACATTAAAAAATCTCTCCCCCGATCACAATTTCTATGGATTGAACGTATTGTGTCAGATAATCACATTCGCACTATTCGTTATGCCGAAATGAATTCTAAATTCGAATCTCGGGGTTATCCAGATTCGGTATTGTCCCTTCCATCTTCGTCTACAGTTAAATCGATTACCAAAGTTAACAAGGTGGCCTTTGTCAATACATTTCATCCTTTTATGTATTTGTTCCATAAGATCATTCGCCAACATTGGCCCCTTCTCTCTGACTCCTACCCTCACATTTTGGAATTCCAAGTTCCTCCTTTGATTTATTACAAGAAATCTCCTAATTTACGAGATTTGTTGGTTAGGGCAGATATTGGTAGTTTACGTGACTTCAATAGACAAAGGTTACTTAGACCACAGCGCAATGGGACTTTCCCTTGCTTACATTGTTTACAATGTTCTAACATTACGAAGGGGGACACATTCACCCATCCTAGACCTGGGAAAATTTTTTCTATCAAAAATTACCATAGTTGTGATTCTACTTACGTAGTGTATTTGATTAAATGTCCGTGCGGTCTCGGATATGTTGGGGAGACTACCCAGCATATCCGAGACCTCATTTCACAACATAAGTCAACAAAATCAAACTTTTCGGATTTTGGCGCGCACGGCGCACCGTCAAAAGTGCGCAGCGCAGGTCAAAGCGCAACTAGCGCGCGGCCTGCGCACGATCTGCGCACCCTATGCTAAAGATAGGGTGCGCCGATCGCAGGGGCCGCTGTGCGCTAGGAGGCGGCGCTACAAGCAAGGGGCGGGCACGCCGGGCAGAGAGTCGGCTCGGGGGCGGAGCTACCCCCGGCCGTGCGTGCGCTTAAAAAGCGCTAATGTGAAACCACCCTTAGCTTGGTGGAATTGATGTATCCCTTCTTCTTTATTATTTTGAGATTTATTATCTTATGGTTATAATGTTGATCGGTGATGTATTTTGAATGTATTATTCTGAGTATGTTTTTATTAGTATTTTTTGTTTTTATTTCCACAGACCTAATAGCGGGAGTATG
The DNA here is from genome assembly GCF_039654945.1 of Dendrobates tinctorius. NCBI lineage: Eukaryota > Metazoa > Chordata > Amphibia > Anura > Dendrobatidae > Dendrobates > Dendrobates tinctorius. Next base: position 18,680,369 of record NW_027361704.1, on the reverse strand, counting down.
GTACTCACCTTTTGGTTCTAATTTTCATTATCAATGATTGGATATTAAATATGACTTGTTACATGTGAATAAATAATAAAAAATTTCCAATTTTTTCCCAAAATTTTTTTTAAAAAAAAATTTTTTCAAAATTTTTTTTCCTTTATATCTTTTATTTTTTTCTTCTTCTTCAAAGATTATTTTCCTTTTTCTTATTTCTCTTTTTCCTTTTGCATGTATACACATCACTTTTATATATGCCCACATTGCTGCGCCGCTATGTATTTATAGTGGATGGTGCTCATTATGATACTTACTATCATCAGATTTTATTATCTGCCTCCCAGGCGCGTTTATAATATTTTTTCTATATGGTATGTTTATTCACATAGTGGATACGCATATTACTGCGTCTAATACGAACATTCCATAGATATTCTTTACAGACATTCTTTACAGATAATTGCTTTCAATATTTCGCTGGCTATCAAGCCTTTCTTCTGGCCTGAACATGCCCCACTTCCGTCCTTAGTGCAGGACGACGCATGTGCACATACACAGATGTCTCATACATCGTTTATTTCTCATTGCTTTTTCTGACATGCCACACTTCTGTCCTGACTGATGGTCTGCTCACGCGCCTTTACCGCTAGCTTATCTTTTCAGCTGCTCCACATTTTCCTGATTAAAATGCTTTAAATAGTTTCATTCACTGGTGTTGTATTCACTTCTCCCTTGACTGCGGCGCTGTCCTGTTCTACCACTTATCCTGCTTAGAGGTTTGTCATCTGGAATTGATTGCTTCACAATAATGGTGGTGTATATAATATGGTTTTTATGGACTTGGTTTCATTTGGCAAAAACTTTGTTTTTACTTTCCTTTTTCTAGAATCTTATCATTATCCTCAAGGTTACACAGGTATATACATATTTTTTTATATATATTTTTCTTCTTTCTATACCACACTGGTGAGATACCAGAAACTGCCTTAGGTTCTAGTGAATTTTTTGACCTTTTTGTCAATCTATTTTTTTTTTTGCTCAATGTGAACTGCCTCCAATGATGGATATCAGAACTATCTATAACTTTGCTATTTGAGTGATATGTCTACAATATCATAGATTTAATATTTATATATAAATATGTATCAGTCAGCAATTCATTTATTTTGTATAATAATTCATATTTTGTATAATAATTCATATTTTGTGATTTGGTGTTTATTTTTTGTTTTACCTAGATAAGATACCCTTGAAAAAGGCTAGTAAAGCCAAAACGTTGGGTGATTTGTGTGACTGTTATTTTCAATAAAATAATCAAGCATATCAAAAAAAAGCTCTTTTCAGCCTCAGGTTATTATTTTTATTATCAGAATTCTGTTCTTCCTGACAGCTTTGTTGTATCTTTCCCATTTATCATCATATACAGTCCAATGAGAAGACAGCAGAAAGCAAACTCTGGACTGGATCATGACAGTACCCCTCTCTCAATGGGGGGCCACAGGACCTCCAGGCTTCCCTGGACAACGAGCGTGAAAGGCCCGGACCAACCGATCCACATGGACAGAATGCACCGGCACCCATGACCAGTCCTCAGGACAGTAACCTTTCCAATGGACCAAGTACTGAAGTGAACGGCGGAGCATACGAGAATCCACCACCTGTTCCACCTCATACTCTCTCTGGACATCTACCACAACAGGCTGCAGGAGCGAGGGAGACTCATCAGAGGAAGGCACCAACGGCTTCAGTAGCGCCTTATGGAATACATTGGGGATCCGCAATGACGGAGGCAAGCGCAGACGGAAGGCCACAGGATTAAGCACCTTTAAAATTTCATAAGGGCCAATAAACTTGGGACCCAACTTAGCAGAACGAATCCTCAATCTAATATTCTTGGTGGATAACCATACCTTATCCCCCACCTGGTAGGCTGGCCCCACAGAATGTTGTTTATCCACAAAAAATTTATACTTGCCCTGAGCCTCCCCAATGTTTCTCTGAACCTCCCCCCAGATCTCCCCCAACTGCAAAAATGCCGAATCAGCCCCTGGACACCCGAATCCAGCTGGGAAAACTTACCAAAGTGAGGATGAAACCCATAGTTGCAGAAGAACGGGGAAGTACCAGTGGACTGATTGACATGATTATTGAACGCAAACTCTGCCAGGGGTACCGCAGAGTACCAATCATCCTGTATGGACGTAGCAAGACATCTCAATATCTGCTCCAAAGACTGATTAGTCCTTTCAGTCTGACTGTTGGTCTCGGGATGGTAGGCCGATGAAAAGGTCAGACAGATACTCAGCCTTTTACAAAAAGCCCTCTAGAATTTTGCCACAAATTGCACCCCTATATCAGACTCCACACTGACAGGCACACCATGCAATCGAACCACATGTTCAATGAACAGTTTAGATAGAGTCACAGCATTAGGGAGGCCTGCCAAAGGTACAAAATGCGCCTGTTTGCTGAACCTATAAACAACTACCCAGATCATGGTTTTGCCAATAGAGGGAGGAAGATTGGTGATAAAATCCATGAACAGATGAGTCCACGGTCTATCTGGAATTGGCAGTGGCATCAATTCCCTGACCGGTCGGTTACGAGAGGATTTATCGTGAGCACACGTTTCACAGGAAGACGCAAATCCAGTGACATCAGAAGCCAACGAAGGCCACCAAAACAACCTAGTTATGGCTTTATGTGTGGCCGAGATTCCAGGATGCCCTCTCAGAGCTGAGTCATAGAACTCCCGAAGCACCCTTAACTGATACTAAACAGGCACAAAGAGCTTATTATCAGGTATGGATGAAGAAGCAAGAGATTGTGCCTCATGAAGCTCTCATTCCAAAGCCAAGGACACCACAGCCACCACCACTCCGCACTGAAGAATGGAGAAAGGAGGTTCAGGAGGTGAAACTGGATCCAGACTGCGAGTTAAGGCATCAGCCTTCACATTCTTGGACCCTGGTCTGAAAGTAATAGAAAACTGAAATCGGGAAAAAAAAAGTGACCGCCTTGCCTGTCTTGAAGTCAGACATTTGACAGACTCGATATACGACAGGTTCTTGTGATCAGTAATGACAGTGGTACGATGGACAGCCCCCTCCAAAACATGCCTACATTCTTCAAATTCCAATTTAATGGCCAAAAGCTCACGGTAACCCACATCATAATTCCTCTCAGCAGAGGAAAATTTTCTGGTAAAGAAGGTACAGGGCCTTAAATTAGTCAATGTGGTGGGCCCCTGGGACAACACAGCCCCCCTCCCATCTCCAAGGCGTCCACCTCTACTATAAATGGTTTAGACAAATCAGGTTGAACCAATACAGGGACGGTCATGAAACAGTTTTTTAAAGGAGAAAGCGCCGCCACAGCTGGAGATGACCACATTTTAAGATCGGCCCCCTTACGAGTTAAATCCGTGAGGGGTTTAACAATCTGGGAAAATGAGTATAATATAACGTGTTTTTCTTCTCTTTCAGATTACATCGGGTGCTTATCTATAGCATTACAGAATGCTGTAGATAAGCCCCCGATGTCTATGCCGGCAGCTGCAAGGCCAAAAAAAGGGTGACAGATTCCCTTTAATCTAGAGTCACCAACTCATATACATTCAAACAAAAAAGGAAGCACACTGTAGCGCCATAACATGCAAACATGAAATATGAAAAATGAATTGCATTACTGCATTAGAAGTATGAAAAATTGAGAAAGTTTAGCTCATAAAATGGCCAATTTATGTGTACCTGGAAGCCTCGGTAACAGCTGAGTCTGACTCTACTGATGATTCTATTATGGGCGCTTCTTCATCCTCTAGTTTTTTAGGAATAGAAAAGATGGACAGAGCAACAGGAAAAGGAGGGTTCGTCGAGGAGCCAATCAGACACAGGGGACTATGCGCAACATTCCGATGCGAACACAGAACATGGAGGGGAGGAAGAAGGGCATGTGACACATACAAATTTGGTGGTAAATATCATATGAGCTATCTGATGTTGATCATGAAATTTTGTCTAAGGGATTGTCCTTTGCCCTACAAAATCCCCTGATTGGTTCGAGATTGAATGTGATTTGTTTTCTTTTTTTAGAAGATTGAGGCTTACGTCATATTTTTCTGATAAGCAGGGGGTCTCTTGTGATCTAGATGACTGTGATTCTACTTGCTTTACCCTTCAAGGAGTTGGTTTGTATAACAAAAGTAGTTTTCAACCACCAGTTAAAAATAATTTTGTTGAATCTTTTATCTTATTTGTGGAGAGGGATGTTTCACAATTGAAGAAAAAGTCTCTGGGCCTTGATAGGGGGAACCTTAGCAATGCTGAGAAACAAACATTAATGAAACTCTCCAATAATACAGCCATTACGATTAAAAATGCAGATAAAGGCAGAGTAGTGGTGGTGATGGATACCAATAAATATAGGGCCAAAATGTTGAACCGGTTGGCTGATACCGCTGTATACACTAAAGTGTCAAGTGATCCTACTGTCACAGTCCTGTTAGGGTCAGCATGCAGTCACCACTGAGCAAGGACTCACCCACACTGCAGAGAGGCCCAGGGTCACACACGGCCAAATAGTTCAGGCAAACAGGACCTGGAGAAGCTGAAGTCAGTGAGCAGTGAAGGACCTATGGTCATGTGACTGCAAGGGGGCGGGGCTTAGCGTCCTGCTGTCAGAGATTGGCAAAATGCTATACAGGAATGCTCAAAGTCAGTCAAACCGGGTCATACACAGAGATAACAGTAAAGTACCAGGGATGAGACAGAACGGATAGTCGGGGACAGGCAGTGGTCAAAGCCAAACAGACATAGAAGGTACCAAGCAGAATCCAGCAAGCAGTATCCAGAGAACAGGCCGAGTCGTGCACCAAGTTATCAGGCAAACAAGAACACAGCACAAACACACTCAGGGGCAACACACTCTGCCAAGGGCGAAAGTATAACTGATGGGGATAGGAGCTTCCTGAGGCCATAAGAAGCCTTCCCAGAACCAGGGAGAGGCCACAATAATAAGCCCCAGGTGTGCAGGTAAGCCTGCACTAGGATCATAACCTTTAACCTCAGAAGTGCCAGTCATCAGCACTGGTTCCACACATTAACGTCACATGTGCGAGTCAAACCCGCACTGAGATCATGACACTGACTTCTCGTTTTATAAAGTAGCTACGGCTCCTGATCGGTGAGTCCCTAACAAATGGACTCATTGACCAGAAGCTGTTTGCGTACCTGTTGGTGGATGCCTCTATAACACCAATACTATATACCCTCCCTAAAATCCATAGAGATCTTTTAAACCCTCCTGGACTCCTTATAGTGTCAGGGAGATGTTCACTTTTTAATAAAGTTGCCATTTTTTTTGGATAGGGTATTATATCGTTTTGCAACATCAGTTCGTTCGTATATTATGGACAAAAGTGATTTCTTAAGTAAAATTAGCGATATTAAGGTTACTCCTAAGACTGTGTTGGCTTCATTTGATGTAGTCTCTTTATATACATCTATTGAATACGATAAAGGGCTACAAGCGGTCAGTGTGGTGCTATCAGGCTTGGATATGGCTTCAGGTTGTGCACAGCTGGTCCTCTCCCTGCTGGTGTTCATCCTCAGGAAGAATTTTTTCCTCTTTGGGAATGATTATTACCTGCAGGTGCGGGGTTCCACCATGGGGTCCAATGTGGCCCCAACGTATGCTAACATCTACATGGCGGTATTCGAAGATCAGCATGTGTACAGTTCCATCCACTGGTGCCATGTCCGGGCCTGGTGGAGCTACAGCAATGATATTTTTTGTGTGTGGGAGGGCAATTTGGAGGATCTTGTTAGTTTCCAGGCTGAATTAAATAATGTGTTTCCTGAGTTAAAGTTTACCCTGACTCATTCTACTGATCAAGTTCAATTTTTAGACACTATGGTGTATAAACATGGTGAGTTTTTGTGGAGTGACCTTTTTATTAAGGATACTGACAGAAATAGTCTTCTCTGCTATTAGTAATCAACCAAGGAGGATGATTTTATCTCTTCCTTGGAGTCAGATGATGCGGGTACGGAGAATTGTTAAAGATGAAAATAGATTGGATACCAGACTTAATGACATGTCTTATAAAGTTTACAAGTAGGGGTTACCCGGTTGCTGGTGTCAGACGTTACAAGGATAAAGTCATGGATTTAACATCAGACGAATTGTGCTCCAAACGTGATAGAACGACAATTAAGCGTGTTCCTTTTGTTTCAACGGTCTGTCCATTTAGTGGCAAAATTGGTGGGATTTTGAACAGACATTGGGACCTTCTGCATAGAGGCTTGCCACACATTGCTGAATTTGCTAGTAGACCAATCTTGTCATATAGACGTGGATATAATTTGAAAGATAAGCTTGTGAAAGCAGATGTGGGTTCTGATAAAATCTCCCTACAGAAGACATTGTGTCCGCCTAAATCTGGTAAGTTCCCGTGCTTGGGATGTTCATGTTGTGGGAACATGATAAAAGATGACAGCTTTAACCACCCACATACAGGAAAGAAATTTTTGATTAAAGAAAGATATACATGCTCATCTAATTTTGTAATTTATCTGATTACATGCCCATGTGGGCTTATGTATGTAGGAGAGACGACTATGGCAATTAAAGCAAGGGTCAGCAAACACAAAAGTACTATCAGGACTTAACTTTTGGAGTTACCGGTGCCAAAGCATTTTTTTGAGTGCAGATATTCTGTTAACCAGTTGAGGTTCAGGGTGATACAGTGCCTTGCGAAAGTATTCGGCCTCCTGGAACTTTTCAACCTTTTCCCACATATCATGCTTCAAACATAAAGATACCAAATGTAAATTCTTGGTGCAGAATCAACAAGTGGGGTTCACAATTGTGAAGTTGAACGAAATTTATTGGTTATTTTAAATTTTTGTGGAAAGTCAAAAACTGAAAAGTGGGGCGTGCAATATTATTTGGCCCCTTTACTTTCAGTGCAGCAAACTCACTCTAGAAGTTCATTGTGGATCTCTGAATGATCCAATGTTGTCCTAAATGACAAATGATGATAAATATAATCCACCTGTGTGTAATCAAGTCTCCGTATAAATGCACCTGCTCTGTGATAGTCTCAAGGTTCTGTTTGAAGCAGAGAGCATCATGAAGACAAGGAACACAACAGGCAGGTAGGTGATACTGTTGTGGAGAAGTTTAAAGCCGGATTTGGATACAAAATGATTTCCAAAACTTTAAACATCCCAAGGAGCACTGTGCAAGCGATCATATTGAAATGGAAGGAGTATCATACCATTGCAATCTACCAAGACCCAGCCGTCCCTCTAAACTTTCATCTCAAACAAGGAGAAGACTGATCAGAGATGCAGCCAAGAGGCCCATGATCACTCTGGATGAACTGCAGAGATCGACAGCTGAGGCAGGACAGTCTGTCCATAGGACAACAATCAGTCATACACTGCACAAATCTGGCCGTTATGGAAGACTGGCAAGAAGAAAGCCATTTCTCAAAGATATCCATAAAAAGTGTCATTTAAAGTTTGCAACAAGCCACCTGGAAGACACACCAAACATGTGGAAGGTGCTCTGGTCAGATGAAACCAAAATCGAACTTTTTGGCAACAATGCCAAATGATATGTTTGGCATAAAGGCAACACAGCTCATCACCCTGAGCACACTATCCCCACTGTCAAACATGGTGGTGGCAGCATCATGGTTTGGGCTGCTTTTCTTCAGCAGGGACAGGGAAGATGGTTAAAATTGATGGGAAGATGGATGGAACCAAATACAAGACCATTCTTGAAGAAAACCTGTTGGAGTCTGCAAAAGACCTGAGTCTGGGACGGAGATTTGTCTTCCAACAAGACAATGATCCCAAACATAAAGCAAAATCTACAATGGAATGGTTCACAAATAAACGTATCCAGGTGTTACAATGGCCAAGTCAAAGTCCAGACCTGAATCCAATCGAGAATCTGTGGAAAGAGCCGAAAACTGCTGTTCACACACGATCTCCATCCAACCTCACCGAGCTCGAGCTGTTTGCCAAGGAAAAATGGGCAAGAATTTCGGTCTCTCAATGTACAAAACTGATAAAGACATACCCCAAGCGACTTGCAGCTGTGATCGCAGCAAAAGGTGGCGCAACAAAGTATTAAGTTAAAGGGGCTGAATAATATTGTACGCCACACTTTTCAGTTTTTGAATTTAAACAAAAATTTAAAATAACCAATAATTTTCATTCAACTTCACAATCATGTTCCACTTGTTGATTCTTCACCAAAAATTTACATTTGGTATCTTTATGTTTGAAGCTGTCAGGACTCAAATGTCAGGACCCTGTCAGTGTCGGCAAACTGCCACGCCGAGCAGGGTGACTTACACCCACTATGGGAGAGCGCGGGGTCCAATACAATAGTGACGGTTCAAGCAGACAGGACCTGCAGCACTGAAAATAGTAAGGAGTTCCAGGACCTAGATCATGTGACTGCAGGGGGCGGGGCTTAGCATCCTACTGCTGCAGATGATATAATGTACCTACTGCAGGGAAACTGTAGTAGAGGAAAACGTAGGTCAGACAAGCGAGGGTTCATACACGGAGAGGGCTGGGCGGTACCAGAGGGACGAGCAGAGGATAGTAAAGTCACATGCAGAGGGTCATACACAGAGAGGTAGCGCAGTACAAGAGGGACAGGCAGAACTCGTAACAGGGACAGAACCAGATGAAAACCAACAAGCAAGCAAGATATCAGGCACAAGGCACACGTACGCACGAGGTCAACTAACTCAGCCAAGGGCAGGAGTATAACTGACACCGGACCTAGGTCAAGTGAGCATTAAATAGCCGCCCTCTGCCAGAGAGAGGCAGAAGCAATTAACCCCTGTCTTACCAGGACGGGCCAAAGACAAAGCCCATCCTGGATGATGAGAGAACCCTCCTCTCAATGGGGGGCCACTGGACCCCCGGGTCTCTCAGGATACTTGGCGTGAAAGGCCCGGACCAACCGATACACATGAACCGATCGAGCAGGAACCCACGACCGGTCTTCAGGCCCTTGCAATGTACAAGATATTGAAGGGCACCACGGACCAACCTAGAGTCAACAATTCGTTCCACCTCGCACTCAGACTGCCCGTCTACCAAAACCGGTGGTGGGGAAGACAATGATCACTCCCCACAGGACCTCATAAGTTTCAAAAGGGCCCTATGGAAAACATTGTGGATCCATAGAGAAGGTGGGAGACGCAACCGAAAAGCCACCGGGTTAACCGCTTCTGTAATTTCATAGGGACCAATAAACTTAGGTCCAAGCTTCGCAGAGGGGACCTTGAGCCTTATATTCTTGGTAGATAACCATACCTTATACCCAATCTGGAACACCGGCCCCGTGGACAGTTTTTTGCCTGCAAAAAACTTATATTTATCCTGGGCCTTCGTAATGTTACTCTGGACCTCCCGCCATACCTCCCCCAACCGCTGGATAGTCTCATCCGCCCCAGGACACCCAGAGTCCAAACGGGAAAACTCCCCAAAATGTGGATGAAACCCATAGTTGCAGAAAAAGAGAGATGTACCCGTAGACTGGTTAATGCGGTTGTTAAACGCAAACTCGGCCAAAGGTAATGCAGTACACCAATCATCCTGTCGGGCTGAGGTCAAGCAACGCAGAATTTGCTCCAGAGACTGATTGGTCCTCTCGGTCTGCCCATTAGTCTCTGGATGGTAAGCGGATGAAAAGGACAGACCAATACCCAACCTCTAACAAAATGCCCTCCAAAATCTGGAAACAAATTGTACTCCTCTATCAGACACCACATTCAAGGGTACCCCATGCAACCGCACCACATGTTCAACAAACAATCTGGACAACGTTTCACCACAACCTATACGATGGTATTACCCTTGGAGGGGGGAAGGTTGGTGATGAAATCCATGGACAAATGAGTCCATGGTCTCTCAGGAATTGGCAGTGGTACCAATTCCCCGGCCGGCCGGTTATAGGGGGTTTTCGCACGGGCACAAACATCACACGCAGACACATATTCCCCAACATCAGAGGCTAAAGAAGACCACCAGAATATTCTAGCAATGGCCTTCCAGGTAGCCGAGATCCCTGGATGTCCACCCAGAACTGAGTCATGGAACTCCCGGAGGACCTTGAGACGAAACTGAGCTGGTACGAAAAGTTTATCCACCGGCTTAGCCGGAGGTGCAAGAGACTGGGCTTCAGGAATCTCCTGTTCCAACATATTAGAAATACCTGCCACCACCACCCCGGGCTGAAGAATGGAGGATGGAGGTTCGGGGGGGAAACCGGATCTAGACTGCGTAACAAGGCATCAGCTCTGATATTTTTGGATCCTGGCCGAAAAGTGATAGAGAAGTGTAATCGGGAAAAAAAAAAGTGACCATCTAGCCTGTCTAGGAGTCAACCTTTTAGCTGACTCAATGTAAGCTAGGTTCTTCTGATCTGTAATTACGGTTATAGGATGGACAGCCCCCTCCAAAAAATGCCTCCATTCTTCAAAGGCCAACTTTACGGCCAGAAGTTCTCGATTCCCAACATCATAGTTTCTCTCCGCAGGGGAGAATTTCTTCGAGAAAAAGGCGCAAGGTCTCAAATTAGTCAAAGTGGCAGGTCCCTGGGACAATACCGCCCCCACCCCCACCTCTGAGGCCTCCACCTCAACAATAAATGGTTCAGAATAAGAACCAGAGCAGACATGAAACATTTTTTTAAACACTGAAACGCCGCTATTGCTGCGGCTGACCAATTCTTGATATCGGCCCCCTTTTGAATCATGTCTGTGAGGGGTTTAACCACCTGTGAGAACCCCCTTATAAATTGGCGAATCCTAGGAAACGCTGCAGAGCTTTTAAATCACAAGGTTGGACCCAATCGACAATGGCCTGCACCTTATTAGGATCCATGCGATACCCCTCAGCAGACACAATGAACCCCAGAAAAGACAGTTCCTGTACAAAAAATAAACATTTCTCTAGTTTAGCAAAGAGACAGTTCTCCCGAAGCCTTTGGAGCACTGCTGGAATATGACCAATGTGAGCCTGTTTATCAGGAGAGTAGATCAGTATGTCATCCAAATACACCACCATAAAACGTCCAATAAAATCAGAGAACACATAATTTATGAAATTTTGGAAGACCGCTGGAGCATTGGTCAGACCGAAAGGCATGACCAAAATTTCAAACAACCCTTCAGTTGTGAGAAAAGCAGTTTTCCACTCATCTCCTTCCCGGACTCGGATAAGGTTATACGCTCCCCGTAGATCTAATTTCGAAAACCACTTAGCTCTGGACAACTGGTTGTACAAATCAGGAATAAGTGGGAGGGGATACGTATTTCTCACAGTTATCTTATTTAACTCTCGAAAATCGAGGCATGGGCGTAAACCACCGTCTTTTTTCTTTATGAAAAAGAACCCCGCCGCCATGGGAGAGATAGAAGGACGAATGTGTCCCTTATGGAGACTCTCGGAAATGTATTCCTTCATAGCAGCCCGTTCGGGACCCGAAAGGTTATACAAGTGGGCCTTGGGCAATTTAGCACCTGGAACCATGTCTATGGCACAATCAAATGGGCGGTGTGGTGGTAAAACCTCAGCCTCTTTTTCAGAGAAAATGTCCGTATAGTCTTTTAGGTACTCCGGAATACCTTCCAGACCCACGGACGACACAGACACAGTAGCAAGACATTTTTCAGAACAATAGGGACCCCATTTAACAATGTCCCGAGATTCCTAATTAATCACTGGATTATGTAATTGTAACCATGGGAACCCCAACACCAGTCCCGCAGGCAGGTTGTCCATAACAAAGCATGAAATATGATCCTGGTGCAAGGAACTCACTTTATGGAGAAACTCCTCTGTAAGAAATATGTCATCGTTCTTAGCCAGTGGTGTTTTGTCAATGGCAACAATGTGGATAGGAGTCTCCAGCCTAACTGTCCCTAACTTACACCTGGACACCAAGTCAGAGTCAATAAAGTTCAACGATGATCCGCAATCCACGAAAGCAGAAGTGGGTGTGGAGACACTCCCACAACAAAGTTCCACTTGCAATAACATTTTTGAAACTGGAGAAAAAGGTACCTGAGAGCCTGGGTGACCTCCACGACAATCACCCGGGCTCAGTCGCTTGCTGGTCAGTGGACAGGAGGGGCAATCCTTTTTCCAATGTCTGGAATCACCACAGTGAAAACAGCATTTTCCCAAGCGCCTTTGTCTCTTTTCTTTCTCCTTGACGTTGATGGTTCCCATCTCCATGGTTTCAAATGTAGGACTGGCTCCCCTTCCTTGGGAAAATAACGGGGTTTCAATCTGCATCACTCCCCTGGCCCATAGCCTGCGATTCATTCGGATGGCTTGTGTCATAGCGTCCTCCAGGGAATCAGGCGGAGGGTGGAGAGCCAAGGCATTGTTCAGACGTTCAGACAGGTCTCTATGGAACAAACCCCGGAGGGCGGCATAATTCCAGCAGACCTCAGCAGTCCAACGTCTGAACTCTGAGCAAAACCACTCGGCTGAGTGCTACCCCTGGCACACACTCATCACCCTGTCCTCAGCCATAAACATCCAATCAGGCTCATCATAGATATGCCCCAGGGCCTCAAATAATGCATCCACAGTCATACGCTCAGGGGCAGTGGTCAGAAAGGAGAAAGCCCATGCCTGGGGAGCTCCCCTTAACAGAGACATAATGACCCCACTCTCTGACTTTCATCCCCAGAAGAGTGTGGTCTCAATGAAAAAAAAAGCTTACAGCCCTCATTGAACACTTTGAATTCCCTTTTACTCCAGAAAATGTATCTGGTAACTCAACCGGAGACTCAGGGGAAATTAATGTAACATCCCGAGCCCCCCGATAATAAAACCCCCTGCCAAGTGTCAGCGATCAACTGCTGAGACTGAGCCAGGGCGAGTTGTTCTCCCAGGAGTATCTGAGACATCTGAGTCAGGTGCTTTACCTGCTCAGAAAGAGCGTGCATAGGATCCATCACACAAACAGGAGAAAGGGAGCAGAGAAAAAAAAATGGTAACGTTCAGTTATAATCTCAGGACTCAAATGTCAGGACCCTGTCAGCATCTGCAAACTGCCACGCTGAGCAAGGTGACTTACCCCCACTATGGGAGAGCGCAGGGTCCAATACAATAGTGACGGTTCAAGCAGACAGGATCTGCGGCACTGAAAATAGTAAAGAGTCCCAGGACCTAGATCATGTGACTACAGGGGGCGGGGCTTAGTGTCCTACTGCTGCAGATGATATAATGTACCTACTGCAAGGAAACTGTAGTAGAGGAAAATGCAGGTCAGACAAGCGAGGGTTCGTACACGGAGAGGGCTGTGCGGTACCAGAGGGACGAGCAGAGAATAGTCAAGTCATATGTAGAGGGTCATACACAGAGAGGTAGCGCAGTTCAAGAGGGACAGGCAGAACTTGTAACAGGGACAGAACCGGATCAAAACCAAAAAAGCAAGCAAGATATCAGGCACAAGGCACACGTACGCACGAGGTCAACTAACTCAGCCGAGGGCAGGAGTATAACTGACACCAGACCTAGGTCAAGTGAGCATTAAATAGCCGCCCTCTGCCAGAGAGAGGCAGAAACGATTAACCCCTGTCTGACCAGGATGGGCCAAAGACAAAGCCCATCCTGGATCATGACAGAAGCATGATATGTGGGAAATGGTTGAAAAGTTCCATGGGGCCGAATACTTTCGCAAGGCACTGTAGATGGAGTCCCTATGTTAAGGTGAGGAGTAGTGTTGAGCATTCCGATACTGCAAATATCGGGTATCGGCCGATATTTGCTGTATCGGAATTCCGATACCGAGTACCGATATTTTTTCAATATCGGAATCGGAAGTTCCCATAATGCAATGAGCCACTGTTGTGGCTCTGATTGGCTGCCGAAATGACGTCATCATGATGCGCGGTCTGTGCGCATCATGATGCGCCGTCTGTTCGGGTCTTTCCGGGGGGTCTGTGCCGACTGCCCGGGGGTCTGTACCGGCCTGCCCGGGGGTCTGTACCGGCCTGCCGGGGGTCTGTGCGGACTGCCGGGGGTCTGTACCAGCCTGCCGGGGGGCTGTGCCGGCCTGCCGGTGGTCTGTGCCGACTGTCCGGGGGTCTGTGCCGACTGCCCGGGGGTCTGTGCGGACTGCCGGGGGTCTGTACCGGCCTGCCGGGGGGCTGTGCCGGCCTGCCGGTGGTCTGTGCCGACTGTCGGGGGGTCTGTGCAGGCATCGTCCGATGGGACTACAAGTCCCATTGGGCGATGCCTGCTACCATGACGGTGATTGACACATTAGCCAATGATGGGACAGTAGTAGTCCCATCATCCGGCTAATGTGTTGAATGTAAAAAAAAAAACATACTGCATATATACTACATGCTACATACATACTACATACATGCTACATACATACTTCATATATACTACATGCATGCAACATGCATACTACATGTATACCACATGCATGCAACATGCATACTACATATATACTACATGCAACATACTACATATATACCACATGCATGCAACATGCATACTAGATATATACCACATATATATTACATACATGCAACATACATACATGCAACATATATACTACATGCATGCAACATGCATACTACATATATATAACATATATACTACATGCATGCAACATACATACATGCAACATATATACTACATGCATGCAACATGCATACTACATATATATAACATATATACTACATGCATGCAACATACATATATACAACATATATACTACATGCAACATGCATACTACATATATACTACATGCATGCAACATATATACCACATGCATGCAACATGCATACTACATATATACCACATATATACTACATGCTTGCAACATACATATATACTACATGCAACATGCATACTACATATATACCACATGCATGCAACATGCATACTACATATATACCACATATATACTACATGCAACATACATACTACATATATACTACATGCATGCAACATACATATATACTACATATATACTACATGCAACATACATACTACATATATACTACATGCATGCAACATACATACTACATATATACTACATGCATACTACATATATACCACATGCATGCAACATACATATATACAACATATATACTACATGCATGCAACATGCATACTACATATACCACATATATACTACATGCATGCAACATACATACATACAACATATATACTACATGCATGCAACATGCATACTACATATATACCACATATATACTACATGCATGCAACATACATATATACTACATATAAACTACATGCAACATATATACCACATGCATGCAACATACATATATACAACATATATACTACATGCATGCAACATGCATACTACATATACCACATATATACTACATGCATGCAACATACATACAACATATATACTACATGCATGCAACATGCATACTACATATATACCACATATATACTACATGCATGCAACATACATATATACTACATATATACTACATGCAACATGCATACTACATATATACTACATGCATGCAACATACATACATACTACATATATACCACATGCATGCAACATGCATACTACATATATACCACATATATACTGCATGCATGCAACATACAACATATATACTACATGCTTGCAAAATGCATACTATATATATACAACATATATACTACATGCATGCAACATACATATATACAACATGTATACTACATGCAACATACATACTACATATATACCACATGAATGCAACATGCATACTACATATATACTACATATATACTACATGCATGCAACATACATATATACTACATGCATACAACATGCATAAATACTACATATATACCACATGCATGCAACATGCATACTACATATATACAACATATATACTACATGCATGCAACATACATATATACTACATATATACTACATGCAACATGCATACTACATATATACTACATGCATGCAACATATATACCACATGCATGCAACATGCATACTACATATATACCACATATATACTACATGCATGCAACATACATATATACTACATGCAACATGCATACTACATATATACCACATGCATGCAACATGCATACGACATATATACCACATATATACTACATGCAACATACATACTACATATATACTACATGCATGCAACATACATATATACTACATATATACTACATGCAACATACATACTACATATATACTGCATGCATGCAACATACATACTACATGCATACTACATACTGTATATACCACATGCATGCAACATACATATATACAACATATATACTACATGCATGCAACATGCATACTACATATACCACATATATACTACATGCATGCAACATACATACATACAACATATATACTACATGCATGCAACATGCATACTACATATATACCACATATATACTACATGCATGCAACATACATATATACTACATATAAACTACATGCAACATATATACCACATGCATGCAACATACATATATACAACATATATACTACATGCATGCAACATGCATACTACATATACCACATATATACTACATGCATGCAACATACATACAACATATATACTACATGCATGCAACATGCATACTACATATATACCACATATATACTACATGCATGCAACATACATATATACTACATATATACTACATGCAACATGCATACTACATATATACTACATGCATGCAACATACATACATACTACATATATACCACATGCATGCAACATGCATACTACATATATTCCACATATATACTGCATACATGCAACATACAACATATATACTACATGCATGCAACATGCATACTACATCTATATACAACATATATACTACATGCATGCAACATACATATATACAACATGTATACTACATGCAACATACATACTACATATATACCACATGCATGCAACATGCATACTACATATATACTACATATATACTACATGCATGCAACATACATACAGTATATACTACATGCATACAACATGCATAAATACTACATATATACCACATGCATGCAACATGCATACTACATATATACAACATATATACTACATGCATGCAACATACATATATACTACATATATACTACATGCAACATGCATACTACATATATACTACATGCATGTAACATGCATGCAACATGCATACATACTACATATATACCACATGCATACTACATATATACCACATATATACTACATGCATGCAACATACATACTACATACATACTACATATATACCACATGCATACTACATATATACCACATATATACTACATGCATGCAACATACATACTACATACATACTACATATATACCACATGCATGCAACATGCATACTACATATATACTACATATATACTACATGCATGCAACATACATATATACTACATGCATGCAACATACATACTACATATATACCACATGCATGCAACATGCATACTACATATATACTACATATATACTACATGCATGCAACATACATATATACTACATACAATACATTCATACAATACATACATATAGACATACAGTACATATAACATAGAGTACATACTCATCATCACTTGTCACTTTGATCCCTGAAGCCATTGTCATCTGTGGAATAAATATTAAAATAACAAACCACCAATATACTTACCCCTGATCCGCAGAAGTCCACGAGTGTCCCACGACGATCTTGTGTGGAGAACAGCAGCATCAGCTGATGCTACCGTTCTCTACGGGCTCCAGGAAACCAATGATGGGAGGTAGGTATCCTTCCGCACTGTATTCCTCCGCCACTGCAAAAAAAAAGTCCCTAGCCTCACTTTATGGCAAAAGCTGCGTGGGAAATTTCTCACACAGCAATGCCATAAAGTGGCATTGCCGCCATATTTGCTATGTTGTTTACTTGAAAAAGACCATGTTGTGGTCAAAACATTGTATGTATTAATGGCAGAATAAATTTTTTATCACTTTTTTCACCCGGATTGGATGTTGCTCTTCCTTTTTCTTCTGCGAACGCACCACATTGAGTCTCTGTGATTTCAGACTTAAAATCAGTACTATGTTCAGACACCACCCCTCTTTTCAAAGGATAAGGAATGGTTCCTCACAGGTTTCCTCACCCAAAAAAACTTCTAGACAAGGAATTAGACTTAAGGCCGGTGTCACACTAGAGAGAAGTACGGACGAGTGAGAGGCATTAAAAATACGCATTGCACATGGACCAATGATTCTCTATGGGGTAGCTCCCATCAGCCGTATTTTTCTCAAAACATTGGTCATTTCACACAAAACTCCAAAAATGGGCCAGACAAAAGTATTGGCACCCTCAGCCTAATACTTGGTTGCACAACCTTTAGCCAAAATAACTGCGACCAACCGCTTCCGGTAACCATCAATGAGTTTCTTACAATGCTCTGCTGGAGTTTCAGACCATTCTTCTTTGGCAAACTGCTCCAGGTCCCTGATATTTGAAGGGTGCCTTCTCCAAACTGCCATTTTTAGATCTCTCCACAGGTGTTCTATGATATTCAGGTCTGGACTCATTGCTGGCCACCTTAGAAGTCTCCAGTGCTTTCTCTCAAACCATTTTCTAGTGCTTTTTGAAGTGTGTTTTGGGTCATTGTCCTGCAGGAAGACCCATGACCTCTGAGGGAGACTGGGCCCTACATTATGCTGCAAAATTTTTTGGTAGTCTTCAGACTTCATAATGCCATGCACACGGTCAAGCAGTCCAGTGCCAGAGGCAGCAAAGCAACCCCAAAACATCAGGGAACCTCTGCCATGTTTGACTGTAGGGGCCGTGTTTTTTTTCTTTGAATGCCTCTTTTTTTCTCCTGTAAACTCTATGTAAACTCTTTGCCCAAAAAGCTCTACTTTTGTCTCATCTGACCAGAGAACATTCTTCCAAAACATTTTAGGTTTTTTCAGGTAAGTTTTGGCAAACTCCAGCCTGGCTTTTTTATGTCTCGGGGTAAGAAGTGGGGTCTTCCTGGGTCTCCTACCATACAGTCCCTTTTAATTCAGACGCCAACGAATAGTATGGGTTGACACTGTTGTACTCTCGGACTGCAGGGCAGCTTGAACTTGTTTGGATGTTAGTCGAGGTTCTTTATCCAACATCCTCACAATCTTGCGTTGAAATCTCTTGTCAATTTTTCTTTTCCGTCCACATCTAGGGAGGTTAGCCACAGTGCCATGGGCTTTAAATTTCTTGATGACACTGCGCACAGTAGACACAGGAACATTCAGGTCTTTGGAGATGGACTTGTAGCCTTGAGATTGCTCATGCTTCCTCACAATTTGGTTTCTCAAGTCCTCAGACAGTTCTTTGGTCTTCTTTCTTTTCTCCATGCTCAATGTGGTACACACAAGGACACAGGACAGAGGTTGAGTCAACTTTAATCCATGTCAACTGGCTGCAGGTGTGATTTAGTTATTGCCAACACCTGTTAGGTGCCACAGGTAAGTTACAGGTGCTGTTAATTACACAAATTAGAGAAGCATCACATGATTTTTTGAACAGTGCCAATACTTTTGTCCACCCTCTTTTTTATGTTTGGTGTGGAATTATATCCAATGTTATGCTTTTTGCTTCATTCTCTTTTGTGTTTTTTCATTTAAGACAAATTAAATGAAGATAATAATAACAAAGAATTTGTGTTTGCAATCATTTTCAGGAAGAAACTGAGTATTATATGACAGAATTGCAGGGGTGTCAATACTTTTGGCCACAAATGTGTGTATATATATATATATGCATTCTATGTGTCTATATCTATTCTTTCGTTTGTGTTTGAAAACCTGTCATAGGGCTCCATTATATGTCCATTTTGCAAGCCTGCGAAAAATTCTCAGCATACGGATTCCATACGGAATACATGCGGATGCTTACAGTACATGGGAAAAATAAGCGGCCACACCATGACAACAGATGACATATGGATCACTATTTAGGAACCATTTATGCGTATTACGCCCGTACAATACGGTCTGTATTTTTCTACGTTGTGTGTGATAACGGCCTTAAAGGGAATCTGTCACCACTTTTTTGGCATATCATGTAAAAATATCATTCAATTCAGTGTCAGCTCTGCATTATGCAAGTACTTTTTATACCCACTGACTCCCCACCAATGATACATAAATATCGTTTTTATTCCTCCCGCGGTGTATGTAAATATGTTCGGTCCGGCGGTGTATGTAAATATGCTCTGTCCGGTCCGATGGGCGGGGCTTATTGTCTGTCTCTTCCCTCCTCTTGGCTTGCTCTACGCATTTCTTTCGGGTAATTTTGCGTAGAGTTAATGCACGTGCGCATTCAAATGGTCACTCGCGCATGCAAAGCCTAAACACAGTATTACGCATGCATGATTGCATTCTATGGCCCGGAAGTATAATTGTATACTTCTGGGCCATAGAAAGCCATTGTGTATGCCGGCGCATGCACAATAATGATTTTATGCTTTGCCCACAGTTGGGTAAAGCATACTGCGCACGCGCGAGGGACTATTTGAATGCGCACGTGCAGTAACTGTAGGCTATCTGTGATATTCACAGAAACGAATACGTACAGCAAGCCGAAGGAGGGGGTGAAGACGGACAACAAGCCCCGCCCATTGGACCGGACCAAGCATACACCTCGGGAGGAATAAAAACAGTATTTATGTATCATTGGTGGGGAGTCAAAGAGTATAAAAAGTACTTGTATAATGCAGAGGTGACACTAAATTGAATGATATTTTAACATGATATGCCAAAAAAGTGGTGACAGATTTCCTTTAATATTTTTAGAACCAGGGCGAAAAGTAACAAAGAAATTAAGCCTGTTGAAAAACAACGACCAACTAGCTTGCCTCGGTGTAAGACATTTTCCAGACTCAAGGTAGAGGACATTTTTTAATGTCCTGTAATTACTGTAACAGGATGAATAGCTTCCTCCAATAAGTTTCACCACTCCTCAAATGCTAATTTGATCACAAGCAATTCTCTGTTACCTATATCATAATTACATTCATCCAATGACAGTTTCTTAGAGAAAAAGGCACATGTATGTAGCTTACCAAGAGACGTATACTGAGACAGCATATCTCCTACACGAACTTAAGATGCATCAACCTCCATCATAAAAGTCTGAGAGGCATGTGGTTGTATTGATACAGGTGCCAACGAGAAGCATTTTTTTCAGACAGCCAAAAGCCACAAAACACTTGTGCATTTTGAGAAGTCAGTACCCTTTTTAGTCATGTAAGTAAGAGGTCTTGCTCAGGTAGAAAAGTTTTTAGTAAATATTATGTAATAGTTCGCAAATCTTAAAAAATGTTGTAGTGCTTCAAGATTTCCTGAAAAGTCCCATTTTAATATAGCCTGTAGTTTGGAGGGATCCATTTGAAAACATGAAGAAATTATATAACCCAAAAAAGGAAGTTCTTGTACGTTGAATACATACTTCTCAAGCTTAGCATACAACATATTCTCTCTGAGAATTTGAAGTACCCATAATCCCGTGAGTGTATAAGAATATCATCCAAGTAAATGATTACAAACTTTCCTAAAAGATTAAAAAAAGCATAATTAACAAAGTGTTGAAATACTGCAGTTGTATTGGTAAGGCCGAAAGACATCAGAATAAATTGTTAAATGCCAATTTCCACATATACCCCTAAGGTCAAGTTTACAGAACCAATTTGCACCAGAAATCTGAATGAAAAGGTCAGGGATTAGTGGAAGAGGATAAGGATCTTGTACCGTTATTTGGTTGTGCTCCCAGAAGTCCACACACAGCCTTAATCCACCATTCTTCTTTTTGACAAAGAAATATCCAGCTACTACTGGCGAAGAACACAGCCTAATGTGTCCTTTAGCTAGAGTCTCAGTTATTTACTACTTGAAAGCTAATCTCTCTGGACCAGACAAATTACAGAGCTTGCATTTGGGCAATTTTGCCCCCAGAATCAACCTTATGGTACAGTCATAAGACCAATGGGGTATTAACTCCTGACATCATGTTTCTGAAAACACATCACTAAAGTCAGATAGACTTGTGGCAACTATTGGAACACAGGTTCCTAAGCAGTGGTTTTTACAATATGCTCTCCATTTAATTATCTCTGAGTTTACCAATCAATAGTGGGGTTATTAAAGGCTAGCCAATGAAATCCCAAAACAATTTGTGCAAGAAGACCCTTGAGGGTCTAACACGATATCAGCTCAGAATAAAGTACCCCAAAATGGAGGGCCAGCCCCTGCATCAATTCAATACTGCTCCCCTAAGAGGGTTAGATAACCCATTCAAATCCAATCCGTTCAAATCCAAGGAACAGGCACAATGCTCATCAACCATATTTACCTCTGAACTACTGTCTAGTGGTGCACCCGCTAGGACCGTTGGGTACTTGGTACCGGGCCGCTTCTTAAAGGTGCAGTGTCACAGCAGCGGTGACCCAGTCCGTGGCCAAGGGTGGCCAATAAAAGGGGACTATTTATGGGTCGCCCTCCCAGGGTTGTGGGGTACTCGGTACCGGGCCCGATGAGCTTCAATGGGAGATGTCACGGAGGCTGGGACCCAGCCCGTGGCCCTGGGCACCCATTGTAAAAAGGGGAAAGTTTATAAGTGATTCGTGATGCCACCTGTGGTGTTAGGCAATGTAGATGTAAGCCGACGCTGCAGACAGATCCTCTGGGACAGAAGGTGTGGTGCAGCAGTGATGTTATAGCCCTCCACAGGCAGGGCTGTAGTCCCAGGGCAGAGTAGGTGAAGTGACGCTTAGATGGTGTAGTGTCGGGCACAAGGGATGTAGCCATGCTGGCACGTTGGTGCAGGAATAAGTGGAGGACACCAGGGCATGTAGTTCCAAAGCTTTGCTCACAGTCTGTTGTGCACACAGGTGCCTGCCTCGGTGCTGTGTCCTCCAAGTCAGGAGCTCAGCCAACTTCCAGGCAAGATGAAGTACTCCCTTCCAACACTCCGCCAACTTATGTGCCTTTTCTGAACGTCTCCTCTTATAGCGCCTTTGAGTGAAGTACTCACAGTACTGAGTTACACTGGAGTTCCTCCTGTCAGATGTTCCTATGAACTCTACTTGTACGGCAGACAGCTGTAGCCTGCTTCGGGGACTACTTACTACCTAGTCCCGGCTCACTATCGTTGCTGTTGTGCCCCCAAGTCTTGTGTGGGAATAAAGTGGTCACTACTTCTATTCCTCCGGTGTCTGCTGCAGGACCATTAGTATCCATACAACCTTGGGGACCGGACCCCGGCCTTGCACTTAGAACTTGGGAAGGGTTCTCTCTTCCAACCCTGATCCTTAGTCCTCCTATTCTCCTTACGTTCCGCACTAATCCTTCTTTCCAATGGAGAATCAAGCTTCCTTTCTCTGTCTCTTTTCTGTGCCAGCAGACCCAGATCACTGTGGCCTGCTGCACCACTTCCTTCTTCCATCCCTCTCCCGGGGATCTTCTCTATCTCACTCTCTGTCCTTCTACATCCTCACTGACCGAATGAAAGACTGACAGACTGACTCAACTCTTCCCGCTCTTTTATGTGAACTAAACTCCACCCACCTCCCAGCACATTTCGTGTTCCAAGCAGGGAGCCACCAAGGGGTGGTATGCTACACTCCAAGCAGGGAGCCGCCGAAGGTGCTTTGCTACACTACTTTGTGGTGTGGGGTGCAGGTGCTGGAGTGTGGTCAGGTGTCTCCACCTTACCTGGATGGTCAGGTACCTCTGTGGCGACTGAACCCTCAGGGGCGCCACATACCCCCCCGTTAAACACAGCATGTCCGCTGGCTGCATGAAAACAGAAGTTGACAAATACAGGAACATACAAAATTTTTGTAATGCTAATAAACAGTTCTTATCTAATCTTCTCAATATGAGAGGCGCTGTCTCTTGAACATTGCAAATCAATTTTTACTAAATATCTATACTTTACTATAGTACCTAATTCAAAAGTGCTTTTAGCAATAACTCACTATCACTTCAAGTAACATCATTAACACACTTCTTCACTTTCTCTTTTCTTTCACATTTACTATTTTCTTTTATTAACCTTAAGCGACAACCGCTGATGCCTGGTTCGCCACCTGCATTTTTCAAATCTTCATCTTTATTCACATCTCTTTATTAAAACATTCTATGAACTAGATTCTTTATAAAAGCTATTCTCTATTAATACTGTCATAAGGCACATTATAAAATACTTCACATCAAAACTTCAATAATTCTTGTAAGTGCTGGACACTGCTCCCAGCCGGGATCTCTTGCAGTGTCCTTTAGGTAGGAGTCATGCTCTACGATGAGGTAGTTCTTATCCATAAAAGGGGCTACTGTATGTAAAACCAAGAAAGGGCACCTAAAGAGGTGCAACTATTTACAATAAAGTTCTGGATCATTCAGCATGCATGATCTCCACAGTTCAGCCAAGAAAAACGCTGCCATTAAAACTGGACAAAAACTGGAAAAACATGATGCATAAACAAAAATAACTTTAAAGCACAACGGTGCAAATACCCTCCTGGGTAGCAGTTAGTTCAGGTAAACATTATGGCTAGTAGTCCCCTCCTGGGGTTCTGGAAGCTGGTTGCTTGGGCTGCTTCCAGGGGAGATGCTCTGGGTGTCTTCCTCCTGTGGATTGATGAATTGCCGGTATTCAGCTAGCATAGCTGCTGCCTGAGGCACAGCAGGGGTGGTGACTTGTACCAAGGAATACTGGATTCTTACCGACGTAGCCTGGCCCGCTGGTGTGGGTACAAACACAGTTCTGCCAACTACTGTGGGAGGTTTTTCTGCCGGGGGAACACACGCTTTCTCCTTCAGGAAAGTTGCCAACAAGTCCTCCGGTATGCGGCGTATGTTTAGGACGTACCAGACGCGTAGCCCCTCATGCCGGGTAAAGGTGACATATTCCCCTGGCTGTAGGTCACGCGCTGGGTGTCCCCTCCGGAGGTGAGACTCACCATCCCTCCGGCTGAAAAATAGGTCAGAGATCTTCTGGGGGTCTGTTATGAACCCAAACCCCCGTTCGTGATTGACATTGAGGACCTGACCCCATCCCGCTGAATCCCGGGGGCCATAATGTCCAGCACGGACCTTCTCCTTATGGCCCAGGTCACGACCCAGCACTGCCAGCCTCCTCTGCTCTCGCGCCCTCTCCTCGGCTGCCAGTTTGCGGATGGTCTGTTAACAGTAAGGTTCTTCCTCCTCCTCTTCCCCGGATTGGCCCCTGCCCACCGTGGACCACGGCACCACTGTTAGGGGTTAGGGTGTCTCCCCCCGTGGACTAGTATCCCGGTCCCAGACCAAGTCCAGCACTACCTGTCCGGCCGCTGTAGCCGGTGGGCACCCAGTGGCTTCCCTAGCTTCAGGGACGGCGGTCATACCTGGGGCCTCCTGGCGGTGCGGTCTTGGCTCCAGTGCAGGCACGGTGCGGATCCCGGTGTCAGCAGTGTCGGTTGGAACTGCCCGGTTAAGTCCTGGAGACGGCGGTGGAGCAGATGGTGGCTCCAGATCCACGGGGATCTCCGGTGGGACCTGCGCAGCCGCGCTAGGTCCAGGCAGGGGCTCAGCTTTCTCCGCTTCAGGCCACAGGCCCTCAGATAACTCCTCTGAGCAGACAACGCTCAGCAGCAGTTGCAGCGCGGAGATGGTGTTGGGCGCTGCCGGTGAAATTGCAACCTCCTCCGGCTCCAGGGGCGCTGCCTGGGGTAAAGCTTGTGCAGCGGCGACGGGTACCGGTGGTGAAGGTACCGGGGGTGTAGGCCCCTCCTGGGCGCGCTGCAGGTTCAGCATCCATAGGGCTTCTTGCCTCAGTCGCAGACAGGTGGTCAGCTGGGCTATCTCATCCTCCTGCTGCTGATGGTCCAGATGGGAAGCCAGATCGGAGCCTTCAGCCATTGCATCGGAGAGGGTCAGCTTAACCTCCCTTCGCTCTTCAGGCCTCCTCTCTCCTTCCATCATGGCATTCTCTCCTTTCTCTTGCTGTCTGGCCTCTTTTCCCACCACCGGCTCCCGCTCCTCCTTCTGGGGGCGGCGTCTTCTTCCTACTCCTCCATACCAAGCCAGTATACGAACCCCTCGGGGGGTGGGCCATGTTGCTGTCACATAGAAGTTCAGACAGGGGAGGCCCAGGACAGTTTGCGGTCTTTTCTTAGGACCACCCATGTTGTCATGCCCTTCTTCTCCGCTCTGGTGGCCATTTTTAGCATTCATTTTACAGTCTATCAAATTGGGTCTTTTGCACATTTCTACAAACTTTTATGTCCAATAAATCGTAGGCACACAGAACCAGGTGGCAACGGGTCTCGTCATCCTGTTCGTGACGCCAAAATTGGGTCGCCCTCCCAGGGCTGTGGGGTACTCGGTAGCGGGCCCGATGAGCTTCAATGGGAGATGTCACGGCAGCTGGGACCCGGCCTGTGGCCCTGGGCACCCATTGTAAGAAGGGGAAAGTTTATAAGTGATTCGTGACGCCACCTGTGGTGTTCGGCAATGTAGATGTAAGCCGACGCTGCAGACAGATCCTCTGGGACAGATGGTGTGGTGGAACAGTAATGTTATAGCCCTCCACAGGCAGGGCTGTAGTCCCAGGGCAGAGTAGGTGAAGTGACACTTAGATGGTGTAGTGTCGGGCGCAAGGGATGTAGCCGTGCTGGCGCATTGGTGCAGGAATAAGTGGAGGACACCAGGGCATGTAGTTCCAAAGCTTTACTCACAGTCTTTTGTGCACACAGGTGCCCGCCTCGGTGCTGTGTCCTCCAGGTCAGGAGCTCAGCCAACTTCCAGGCAAGATGAAGTACTCCCTTCCAACACTCCGCCAACATATGTGCCTTTTCTGAACATCTCCTCTTATAGCGCCTTGAGTGAAGTACTCACAGTACTGAGTTACACTGGAGTTCCTCCTGTCAGATGTTCCTATGAACTCTACTTGTACGGCAGACAGCTGTAGCCTGCTTCGGGGACTCCTTACTACCTAGTCCCGGCTCACTATCGTTGCTGTTGTGCCCCCAAGTCTTGTGTGGGAATAAAATGGTCACTACTTCTATTCCTCCAGTGTCTGCTGCAGGACCATTAGTATCCATACAACCTCGGGGACCGGACCCCGGCCTTGCACTTAGAACTTGGGAAGGGTTCTCTCTTCCAACCCTGATCCTTAGTCCTCCTATTCTCCTTACGTTCCGTACTAATCCTTCTTTCCAATGGAGAATCAAGCTTCCTTTCTCTGTCTCTTTCCTGTGCCAGCAGACCCAGATCACTGTGGCCTGCTGCAGCACTTCCTTCTTCCATCCCTCTCCCGGGGATCTTCTCTTTCTCACTCTCTGTCCTTCTACATCCTCACTCACTGACTGAATGAAAGACTGACTGACTGACTCAACTCTTCCCGCTCTTTTATGTGAACTAAACTCCACCCACCTCCCAGCACGTTTCGTGTTCCAAGCAGGGAGCCACCAAGGGGTGCTATGCTACACTCCAAGCAGGGAGCCGCCGAAGGTGCTTTGCTACTCTACTTTGTGGTGTGGGGTGCAGGTGCTGGACTGTGGTCAGGTGTCTCCACCTTACCCGGATGGTGGGGTACCACACCTCAGGAGGAGGTGCAGTACCTCTGTGGTGACTGAACACTCAGGAGTGTCACATTTACAAGGGATGAAAAATAAAGAGTTTTTGTAATGAGTATTCGTGACACCACCTGTGGTATCTGATCAGAAGTGACCAGCGCTGCAGTGCACATCCGCTGGGACTAATGGTGATGCAGCAGAGTTGGTAAAGCACTCCACAGGCAGAGTTGTTGTTCCAGGGCAGTAGTTGTAATTAAAGATGTTATGTTTGCTGATGGTAGATGTAGCAGTGCTGAGTGAGTGTTGAGGCAAGAATTCAGAGGACACAGTTAGGTGCAGTTCCAAAGCTTTACTCACAGTTCTGGTGCACACAGATGCCCGCTTGGTGCCGTGTCCTTCAGGTGAGGGGCTCAGTTAACTCCCAGACAGATGGAGAACACCTTTCCAGCACTCCCTTCAGTATATCCCTTTCCTGGCCATCTCACTGTGTTGCTTTCCCGCCTCTTCCTACACAACACCTCACAGTCAGTGTCTCAGGCCAGCAGCCGCAAACCTTGTTGGATAACGTGCACAGTTCCTTTCCTTGCTCGTTTATGGCTGCCTTTCTGGCGAAGATAACTGTAGCTAGTGGCTGTGACCCCTAAAGTTGCCACAGCTGTTGGCTCTGGCTGAGTCCTGTTGTCCACACCACTAGGCTAGGGGCCGAGACCCTTCTGCGACCTGATCCCTCCACCTGATGGCTGTCAGCGTGGAACGAAACCCACGGGTGGCCTATGCTCTGCCCGTGCCTCTGCGATCCCTTCCCTCTACAGGGAGCTTCCTTCAATCTTAACTCCATCCAGCAACTCCTCCCAACCAGGAGCAGCTCTGTCTGCATCCTTCTACTTCTCCCCCTAGGGGAGAACTGATCCTGACTTCCTTTCAGTTCTCCCACTGAACATTTAAGCTCCACCAACCTCCCAACACCCTCTCCTATCCAGCAGGGATTAGATCATCCTCAAGTAGGGTCCATCCAGGGTGCCCTGCTGCTATAAGTGAGTGTTGGATGAAGGTGTCCGGTGCCTCCACCTTCCCTGGGTAGTGGGATACTGCACCTCTGGCTGAGGTGCAGTACCTCTATGGCAACTGAACCGTCAGGGGCGCCACATACCCCCCATTAAACACAGCACGTTCATGGGCTGAAACAAAGCAAAAAAACATGATGTTACTGGAACATACAAAAATAATATTTAACAATGCTGCCAGCAGTTAACAATGTATAAAACATCTTCTCCTGATGAGAGGCATTGTTTCCTTCAACGTTACATACTAGAAAATCCTATACAATACTCTACATTACCTATCTTATGCTAATACTATCCTATATCCTAAATCCTAGCTAATCCTATTACATACAATCTTTCTTCAAGAGCTACTGGCAGCAACCGTTGCTGAGTAGTTCGCCACCAAATCTGGACACACTGTCCCTGCAATAATCATAACACCAATTCTGGATTCCTACTAAGCTTTGGTTACTTCCACAATATTTTTCTACAAAAATATGCTTCAAAATCCTACATAAAATTATCACTATTATACATTAAATCATACCTGCTACTATAACTTACAATATTCTATACTTCTTCATGCTATACAGCTGTACAAAGATCAGAACACTATTATTCTTCTTTATTCCCGATAAAGCAATCCTAAAGGGAATCTGTCACCAATTTTTTTGCCTATAAGCTACGGGCACCGCCATCAGGGGCTTATCTACAGCATTACAGAATGCTGGTGCACTGCTCTGCCCTTTATTCACATCTCTTTATTAAAACATTATATGAACTAGATTCTTTATAAAAGCTATTCTCTATTAATACTGTCATAAGGCACATTATAAAATACTTCACATCAAAACTTAAATAATTCTTGTAAGTGCTGGACACCGCTCCCAGCTGGGATCTCTTGCAGTGTCCTTTAGGTAGGAGCCATGCTCTATGATGAGGTAGTTCTTATCCATAAAAGGGGCTATGTAAAACCAAGAAAGGGCACCTAAAGAGGTGCAACTATTTACAATAAAGTTCTGGATCATTCAGCGTGCATGATCTCCACAGTTCAGCCAAGAAAAACGCTGCCAATAAAACTGGGCAACAACTGGAAAAACATGATGCATAAACAAAAATAACTTTAAAGCACAACGGTGCAAATACCCTCCTGGGTAGCAGTTAGTTCAGGTAAACATTATGGCTAGTAGTCCCCTCCTGGGGTTCTGCAACCTGGTTGCTTGGGCTGCTTCCAGGGGAGATGCTCTGGGTGTCTTCCTCCGGTGGATTGATGAATTGCCGGTATTCAGCTAGCATAGCTGCTGCCTGAGGCACAGCAGGGGTGGTGACTTGTACCAAGGAATGCTGGATTCTTACCGACACAGCCTGGCCCGCTGGTGTGGGTACAAACACAGTTCTGGTAACTACTGTGGGAGGTTTTTCTGCCGGGGGAACACACGCTTTCTCCTTCAGGTAAGTTGCCAACAAGTCCTCCGGTATGCGGAGTATGTTTATGGCGTACCAGCCGCGTAGCCCCTCATGCCGGGTAAAGGTGACATATTCCCCTGGCTGTAGGTCACGCGCTGGGTGTCCCCTCCGGAGGTAAGACTCACCATCCCTCTGGCTGAAAAATAGGTCAGAGATCATCTGGGGGTCTGCTATGAACCCAAACCCCCGTTCGTGATTGACATTGAGGACCTGACCCCATCCCGCTGAATCCCGGGGGCCATAATGTCCAGCACGGACCTGCTCCTTATGGCCCAGGTCATGACCCAGCACTGCCAGCCTCCTCTGCTCTCGTGCCCTCTCCTCGGCTGCCAGTTTGTGGAGGGTCTGTTAGCAGTAAGGTTCTTCCTCCTCCTCTTCCCGGGATCGGCCCCTGCCCACCGTGGACCGCGGCACCAATGTTAGGAGTTTGGGTGTCTCCCTCCGTGGACTAGTATCCCGATCCCAGACCAAGTCCAGCACTACTTGTCCGGCCGCTGTAGCTGGCGGGCACCCAGTGGCTTCCCTAGCTTCAGGGATTGCGGGCATACCTGGGGCCTCCTGGCGGTGCGGTCTTGGCTTCGGTGCAGGCACTGTGCCGCTCCCGGTGGCAGCAGTGTCGGTTGGAACTGCCCGGTTAACTCCTGGAGACGGCAGTGGAGCAGATGGAGGCTCCAGATCCGCGGGGATCTCTGGTGGGACCTGCGCAGCCGCGCTAGGTCCAGGCAGGGGCTCAGCTTTCTCCGCTTCAGGCCACAGGCCCACAGATGACTCCTCTGAGCAGACAACGCTCAGCGGCGGTTGCAGCACAGAGATGGTGTTGGGCGCTGCCGGTGAAATTGCAGCCTCCTCTGACTCCAGGGGCGCTGCCTGGGGTAAAGCTTGTGCAGCGGCGACGGGTACCGGTGGTGAAGGTACCGCGGGTGTAGGCCCCTCCCGGGCGCGCTGCAGGTTCAGCGTCCATAGGGCTTCTTGCCTCAGTCGCAGACGGGTGGTCAGCTGGGTTATCTCGTCCTCCAGCTGCTGATGGTCCAGATAGGAAGCCAGATCGGAGCCTTCAGCCATTGCGCCGGAGAGGGTCAGCTTAACCTCCCTTCGCTCTTCAGACCTCCTCTCTCCTTCCATCATGGCGTTCTCTCCTTTCTCTTCCTGTCTGGCCTCTTTTCCCGCCACCGGCTCCCGCTCCTCCTTCTGGGGGCGGCGTCTTCTTCCTACTCCTCCATACCAAGCCAGTATACGAACCCCCTCGGGGGTGGGCCATGTTGCTGTCGCATAGAAGTTCAGACAGGGGAGGCCCAGGACAGTTCGCAGTCTTTTCTTAGGACCACCCATGTTGTCACGCCCTTCTTCTCCGCGCTGGTGGCCATTTTTAGCATTCATTTTACAGTCTATCAAATTGAGTCTTTTGCACATTTTTCTACAAACTTTTAAGTCCAATAAACCATAGCCACACAGAGCCAGGTGGCACCGGGTCTTGTCATCCTGTTCGTGACGCCAAAATTGGGTCGCCCTCCCAGGGCTGTGGGGTACTCGGTACCGGGCCCGATGAGCTTCAATGGGAGATGTCACGGCAGCTGGGACCCGGGCCGTGGCCCTGGGCGCCCATTGTAAAAAGGGGAAAGTTTATAAGTGATTCGTGATGCCACCTGTGTTGTTTGGCAATGTAGATGTAAGCCAACGCTGCAGACAGATCCTATGGGACAGATGGTGTGGTGCAGCAATAATGTTATAGTCCTCCACAGGCAGGGCTGTAGTCCCAGGGCAGAGTAGGTGAAGTGACACTTAGATGGTGTAGTGTCGGGCGCAAGGGATGTAGCCGTGCTGGCGCGTTGGTGCAGGAATAAGTGGAGGACACCAGGGCATGTAGTTCCAAAGCTTTACTCACAGTCTGTTGTGCACACAGGTGCCCGCCTCGGTGCTGTGTCCTCCAGGTCAGGAGCTCAGCCAACTTCCAGGCAAGATGAAGTACACCCTTCCAACACTCCGCCAACTTATGTGCCTTTTCTGAACGTCTCCTCTTATAGCGCCTTGAGTGAAGTACTCACAGTACTGAGTTACACTGGAGTTCCTCCTGTCAGATGTTCCTATGAATTCTACTTGTACGGCAGACAGCTGTAGCCTGCTTCGGGGACTCCTTACTACCTAGTCCCGGCTCACTATCGTTGCTGTTGTGCCCCCAAGTCTTGTGTGGGAATAAAATGGTCACTACTACTATTCCTCCGGTGTCTGCTGCAGGACCATTAGTATCCATACAACCTCGGGGACCGGACCCCGGCCTTGCACTTAGAACTTGGGAAGGGTTCTCTCTTCCAACCCTGATCCTTAGTCCTCCTATTCTCCTTACGTTCCACACTAATCCTTCTTTCCAATGGAGAATCAAGCTTCCTTTCTCTGTCTCTTTCCTGTGCCAGCAGACCCAGATCACTGTGGCCTGCTGCAGTACTTCCTTCTTCCATCCCTCTCCCGGGGATCTTCTCTTTCTCACTCTCTGTCCTTCTACATCCTCACTCACTGACTGAATGAAAGACTGACTGACTGACTCAACTCTTCCCGCTCTTTTATGTGAACTAAACTCCACCCACCTCCCAGCACGTTTCGTGTTCCAAGCAGGGAGCCACCAAGGGGTGCTATGCTACACTCCAAGCAGGGAGCCGCCGAAGGTGCTTTGCTACACTACTTTGTGGTGTAGGGTGCAGGTGCTGGACTGTGGTCAGGTGTCTCCACCTTACCTGGATGGTGGGGTACCACACCTCAGGAGGAGGTGCAGTACCTCTGTGGCGACTGAACCCTCAGGAGTGCCACATTTACAAGGAATGAAAAATAAAGAGTTTTTGTAATGAGTATTCGTGACACCACCTGTGGTATCTGATCAGAAGTGACCAGCGCTGCAGTGCAGATCCACTGGGACTGATGGTGATGCAGCAGAGTTGGTAAAGCACTCCACAGGCAGAGTTGTTGTCCCAGGGCAGTAGTTGTAATTAAAGATGTTTTGTTTGCTGATGGTAGATGTAGCAGTGCTGAGTGAGTGTTGAGGCAAGAATTCAGAGGACACAGTTAGGTGCAGTTCCAAAGCTTTACTCACAGTTCTGGTGCACACAGATGCCCGCTTGGTGCCGTGTCCTTCAGGTGAGGGGCTCAGTTAACTCCCAGACAGATGGAGAACACCTTTCCAGCACTCCCTTCAGTATATCCCTTTCCTGGCCATCTCACTGTGTTGCTTTCCCACCTCTTCCTATACAACACCTCACAGTCAGTGTCCCAGGCCAGCAGCCGCAAACCTTGTCTGATAACGTGCACAGTTCGTTTCCTTGCTCGTTTATGGCTGCCTTTCCGGCGAAGATAACTGTGGCTAGTGGCTGTGACCCCTAAAGTTGCCACAGCTGTTGGCTCTAGCTGAGTCCTGTTGTTCACACCACTAGGCTAGGGGCCGAGACCCTTCTGCGACCTGATCCCTCCACCTGATGGCTGTCAGCGTGGAACGAAACCCACGGGTGGCCTATGCTCTGCCCGTGCCTCTGCGATCCCTTCCCTCTACAGGGAGCTTCCTTCAATCTTAACTCCATCCAGTAACTCCTCCCAACCAGGAGCAGCTCTGTCTGTATCCTTCTACTTCTCCCCCTAGGGAAGAACTGATCCTGACTTCCTTTCAGTTCTCCCACTCTGAACACTTAAGCTCCACCAACCTCCTAACACCCTCTCCTATCCAGAAGGGATGAGATCATCCTCAAATAGGGTCCATCCAGGGTGCCCTGCTGCTATAAGTGAGTGTTGAATGAAGGTGTCCGGTGCCTCCACCTTCCCTGGGTAGTGGGATACTGCACCTCTGGTTGAGGTGCAGTACCTCTATGGCAACTGAACCGTCAGGGGCACCACATACCCCCCATTAAACACAGCATGTCTGCGGGCTGAAACAAAGCAAAAAAATATGATGTTACTGGAACACACAAAAATAATATTTAACAATGCTGCCAGCAGTTAACAATATATAAAACATCTTCTCCTGATGAGAGCCACTGTTTCCTGTTGTGAGTTCATTTTCCCCTTCACAGTCGATGTCTGATGAACGCCCTCTTCTGGTGAAGGAAGGTAGTGAGGCTGATTACCAAACACCTGATCTGGTAGATGATGACTGGGTAACAGGAAATTCTGACTGGATATAAGGCAGCCAACGCCCTTCTGAGTCGCTGGTGATTTCTCTGCTGGATTCTTGGAGACCAGTCTGATTCCTGCTTCCCAAAGATAAGTTTTTGCTCTGCTTTTGAACTTTTTAGTTTTGTTTTGTTTCCCTTGTTTTTTGGAGTTCAGCCATCCCCGGTCGGGGGTGTGCTGAGTTCCATTTTTGTCTCTGATCAGTTTGTCTCTTTGTTCTGTGTTCAGAATTTACCTGAGAGCTGATATAGTCTTTTTGAAGTCCTAGCGACTTCAGGGCCTGTTTTTCCTATCAGACAGTTGGGACATTTTTTGGTAGGGTTTTTTACGGATTGCAGACAGCAGCTTTTCTATCCTGTCCATTTTAGTTAGCTTGGGCCCCATCGTTTGCTCAACCTATCTTTCTATCTGTGTTAGTGTTTTCATCTTGCTTCACCGTCATTATATGTTGGGGGCTGCCTATTGCTTTGGGGTCTGCTCTGGGGCAGTTTAGATTTCCCCTTTCTTTCTTTAGGCCTATTTAGTTCTCGGGCTGTGATCGAGGGGTCTAGGGCATCGTAGGAACCCCCCACGGCTACTGTTAGTTGTTGTGGATAGGATCAGGGGTCTGCAATCCGATAGCTACCAACCTCTCCGGTTTTCTGGACTTAGCTTGTATTTTTGTTTTTTCCTCCTTCGGTGACTCATTCATAACAGTTTCCTTCAACGTTACATACTAGAAACTCCTATACAATACTCTACATTACCTATCTTATGCTAATACTATCCTATATCCTAAATCCTATCTAATCCTATTACATACAATCTTTATTCAAGAGCTACTGGTAGCAAACGTTGCTAACTGAGTAGTTCTCCACCAGATCTGGACACACTGTCCCTGCAATAATCATAACACCAATTCTGGCTTCCTACTAAGCTTTGGTTACTTCCACAATATTTTTCTACAAAAATATGCTTCAAAATCCTACATAACATTATCACTGCTATACATTAAATCATACCTGCTACTAAAACTTACAATATTCTATACTTCTTCATGCTATACATCTGTACAAAGATCAAAACACTATTATTCTTCTTTATTCCCTATAAAGCAATCTTAAAGGGAATCTGTCACCAATTTTTTTTGCCTATAAGCTACCGGCACCGCCATCAGGGGCTTATCTACAGCATTACAGAATGCTGTAGATAATCCCCCGATTTAACCTGAAAGAGAAAAAAAAGGAGTTATATTATACTCACCCAGGGGCGGTCCGGGTCCGGTTCCGGTACGGTCCGGCGCCTCCCATGTCGTAGAGGTGACGTCCTCTTCTTTCCTGCCCGTCGCGGAGCAGGTGCACTGCTCTGCCCTTTTGAGGGCAGAGCAGAGTACTGCAGTGCGCAGGCGCTGGACCTCTTCCGGCGCCTGTGCACTGTAGTACTCTGCTCTGCCCTCAACAGGGCAGAGCAGTGCGCCTGTGCCGGAGCCGCAATGGGCAAGAAAGAAGAGGACATCATCGCTACAAGATAGGAAGCGCTGGACCAGACTGTGATTCCGTCTGGACCCGAACCAGACCCGGACCGCCCCTAGGTGAGTATAATATACTGTAACTCCTTTTTCTTCTCTTTCAGGGTACATCGGGGGCTTATCTACAGCATTACAGAATGCTGTAGATAAGCCCCTAATGGCAGTGCTGGCAGCTTATAGGCAAAAAAATTGGTGACAGATTCCCTTTAACTTACATTACTGTACAATATTACTATTATTAAATATTACTATACATTAATTATTATACACAAGCTATACTCTAAGGCTGGGTTCACACTACGTTATGGCAGTCCGTTAGACTGCGGAGTAACACAGTCCATTAATGCTGCCACTGACCCCCATTATCGGGCGCATCGTGACGCATACCGTAAAGCGGCATGCGTTCGCGATGTGCCGTCATTCAGTGACGGAGCCTCAGACGTGGGCTGCAGTGTCTGAGGCTCCGTCACTGCTAGCGCAGATGAATCACCTGCGCAAGCGAGTATAACATAATGCGATCGCGTTATGCTATACCGTTTAACCAGCCCATCAGCGCTATGGGCTGCATGGGCTGGTTAAACGCAATGTGAACCTAGCCTAAGTGCAACATGGTAGTGCAAGTACAATAACACTTTTATAATATGCAATTACAGACAATATTCATCAGTTGAGGTAGTCCTTTTGATACTCTCCCAGCCAGGGTATCTTCTCGTGTCCTTAGTGCAATGTGGAGGACCCGCTGCAAACCTCCCGCTGGTCTTGGGTGGGCTGCAAGACATAGCTGGTCTCCCCCTTGGACTACCTATTTGGCCACACCTAACAGGGTTTTGTTCTGTGGTCATTAGTTAAAATGTGAATTTTTGTTAGGTTTCTTGTAAAACCAAGAAGAAGTGGGTCGCCCTCACACCCAGGGCTGTGGGGTACTCGGTACCGGGCCGGTATCTCACAGGGAAGTGTCACAGCAGCGGTGACCAGGTCCGTGGCCCTGGGCGCCCATTATAAATGTTCAGTGTGAATGTGTAAGTCGTGACGCCACCTGTGGTGTTCGGCAATGTAGATGTTAAGCCGACGCTGCAGACATTTCCTCTGGGACAGATGGTGTGGTGCAGCAGTGATGGTATAGACCTCCACAGGCAGGGCTGTAGTCCCAGGGCAGAGTGGAGGTAGCGACACTTAGATGGTGTAGTGTCGGGCGCAAGGGATGTAGCAGTGCTGGGCAGGTTGATACAGGAATAAGTGGAGGACACCAGGGCATGTAGTTCCAAAGCTTTACTCACAGTCTGTGGTGGCTCAAGAGCCCGCAATGGTGCCGTGTCCTCCGGGTTAGGAGCCCAGCCAACCTCCAGGCAAGATGAAGCACACCTTTCCAACACTCCTCCAACTTATGTGCCTTTTCTGAACGTCTGCCTCTTAGCGCCTTTAAGTGAAGTACTCCTAGTACTGAGTTGCACTGGAGTTCCTCCTGTCCAATGTTCCTATGAACTCTACTTGTATGGCAGACAGCTGTAGCCTGCTTCTAAGTCCCGGCTCTCTATCTCGTTGCTGTTGTACCCCCAAGACTTGTGTGGGAATAAAGTTATGACAAACTTCTATTCCTCTGGCATCTGTTGCGGGACCATAAGTATCCAAACAACCTCGGGGACCGGGCCCCGGCCTTGCGCCTAGAACTTGAGAGGGGTTCTCTAACCCTCAATCCTCTGTTCTCTTGCTCTCCTCACGTTCCGTACTAATCCTTTCCTTCTTATGGCGAGTCAGGCTTTCTTTCAGTGTTCCTTTCCTGTGCCAGTGGACCCGGATCATTGAGGTCGGCTGCAGCACTTTCCCTCCTTCATCCCTCTCAGGGGATCTCCTTACACAGGTCCGACCTCATCAGGCTCCTGTGACTAACTCCCTATATCCTATCCTCTTCCCGCTCTTTAGTGCAAACTAAACTCCACCCGCCTCCCAGCACACTTCGTGTTCCAAGCAGGGAGCCACCAAAGGGTGCTTTGCTACACTACTGTGTTGTGTGGGATGCAGGTGTTGGAGCATGGTCAGGGGTCTCCACCTTACCTGAATGGTGGGGTACCACACCTCAGGAGTTGGTGTAGTACCTCTGTGGCGACTAAACCCTCAGGGGTGCCACATACCCCCCGTTAAACACAGCACATCCGCGAACTGCAAGAAAACAAAAGTTGACAAATACAGGAACATACAAAATTTTGGGGATGCTTAATAAACAATACTTACCTAATATTCTCAATATGAGAGGCAATCATTCTTGAACGTTGCAAACAATTCTTAATCAACTATCTAGAGTCCTAATTCAAAAGTGCCAGCTGCATTATCAACACATTTCTTTATCATCTTTCCTTTTTACATTTTCTTCTTTCTATCATTAACTTTAAGTGACAACCGCTGATACCTGGTTCATTACTTGCATCTTCTTTTATTCAAATCTCTCATCTCTTTATTAAAGCATTCCTACATCCTATATAAAAGCTATTTTCTAGTCATCAATACTTTCATAAGACACATTATCAAATACTGCACATTAAAACTTCAATAATTCTTGTAAGTGCTGGACACCGCTCCCAGCCGGGATCTCTTGCAGTGTCCTTTGATTGGAGCTATGCTCCAGGTGAGGTAGTCCTTATCTTCAAAAGGTCTATGTAAAACCAAGAGAGGGCACCTAAAGAGGTGCAACTATTTACAAATACAGTTCTGGATCATTCAGCGTCAATGATCTCCACAGTTCAATATCAAAAAGGCTGCCTATAAAACTGGGTAACAACAATAAACATGATGATAACCAAAAATAGGAAAAACAAAAACTGGAAAAAGAGGCACAATGGTGCTAATACCCTCCACGGTAACAAAAGTTAGTTATTTGCTTTAGTGTTGGTGGGCCCCTCCTGGGGTACTGGAAGCTGCTTCCCTTGGCTGCTGCTTCCACGGAAGAATTTCTTGACCTCTTCTTCCTGCTGCTGGATTCACATAGGACGAGGTGGTGGCACCTGTGGGTGCATATACCTTCCTCCCTTTATAGGTTGCCAGCAATTCTTCAGGTATGCAGCGGATGTTCATGGCATACCACCCTCTCAAGCCCTCATGTCGGGTGAAGGTCACATACTCCCCAGGCTGCAGATCTCTAGCAGGGTGTCCCTTCCTCAGGTGTGACTCCACATCCCTCTTGCTGAAGAACAAGTCACTAATCCTTTTGCGGTCTGCAATGAACCCAAATCCTCTTTCCTGGTTCACATTTAGAACCTGTCCCCATCCAGGTGAGTCCCGGGGACTGTAGTGACCAGCACAGACCTTTTCTTTCAGGTCCAGATCAGGGCCTAGCACTGCCAGTCTCCACTGCTTCCTCTCCCTCTGTTCCGCTGCCAGCTTACAGAGGGTTGCCTGACACCGTGCTTGTAGCTATTCCTCCTCTAACCGAGACCTGCTTCTACCCCCTGTGAACAAGGGTACCATCACCGGGGTTTCAGGTGTATCCCCCCAGGGTTCTGCATCCCGGTCCCAGACAAGATCCAGCGCAACCTGTCCTGACGCTGCCACGGGTGTACACCCCAGGGCCTTCCCAGGTGCATGGACAGCAGACGTACCTTGGGCCTCCTGCCAATGTTCCGGTGCAGGCCAGAGATGGTGGGCAGCTGCAGGGGTGTACACAGGAGTGGCTTGTCCGGGTGCCGGCAGTGGTGGAGCAGATGGTGGCTCTGGGTCCGCAGGGGCCTCCGGTGGGACCTGCGCAGCCACGTCAGGTCCAGGCGGGAGCACGGTCTCAGCTCCCGGGCCCTCCAGTGACTCTTCCGGACAGGCCGCAACCAGCCATATGGACAGCGTGGAGGTATAGACTTGTGCTGCCTAAGGGAAGTCCGGTGCAGCGGGGGCAGGTACCGACGGGGAAGGTACCGGGTCCGGAAGTGCCGGTGGTGTAGGCCCCTCCTGGGTGCGCTGCCCGCTCAACCTCTGCAAGGCCTCCCGCCTCAGTCGCAGACGGGCTGTCAGCTGGGCTATTTCCTCCTCCAGCTGCCGGCGGTTCATTGTGGAAGCCAGCGGCCATTTTTAGCATTCATTTTACAGTCTATCAAATTGGGTCTTCTGCACATTTTCACAATCTTTTAAACTCAATAAATTGTAGGCACACAGAACCCGGTGGCACCGGGTTTCGTCATCCTGTTCGTGACGCCAAAAATGGGTCGCCCTCACACCCAGGGCTGTGGGGTACTCGGTACCGGGCCAGTATCTCACAGAGAAGTGTCACAGCAGCGGTGACCCGGTCCGTGGCCCTGGGCGTCCATTGTAAATGTTCAGTGTGAATGTGTAAGTCGTGACGCCACCTGTGGTGTTCGGCAATGTAGATGTTAAGCCGACGCTGCAGACATTTCCTCTGGGACAGATGGTGTGGTGCAGCAGTGATGAAATAGCCCTCCACAGGAAGGGCTGTAGCCCCAGGGCAGAGTGGAGGTAGCGACACTTAGATAGTGTAGTGTCAGTAGCAAGGGATGTAGCAGTGCTGGGCAGGTTGACGCAGGAATAAGTGAAGGACACCAGGGCATGTAGTTCCAAAGCTTTACTCACAGTCTGTGATAGCTCAAGAGCCCGCATCGGTTCCATGTCCTCCGGATCTGGAGCCCAGCCAACCTCCAGGCAAGATGAAGCACACCTTTCCAACACTCCTCCAACTTATGTGCCTTTTCTGAACGTCTCCCTCTTAGCACCTTTAAGTGAAGTACTCCTAGTACTGAGTTACACTGGAGTTCCTCCTGTCCGATGTTCCTACGAACGGCAGACAGCTGTAGCCTGCTTCGGGACTTTCTGCTTCTAAGTCCCGGCTCTCTATATCGTTGCTGTTGTGCCCCCAAGTCTTGTGTGGAAATAAAGTGATGACAAACTTCTATTCCTCCGGTGTCTTTTGCAGGACCATACGTATCCAAGCAACCTTGGGGACCGGGCCCCGGTCTTGCGCCTAGAACTTGAGAGGGGTTCTCCTCTAACCCTCAATCCTCTGCTCTCTTCCTCTCCTCACGTTCCGTACTAATCCTTTCCTTCTTATGGAGAGTCAGGCTTTCTTTCAGTGTTCCTTTCCTGTGCCAGCGGACCCAGATCACTGAAGTCGGCTGCAGCACTTTCCCTCCTTCATCCCTCTCAGGGGATCTCCTTACACAGGTCCGACCTCGTCAGACACCTGTGACTAACTCCCTATATCCTATCCTCTTTCCGCTCTTTAGTGCAAACTAAACTCCACCCGCCTCCCAGCACGCTTCATGTTCCAAGCAGGGAGCCACCAAAGGGTGCTTTGCTACACTACTGTGTTGTGTGGGATGCAGGTGTTGGAGCATGGTCAGGGGTCTCCACCTTACCTGAATGGTGGGGTACCACACCTCAGGAGGAGGTGTAGTACCTCTGTGGCGACTGAACCCTCAGGGGCGCCACAGAAGCACCTAAAGAGATGCTAAACTATTTACAAATAAATTCTCTGGATCATTCAGCTTCCATGATCTCTCAGTCCTTTTTCCTTACTCCTATAAAAAACATAAATAAGTAAAACTGGCAGAAACCCTCCTGGGGTTAACTATTTACACCCTTGCTGGAGTTTTTAGTTCCGTTCACTTCACTGAGGCTGAATGGCATGGCCACCTGGTGGGGTGGAAGCATTCTCATCTTTTTGCTTCGAGGGCAATATTTGGGGTTTGCTGCTTCTTGCAGCTGTGGTGGTTGCAGTGGTGGTTGCAGTGGCAGCCTGGGTAGATGCTGCCTGTGGGACCTCCTCTGATTCGGTATCCTGGGGTACTACTGCTGTTGCTGCAACCTGAATTGAGGCTGATGGTGGGATGGTGATAATGGTTGCTGCCTAAGGAACTTCCATTAATGGGACAACTGGAGCCTGGATTGCTGCTGGTGTGACTGCAGCCCGAGGAACTGCTGGGAAGACAGCAGCCTCAATCACTGTTGGCAGTGGAGCTGTTGTTATTACCGTGGTGGGGAACGATGGTACTGCGTTCACTGCTGCCCCCTGGTGATCTTTCAGGGCTATCAACGTAGCGGGGATCCGGTGCACGTGGAGAGCGTACCATCCCCTCTCACCAAGATGATGGGTGTAGGAGACGTGTTCCCCAGGGAAGACGTCACACTCTTGGTGTCCCCGGATAAGGTGGGCTTCCACATCCCGTCTGTTTACAAACAAATCGGGTGACTTCTGGGAATCTTTTATGAAGCCCCATCCCCTATCCAGGTCAAAGCAGAGAACCATGCCCCAACCCATCGGATTCCAGCTCCCCATACGCTCCCCGCAGGCCTGGGTTTTAATGCGCAGGTCCCGCTCTGCCAGGGCCATCCGTTGGGCATGTCGCTCCCTCTCCTGCTCCAGCTTCATGGCTTACCAGCGACAAAACTCTTCCCACGTGATAGGGAACCCAATCAAATCAGCCCCCTTATCCTCCCAGATGAGGACCTCCAGCCTGCGTTGCACTAGGGAAAGCGGCTGCTCTACTGCGATGGGCTCCAATATCCCTCCTCTGTGCTCAACCCTCCGATCCCAGGCGACATCCATGACAACCTGGCCCGATTTGGGGGTTGGTGGTGATCCGATGGGGCCTAGCAGGGCATCCCATGTCCCAGGGGTGGCGCCCGTACCTGTTTCTCCAGTGCCACTGTTGTCTGCTGCAGGTTCCGGTCCGATGGATACCAAAAAGAGCAATTGAAGGACAAAGATCAAAATTAACCCCTTCCCGACCTTTGACGCTACATAGACGTCACGAAAAGTCATGCCAATATGAATTCATGAATTGATTTCCCCCCTGCGGGTTGGGTGACCGGGGTCACTGAAAAGTCACCCGACCCGCACACAGAGGACCCTTTATAGTTAACACTAGGGGGCGTGGATTCGCCCCCACGTGCCTACGATCGCTTTGATTGGCTGTTAAAAGTGAAGCAGCCAATCAGAGCGATATGTAATATTTCACCAATGAAATTTGGTGAAATATTACAATCCAACTCTGGAGAACGAGACCTGACCCCCCCACACCGACTGGCAGGGGCGATCGGCCCCCGCCACCGACGGATGGCGGCTATCTGCCGCCACCGTTAACATCAGCTCCCCTCCCACTTCCCTCTGCTCCCCCCACCTTCCGATCCCCCCTCACCCCCCATGGTAACAACAAAGTCCCTCTGGCCATCCCGGTGTCCCGCCGTCCCGGATCATGGGCTCCGCCATCTTGGAATTTGCCGGCTGCAGATTCATTTTTTCATT
This sequence comes from Dendrobates tinctorius, assembly GCF_039654945.1. NCBI lineage: Eukaryota > Metazoa > Chordata > Amphibia > Anura > Dendrobatidae > Dendrobates > Dendrobates tinctorius. The sequence goes on along the minus strand of NW_027361704.1, from coordinate 18,637,369 downwards.
TTGATCACTGTGATATGCTCTCACAGTGATCAAAATTAAAAAAAAGTAAATACACCCCCCCTTTATCACCCCCATAGGAAGGCACATATGGGGTACCAGCGTACTCAGGAAAAACTGTACAACAACTTTTGGGGTCCAATTTCTCCTGTTACCCTTGTGAAAATAGAAAATTGAGGGCTAAAAAATCATTTTTTGAGGAAAAAAATGATTTTTTATTTTCACGGCTCTGCATTTATAAACTTCTGTGAAGCACTTGGGGGTTCAAAGTGCTCACCACACATCTACATAAGTTCCTTGGGGCTCTAGTTTCCAAAATGGGGGCACTTGTGGGGAGTTTCTACTGTTTAGGCACATCTGGGGCTCTGCAAACGTACATGATGCCCGCAGACCATTCCATCAAAGTTGACATTTCAAAACGTCACTACTTCCCTTCCAAGCCCCGACGTGTGCCCAAACAGTGGTTCCCCCCCACATATGGGGTACCAGCATACTCAGGACAAACTGAACAACAACTTTTGGGGTCCAATATCTCCTGTTACCATTGTGAAAATAAAAAAATAGCTGGCTAAAAAATCATTTTTGGAGCAAAAAAAATTATTTTTATTTTCACGTCTCTGCGTTATACACTTCTGTGAAGCACCTGGGAGTTCAAAGTTCTCACTATACATCTAGATAAGTTCCTTAGGGGGTCTAGTTTCCAAAATGGGGTCATTTGTGCGTTTGCTCCAAAGTTTAGGCACACAGGGGATCTCCAAACACGACATGGTGTCCGCTAACGATTGGAGCTAATTATCCATTCAAAAAGACAAATGGCGCTCCTTCCCTTCCGGGACCTGCCGTGCACCCAAACAGTGGTTTATGACCACATATGAGGTATCCGTGTACTCAGGAGAAATTGCCCAACAAATATTAGGATCCATTTTATCCTGTTGCCCATGTGAAAATGGAAAAACTGAGGCTAAAATAAAATTTTTGTGAAAAGAAAGTCCTTTTTTTTACGGATCAATTTCTGAAGCACCTGGGGGTTCAAAGTACTCACTATGCAGCTAGATAAGTTCCTTGGAGAGTCTAGTTTCCAAAATGGGGTCACTTGTGGGGGAGCTCCAACGTTTAGGCACACAGGGACTCTCCAAACGCGACATGGCAACCGCTAAATATTCCAGCATATTTTCCATTCAAAAAGTCAAATGGCGCTCCTTCCCTTCCAGGCCCTGCCGTGCGTCCAAACAGTGGTTTATGACCACATATGAGGTACCGTTGTACTCAGGAGAAATTGCCCAACAAATTTTAAGCTCCATTTTATCCTGTTACCCTTGTGAAAATGAACAAATTGATGCTAAAAGGAAATTATTGTTGGAAAAATTAAAATGTCCATTTTTTCCTTCCACGTTGCTTTAGTTCCTGTGAAGCACCTGAAGGGTTAATAATCTTCTTGAATGTAGTTTTGAGTAGCTTGAGGGGTGCAGTTTTTAGAATGGTGTCACATTTGGGTATTTTCTGCCATATAGACCCCTCAAAGTGACTTCAAATGTGAGGTGGTCCCTAAAAAAATGATTTTGCAAATTTTGTTGTAAAAATGAGAAATCGCTGGTCAACTTTTAACTCTTATAACTTCCTAACAAAAAAAATTTTGCTTCCAAAATTGTGCTGATGTAAAGTAAACATGTGGGAAATGTTATTTATTAACTATTTTGTGTCACATAACTCTCTGGTTTAACAGAATAAAGATTCTGATGCCAAGCTGTACCCTATAAATCCCACGCACTTTAAAACCACTTATTTACCACGTATTTATGCATTTGAGTATTTGATTTATATTTTTGCATAACTAATCCATTTTGGGTTACACCCCCTGTGTGCTTCTGTGACAATTGGTCCCTACTATTTGGTATTCCATTTTACTGTGTTGTTATGTGCAGCTATTTATGTAATTTAATAAAATTGAATTTCATATATTTTCTTAATTTTGGTCTTTGTCCTTCAATTGCTCTTTTTGGTATTGGTATTATGAGAAGGGATCCTAGTTATCTAAGAGAATTTTTTTTTTCTGGTCCGATGGATGCTGATAGTGGTGGTCCCGATGCAGAGGGTACTGGGGTTATAGGTGCCGATGACGTAGACACCTCATGCCTGGTGGTTTCCTCTAATGCAATCTTTCTGGCTAGTACAGCTTGTTTCTGGCGCAGATTCCTGGCCAGCTCCTCGATTTCTTGTTCCAGGGGTGCCAGGTTGGTGTCCATTGAGGGGCTGAAGCCTTGATCTGCAGGGCCGAGTGAACTCTTCATCTCCTTTCCGCGCCCCACAGGCCTCCCTCCACTCTCCATGATGGCCTCCCGGTGTTCTGTCTTCTCTTCCGCTCTGTTTTCCACTGTGGGGCCTTTCTCCACCCCCCTGGGGTGGTGCCTCTTTCCTTTGCCGCCATACCAGGCTAGGATGCAGAACCCCTCTGGCCGTCGGCCATGATGCTGTAGCGTAGAAGTATAGACAGGGGAGGTTCATGGTGTTTCGTGCTGTTTCTGTTTATTACTTTGCACATCTTGCATCTGGGCTTCGATATCCTTTTCATGACGCCAAGTTGGAGCACCCACCAGGGCCGTGAGGTACTCGGTATCGGGCCGCTTCTTAAAGGGGCAGTGTCACAGCAGCGGTGACCCAGTCCATGGCCCTGGGCATACAATAAAAGGGGACTATTTACAAGGGATGAAGAATAAAGAGTTTTTGTAATGAGTGTTTGTGACGTCACCTGTGGTATCTGATCAGAAGTGACCAGCGCTGCAGTGCAGATCCACTGGGACTGATGATGATGCAGCAGAGTTGGTATAGCTCTCCACAAGCAGAGCTGTTGTCCCAGGGCAGTAGTTGTAGAAGATTTTATGTTTGCTGATGATAGATGTAGCAGTGCTGAGTGATTGTTGAGGCAAGAATTCAGAGCACACAGTTGGGTGCAGTTCCAAAGATTTACACACAGTTCTGGTGCACACAGATACCCGCTTGGTGCCGTGTCCTTCAGGTGAGAGGCTCAGTCAACTCCCATGCTGATGGAGAACACTTTTTTAGCAGTCCCTTCAGTATATGCCTTTTCTGGCCATCTCACTGTGTTGCTTTCTCACCTCTTCCTACACAACACCTCACAGTCAGTGTCCCAGGTCAGCAGCCATGGACCCTGTCGAATAACGTGCACAGTTTGTTTCCTTGCTCCTTTGTGGCTACCTTTCCGGCAAAGATAACTGTGGTTAGTGGCTGTGACCCTTAAAGTTGCCACAGCTGTCGGCTTGCTAGCTGAGTCCTATTGTCCACTCCACTAGGCTAGGGGCCGAGACCGTTCTGTGACCTGATCCCTCCACCTGACAGCTGTCAGCGTGGAACGAGCCACACGGGTGGCCTACGCTTTGCCTGTGCCTATGGGATCCCTTCCCTCTACAGGGAGCTTCCTTCTGTCTCTACTCCGTCCAGCAACTCCTCCCAACTAGGAGCTGCTCTGTCTGTATCCTTCCACTTTTCCCCTAGGGGAGAACTGCCCCTGACTTCCTTTCAGTTCTTCCACTCTGAACCCTTAAGCTCCACCCACCTCCCAACACCCTTTCCTATCCAGCAGGGATGAGATCATCCTCCCTTAGGGTCCATGCAGGGTGCCCTGCTGCTGTGAGTGTTGGATGTAGGTGTCAGAGTGCGGTCAGGTGCCTCCACCTTACCTGGGTAGTGATGCAGTACCTCTGTGGTAACTGAATCCTCAGGGGCACCACACTAGAAAAATAAAAATTGAATTTTCTTGGTCCCCAGTCTTGACCCTTGACATGTTATCCAAGCACGTTGTCTCATCACTAATGCCCACCAATATCAAGAACAGGGGCTCTAAAAAGTTCCATGTGAATGAGCAGTGGTCAATAGAGTTGAGCGAAACGGGTCGAAAAAATTCAAAAGTCGCCGACTTTTGGCAAAGTCGGGTTTCATGAAACGAAACCCGACCCTAGGATGAGGTCGGCCACGAGGTCGGCGACTTACGCGCCAAAGTCGCGTTTCAAAAGTTTGTTTTGCGCTCTTTTTCAGCCAATCAGGATCCACGGACACTGTGGGCAACGTGATGACATAGGCACGGGTCACCACCATCTTTCAGAAGGGCATGCAAGTGATTGGCTTCCTTTGGTGGGCGTCACAGGGGGTATAAAAGGGCGTGCACGCCGACCGCCATCTTACTTCTGCCGATCTTAGTATAGGGAGAGGTTGCTGCTGATTCTGTAGGGAGAGCGTTAGGCAGGGAAGAAGACAAAAAAACTGCTTCTGCTGCTAGCGATTTGGCCTGCACAACACACCAGTCACTGTGTGTGCAGTGCAAGGGGAGGCTATATAGTGGTGTATCAGTGGTGTTGGTTGTTGGGCTGCCTTCTAAGGCTTCCTGACAGGCTGGCATTGCTGTTTACCCACTGCTCCGCAAACTGCTTTTTTAAAAGCAATCCAATCTCCCATATCCTCTAGTCACTTTTGTCACAGCTGTGCCATCGAGCCTGTCACATAGCGCTCAGATATCAGTGGGCCTCACACAATCCAAAAGTGTCCACTGTCCACAAGTGTGTGCAGAAATTCAAAATCTCCCTTATCCTCTAGTCACTTTTGTCACAGCAGTGCCATCGAGCCTGTCACATAGCGCTCAGATATCAGTGGGCCTCACACAATCCAAAAGTGTCCACTGTCCACAAGTGTGTGCAGAAATTCAAAATCTCCCTTATCCTCTAGTCACTTTTGTCACAGCAGTGCCATCGAGCCTGTCACATAGCGCTCAGATATCAGTGGGCCTCACACAATCCAAAAGTGTCCACTGTCCACAAGTGTGTGCAGAAATTTAAAATCTCCCTTATCCTCTAGTCACTTTTGTCACAGCAGTGCCATCGAGCCTGTCACATAGCGCTCAGATATCAGTGGGCCTCACACAATCCAAAAGTGTCCACTGTCCACAAGTGTGTGCAGAAATTCAAAATCTCCCTTATCCTCTAGTCACTTTTGTCACAGCTGTGCCATCGAGCCTGTCACATAGCGCTCAGATATCAGTGGGCCTCACACAATCCAAAAGTGTCCAGTGTCCAAAAGTGTGTGCAGATATTCAAAATCTCCCTTATCCTCTAGTCACTTTTGTCACAGCAGTGCCATCGAGCCTGTCACATAGCGCTCAGATATCAGTGGGCCTCACACAATCCAAAAGTGTCCACTGTCCACAAGTGTGTGCAGAAATTCAAAATCTCCCTTATCCTCTAGTCACTTTTGTCACAGCTGTGCCATCGAGCCTGTCACATAGCGCTCAGATATCAGTGGGCCTCACACAATCCAAAAGTGTCCAGTGTCCAAAAGTGTGTGCAGATATTCAAAATCTCCCTTATCCTCTAGTCACTTTTGTCACAGCAGTGCCATTGAGCCTGTCACATAGCGCTCAGATATCAGTGGGCCTCACACAATCCAAAAGTGTCCAGTGTCCAAAAGTGTGTGCAGATATTCAAAATCTCCCTTATCCTCTAGTCACTTTTGTCACAGCAGTGCCATCGAGCCTGTCACATAGCGCTCAGATATCAGTGGGCCTCATACAATCCAAAAGTGTCCAGTGTCCAAAAGTGTGTGCAGATATTCAAAATCTCCCTTATCCTCTAGTCACTTTTGTCACAGCAGTGCCATCGAGCCTGTCACATAGCGCTCAGATATCAGTGGGCCTCACACAATCCAAAAGTGTCCAGTGTCCAAAAGTGTGTGCAGATATTCAAAATCTCCCTTATCCTCTAGTCACTTTTGTCACAGCAGTGCCATCGAGCCTGTCACATAGCGCTCAGATATCAGTGTGCCTCACACAATCCAAAAGTGTCCAGTGTCCAAAAGTGTGTGCAGATATTCAAAATCTCCCTTATCCTCTAGTCACTTTTGTCACAGCAGTGCCATCGAGCCTGTCACATAGCGCTCAGATATCAGTGGGCCTCACACAATCCAAAAGTGTCCACTGTCCACAAGTGTGTGCAGAAATTCAAAATCTTCCCTTTCCTATAGACACCTTGTACCTTGTTTTACATTACTATATAGTTTGTTGGATTTTGTCTACATTTCTACCAAAAATGAGGAAGGCTGGTGGAAGAGGCCGTGGAATTGGGCGGGGGTTGGCAGCTGGTAATGATGGTGTTGGTTGTGGATCTGATGGTAGTGGCAAGAGCAAAATAGGACCGAATGCAGGAGGTGCTGACCCTGCGTCATCGTCTGGCTACATAAGGCCTCGAACGCTTAGTTTTCTAGGAGTTGGCAAACCGCTTTTAAAGCCAGAGCATCAGGAAAAAGTTTTGTCTTACATTGCTGACTCAGCCTCCAGCTCTATCGCCTCCTCTTCTTCAGTTGTAAAAAGTAAAAGCACTGAGTCGTCATTGGAGGCTCATGTTCATGAACCACACCTTTCCTTGTGTCCTTCACCCCAACCAAGATTGAAGGATGACGCAGGCCATACTACTGATTACTCCATGGAGCTGTTTTCACATACCATGCCTGGATTATCAAGTCAAATGGTGAATTACCCAGGCCAAGATGAATCTGACATGGAGTGCACTGATGCACAGCCGCTGATGGATGATTTTGCTGGTACATTCACTCAGAGCACTACATTGTCCTCGCAGTGTACAGAGCCAGATTCTGACCCTGATGAGACTCAGGTGCCCCTTCCCGCACACTATACCACCATACACGTTGACACAGAGGAAGGTGCACATGACATAGAAGAGGAGGTGATGGATGACCCAGTTGTTGACCCAGATTGGCATCCATTGGGGGAAGAGGGTGCTGCTTCCAATAGCTCAGATGAGGAGCATCCACAGCAGACATCGACATCGCAACAGCTGTTATCTGGCAGGCCCGGAGCACTCCAAAGACAGGTTCCAAACATCAAAAGAGTTGCTGGACAGCTTGTCCAGAGGGTCAAAAGATCACAGCGTGCTAGGCCGCAAAATGTCTGCCAAAGTAGGAAGAGTGCAGTGTGGCACTTTTTTGAACAAAATCCTCATGATCAGGCCAAGGTTATCTGTAAGAAGTGCGCAAAGACCTTTAGCCGAGGGAAAAATCTGAAAAATTTGAATACCAGTTGCATGCTTAGACATTTAACCAGCATGCACTTGCAAGCGTGGACACAACACCAAACCTCAAGTGCCACATGTGCAACTGATCACAACGAAGGTAGTCAGCAACGCTACATTGTTTCCCCCACTGTAAGCCCACCAGTTAGCACAGCAGCAAATGTTGAGGTGTCGCTGCAAGACCACAGCAGTCAGGGAATCCCACTGTTATATCAACGAAATACTGATTCTAGGCCATCAGAAAGAACACCAACTCCATCACCATCATCAACCCTCTCTCAGTCCGCCCTGTCCACCGCTACTTCCACCATATGCAGCTCTCAAGTCCAGCTCACCCTCCCAGACACTATTAGTAGGTCAAGAAAGTACTCAGTCTCTCATCCGCGTACACTGGGTTTGAACGCCCACATTGCCAAACTCATCTCGTTTGAGATGATGCCCTTTCGGTTGGTGGAAAGCACAGCTTTCCGCGAACTCATGGCCTATGCAGTACCACGCTATGACCTACCCAGTCGCCACTTCTTCTCTCACAAAGCCATCCCAGCCCTCCACCATCATGTGAAAGACCGCATTGTCCATGCACTCAAGCAGTCAGTGAGCGGAAAGGTGCACCTCACAACTGATGCATGGTCCAGTCGGCATGGCCAGGGCCGTTACGTGTCCATCACTGCGCACTGGGTTAATGTGGTGGATGCAGGTTCCACAGGGGACAGCGGTGGTGGGACAGTGCTGCCTAGCCCACGGTATAGGAAACAGTTGGCTGTAGGCGTTCGACCCTCCTCCTCCTCCACCTCCTCCAGAAGCGAAAGCTCGTCCACAGAGCGCAGTCGTACGAGCACTCCATCTGCAGCTGCCACTGTTGCACACGATGTGTCCCCCTATCGAGCAGCTAGTGGAAAGCGTCAGCAGGCTGTGTTGCAGATGATGTGTTTGGGCGACAGACACACCGCCGAGGTGCTGGCCGAGTACTTGAAGCGACAAACTGAGTCATGGCTGGGCAGTGTACATCTTGAGGCAGGCAAGGTAGTTAGTGATAACGGCCGTAATTTTGTGGCAGCCATAGCCCTTTCAAAACTCAGCCACATACCTTGCTTGGCTCACACCTTGAACCTGGTGGTGCAGTGCTTCCTCAAAAATTATCCGGAGTTAACAGCCCTGCTCCAGAAGGTGCGAAGACTGTGCGCGCACATCCGCCGGTCGCCTGTACACTCCGTTCGTATGCAGAAGCTGCAGCGATTGCTCCACCTTCCCAACCACCGCCTCATTATCGACATTGCAACAAGGTGGAACTCCACCCTGCACATGGTGGAGCGGCTGTGCGAGCAGAGGCAGGCCATAATGCATTTGTGGGAGGATACACGGCCAGGCACTTTGAGAGCAGACATGGAGTTGACAGGTGTGCAGTGGTCGAAGCTGAAAGACCTTTGTAAAGTCCTTCAGTGTTTTGAGGAATGCACACGGCTGGTAAGCGCAGACGACGCCATCCTAAGCATGAGCATCCCACTTATGCGTCTGCTCATGCAAACTTTGATGCACCTTAAGGAGCAGGCGTCTGCAGCCAATGTTGATGAGGAGGAAGAGGAGGAGGGAATCCTTGATGACATTCAGCCATTGTCTGCTCAGGGACCTCTCCTGGACGAGGTGGAGGAAGAAGAGGAGGAGGAGGAGGATGATGGGGATGATTACTTAGGGGAGGAGGATGCATCTCGTGGGGCAAGTGAAAATGTTGGCGTGGCAAGGTCTGGTACAGGGTTTGTGCGTGACTGGAGGGATGTGGATTTGCCAGAAAGTGCTCCTCCACCCAGCACTCGCAGTGCATCATTGACACCGGGAACATTGGCCCACATGTCAGATTATGCCTTGCGGATCCTAAAAAGGGACCCCCGCATTGCCAAAATGATGAACGATGACGACTACTGGTTGGCCAGCATCCTGGATCCACGCTATAAAGGCAAATTACAAAACATCATGCCACAGGAGAACCTTGACCTAATATTGGCTAATAAACAAGCAACTCTGGTAAATCGGTTGCTTGAGGCATTCCCAGCACACAGCAGCGGTGATGGTTCTCACACGAGCCGTACGGGCCGGGGGCAGGTTGGCAGAGGTGTTCGTGGTGCACACAGCAGAAGTGGCGTTGGAGACAGGGGTTTCATGACAATGTTGTGGACTGATTTTTCAAATACCGCTCACACAACTGGTAATACTGCATCGATGGAAAGTGACAGGAGACAGCAGTTGTCAACTATGGTAACAAACTACTTTTCCTCCCATATCGATGTTCTCCCACACAGGTCATTCCCCTTTGACTATTGGGCCGCTAAACTGGACACCTGGCCTGAATTGGCCCAATATGCCTTACAGGAGCTCGCTTGCCCAGCTGCAAGTGTGCTATCGGAAAGAGTCTTCAGTGCAGCTGGATCAATCCTGACAGAAAAAAGGACCCGTCTGTCAACCCAAAATGTGGATGATCTAACCTTCATTAAAATGAACCACGCATGGGTTTCCAAGGATTTTGTCCCACCTTCCCCTGATGACACATAGGGTGACAGAAAAATGGCTTGCTTTGGTCCACCTCTTCCTGGTACTTCACCTATTTCGCCTTTTGCATCAGCTGAATGTCCAACATCAACATATGCCACTTTCTAAAACTCCCTAACTGTGCTGCCTCCCCCCCCATGGCCGGGGTCACCACCTACCGCACGACACCGTGCGAGTGCCGTTGCCCTGGACAGGTGGGTAGGCCGACTCTTGGGCGCGGGCACTGGCACAGGGTCCCTTATAGTGCAATCAAGTGTCTCTGACGGTGGTGGTGCACACCCGCCGTCAGACACACCGCTGTACTATGAGGGGCCCAGTGCCAGTACCGACGCCCACGAGTGGGCCCCACTTGCTTGGGCAGGGCCCCAGCATTTGCAATCTTTACCTCTCCCTGCTCCTCCGCTGTGTAATCTGGGCCGTCAAATCCATACTGTGCCTGACACCGTCTGAGCCTGCCTCCTGAGACATATATTTTGAATGTGTACGCTATCCATACATGTTATCCGGGGATACGGTACCCTTTCTAACCTTTGTGCAATCACGTGCAATCCATACTGGGCCTAACACCGTCTGAGCCTGCCTCCTGAGACATATATTTTGAATGTGTACGCTATCCATACATGTTATCCGGGGATACGGTACCCTTTCTAACCTTTGTGCAATCACGTGCAATCCATACTGGGCCTAACACCGTCTGAGCCTGCCTCATGCTGTATAGACATATACTTTGAATGTGTACGCTATCCATACATGTTATCCAGGGATACGGTACCCTTTCTAACCTTTGTGCAATCACGTGCAATCCATACTGGGCCTAACACCGTCTGAGCCTGCCTCATGCTGTATAGACATATATTTTGAATGTGTACGCTATCCATACATGTTATCCGGGGATACGGTACCCTTTCTAACCTTTGTGCAATCACGTGCAATCCATACTGGGCCTAACACCGTCTGAGCCTGCCTCCTGAGACATATATTTTGAATGTGTACGCTATCCATACATGTTATCCAGGGATACGGTACCCTTTCTAACCTTTGTGCAATCACGTGCAATCCATACTGGGCCGAACACCGTCTGAGCCTGCCTCATGCTGTATAGACATATATTTTGAATGTGTACGCTATCCATACATGTTATCCAGGGATACGGTACCCTTTCTAACCTTTGTGCAATCACGTGCAATCCATACTGGGCCGAACACCGTCTGAGCCTGCCTCATGCTGTATAGACATATATTTTGAATGTGTACGCTATCCATACATGTTATCCAGGGATACGGTACCCTTTCTAACCTTTGTGCAATCACGTGCAATCCATACTGGGCCTAACACCGTCTGAGCCTGCCTCATGCTGTATAGACATATATTTTGAATGTGTACGCTATCCGTACATGTTATCCGGGGATACGGTACCCTTTCTAACCTTTGTGCAATCACGTGCAATCCATACTGGGCCTAACACCGTCTGAGCCTGCCTCCTGAGACATATATTTTGAATGTGTACGCTATCCATACATGTTATCCAGGGATACGGTACCCTTTCTAACCTTTGTGCAATCACATGCAATCCATACTGGGCCTAACACCGTCTGAGCCTGCCTCATGCTGTATAGACATATATTTTGAATGTGTACGCTATCCATACATGTTATCCAGGGATACGGTACCCTTTCTAACCTTTGTGCAATCACGTGCAATCCATACTGGGCCTAACACCGTCTGAGCCTGCCTCATGCTGTATAGACATATATTTTGAATGTGTACGCTATCCATACATGTTATCCGGGGATACGGTACCCTTTCTAACCTTTGTGCAATCACGTGCAATCCATACTGGGCCTAACACCGTCTGAGCCTGCCTCCTGAGACATATATTTTGAATGTGTACGCTATCCATACATGTTATCTGGGGATACGGTACCCTTTCTCACCTTTGTGCAATCACGTGTAATCCATACTGGGCGAGAGAACGGCTGGCGAGCTGTTAAGCAAGCTACAGCACCTGTCCAGACAAGTACAGGGATTCCCTAGTGAGGAGACTTATTTGATTGTTTTCAATGTTGGGACAGCAATTTTTGGGGAGCACTATACTCTGAAGAATGATAGATGGGGCCCACCATACACTGGAACATTCCAAAGGTGGACATCAGACACTGGAGCAGCATTTACAGGGCCCATTATACACTAGAGCATTAGAAATGGGGCCCATTATGTTTGGAGCATTATTTGGGCCCATAAGACAGTGGAGCTTCATCTATGGGGACCAACATATACTGTAGCATTATGTGGAGCTCATCATATACTGTTTCAAACATTATATGGGACCAATGATTCTGTATGGAGAAATAGATGGGCCTCGTCATGAGATGTAAAAAGTGAGGTATTTTTCATTGTACTATACCGCTATTTCTCTGCCGTATCGGAGCATGATGAGTTGTGGTATGTGTTAAAGGGGCGCTCTTTCGCCCAGGGCACATGAAAACCTGGAGCCAGCCCTCCCCCCCCCCACAGTTTGTAGCCAAATAACCCCCATTTTTCAGTGCATAACTTGTATTATGAAGTTAATTATGGTTGACAAGCTTAAGAAAGAAGAATTGATGCTTTTGGCATTCAAATGGGCACTGTAGGTGTGTTTCCTGTCATCCTCTCACTGCCGACTTTTATTCCCCATTGACTTACATTGGGTTTCGCGTTTCGGGACGACCCCGACTTTTCCTTATAATCGGACGATCTTGCTCGACCCGACTTTTGGAAAAGTCGGGTTTCACGAAACGAAACGCGACCCTAAAAAACCAAAAGTCGCTCAACTCTAGTGGTCAATAATGCGCTCCTCTGCTCCATTCATTTTTATGGTATCTCTAAAGATAGCAGAGTGCAGCATTTGGATGGCTCTCTGCACTTCCATTCGTTCGATTGGGATCTGAGCAGTCATACGCCAAGGATTGAAAAGTTATTTCCTTCTGTATTTATAGGTGATAACTTTTAAATTTGGTTCAAAGTTTTAAGGGAAAGGAGCCTGTACATCAAATAGCTGAATTTCGAAAAAAAAGTACTTCACAATTTGATGCACATGTGTAATGTACAGTACATTTCCTCCCATGTGCTTTACATTTTTTCAATGTACCTTGCATTTTTTCTATATTTCTAGTGAAATTAAATAATTTTATGTCAATACATAAAGTAATAAAGGCCTTTAATAAGCTCTAAAAATGACATTCTTTTTATTAATGTACTTAAAACCTTTTGCTAACAAGCTATTACGTACAAAATGCACTCCATTACGTCCTTTTCACATTTGTCATTGGGAGATCTTTTAATAAAAGCTAGTAATACAGCAAGCCATCAATACAGTTATGCAAGAAGCTTGTTGGTAAAATACAGCATATATATTTGTGTTCTCTAAATGTAATTGTATTTACAGATATATTCATCACTCAAAAAAGCAGAAGTATGGAAACACACATTATTATATTTGATGCTGCCAACATGTGCATTAATCATTTAGGTTGTTAAATCCATATGAAGACATTCAATTATTAAAAAACTTACCATGCAACAATACTGAAAGCAATAGCATTAAATATTGATGCTTTTGTAGATAATATTGGACAATTCCAATTGCTGTATTATGAGGAATACCCTGTGCTTGAACAAAAATAGAATTCTTGATGCAGACTTCCACAACATTGAAAAGAATATTAACTGCTCATAGCAAATTCAGCACCTGTTTTTCTGTGCACAGAAGGCATCCACTGATTATTTAATTTTGACATGATGTATCACCTTGTATTCCACAAACTTGATAGACTAAATTAATCTTTGATTGCAGGAGCCACTGGTTGTTGTCATTAGCTATATAATTTCATAAAGCTGTATGCGTTTTATTTTCTTGTCAGAGATATGAGAGCCCAGAAGCAATTGCCGAAATCCATTTGTGCTAGCATAAATATCCTATATATCCTATATATTATTAGTTATACACCACACCATTATTGACAAGGTTAAATAATTTTAACACTGCTCTATACATCTAGGTTCATGAAATATGTAAATTAAAAAGTAAAATATGTAAATAGTAATAAATGAATAGAATAATCCATATACATACTTTAACCTTGCATATATACATTGTTTTTGAGCATATATACAGGGTCTCTGTATATATATATATATATATATATATACACAATACAGACCAAAAGTTTGGACACACCTTCTCATTCAAAGAGTGTTCTTTATTTTCATGACTATGAAAATTGTAGATTCACTCTGAAGGCATCAAAACTATGAATTAACACATGTGGAATTATATAATTAACAAAAAAGTGTGAAACAACTGAAAATATGTCTTATATTCTAGGTTCTTCAAAGTAGCCACCTTTTGCTTTGATTACTGCTTTGCACACTCTTGGCATTCTCTTGATGAGCTTCAAGAGGTAGTCACTGGAAATGGTCTTCCAACAGTCTTGAAGGAGTTCCCAGAGATGCTTAGCACTTGTTGGCCCTTTTGCCTTCACTCTGCGGTCCAGCTCACCCCAAACCATCTCGATTGGGTTCAGGTCTGGTGACTGTGGAGGCCAGGTCATCTGGCGTAGCACCCCATCACTCTCCTCCTTCTTGGTCAAATAGCCCTTACACAGCCTGGAGGTGTGCTTGGGGTCATTGTCCTGGGACTGGGAATCTTGGGCATGCAAAGTAGTTCTCTGCGGCTCTCATGCCCAAGATTCCCAACCCGCAGTGTGAATAAATCATAAGCGACTGAGGGGCAGGATCTCTGGCCGGGCGTCCACGCAGGCGCGATACCCAGGCCATGAAGTGATGTGAGAGAACGGGCAGCGCTAACTGCGTATGCCCAAGAAAATATATTACAGCGCAGGCGCCAGCATTTGAATTGAAAACAGAGGAGGCAGAGCAAAGACATAAGGAGGAAATGAACGATGGATGCGAGGCGTCGGTATCAGAGGGGGAAAGACCTGCCCCCGGTTAAAATTCTGGTATGTCTGACCAATTTTAAAAACGCTTATTTCGGCGGTGGAAGGGACGCTAAATAAAAGAGCCACCTTGACAGGATGCAGCATTAGTGCTGCACAAGGTGGCTCTTTTACTTAAAAACACCTGGGGGGGTGACAGGTTCCCTTTAACCCCTTTGTCAGGAACAATTCCTTCACTAACGAGTTCAGGTACAATGCGCCTGGCAGGTGCAGGCTAGAAAAATGCCTATAATATCTAATTTTCTCAATTTCAGGGTACTAAAAGTGATCAGTGACTTTCATAGGGATCTAATAAAAAAGAGTACACATAATCAGGTGCAAAAAAAACCCATTTACTTAACATAAAGGTAAAAACTCTAAGGCTATGTGCCCACGTTGCAGAATTGAAGCTGATTTTTCCTCAGGAAATCCGCACCCCTTGCCAGAAAAAACGCATGTGGATTGTGATGCATTTTTAATGCGTTTTTCATGCGTTTTTTCTAAGCATTTTTTAAGCGTTTTTGAACACAAAGTTGGGTGAAAAAAAAAGCTCCTATGAGGTTATTTCCTAGTCCAACCCCTCTTGCATTGTATGTGTTTGTATAAGCTAAATAAAGATATGTTATTTACCAAAAAAAAGATTTGTGATGTCATTTCTGTCCAACCTCCTCATTTACATTTATCCAACTCACACTCCATAGATAGATAGATAGATAGATAGATAGACAGACAGACGGACAGACAGACAGACAGATAGATAGATAGATAGATAGATAGATAGATAGGTCGATAGATAATATCTCTATCTATCTAGCTGTCTATCTCATTCCTTCTATCTATCTATCTATCTATCTATAGATAGATATGGGATAGATAGATAGATAGATAGATAGATCGATAGATAGATACATAGATATATCTATCCATATATCTATCTATAGATATATATATCTATAGATATATCCATAGATGTGTCAAAAGATAGATATATCCATAGATAGGTCATTTCTTAGTCCAACCCCTCTTCTCCTTTCTTTTTCTTTTTGTATTCAGAATGCCTCAAGTACAGCCCCAGCGGCGTCTCAGCCAAGAAAATATGCAGATTTTGCATCAGGGGTCCCCATTTTTATGATCCTTTTTTCCATTGACAGTACCCAAACTAGGTGCCACAGCTGCCAAACAAAAATACCCGCTATAAATAGAAAATCAAACCCCCCTTTATCACCCCCTTAGTTAGGGAAAAATAATAAAATTAAAAAAAGTATTTATTTCCATTTTACCACTAGGACTATAATAATAATCTTTATTTTTTATATAGAGCTAACATATTCCGCAGCGCTTTACAGTTTGCACACATCATCATCACTGTCCCCGATGGGGCTCACAATCTAAATTCCCTATTAGTATGTCTTTACAATGTGGGAGGAAACTGGAGTGCCCGGAGGAATATCACGCAAACATGTGGAGATTCGAAGAACATACAAACTCCTTGCAGATGTTGTCCCACCTTCGAACCCAGGACCCCAGCGCTGCAAGGCTGCACCGCTAACCACTGAGCCACCGTGCCGCCCTAGGACTAGGGTTAGGGCTAAGGTTAGGGCTAGGGTTAGGGGTGTTGGGGTTAGGGTTGGTGTTAGAATTGGGGGTTTCCACTGTTTAGGCACATCAGGCTCTCCAAACGCGACATGGCATCTGATCTCAATTCCAGCCAATTCTGCGTTGAAAAAGTCAAATTGTGCTCCTTCCCTTCCAAGCTCTGCCATGCGCCCAAACAGTGGTTTACCCTCACATATGGGGTATCGGCGTACTCAGGACCAATTGCACAACTTTTGAGGTCCAATTTCTCCTGTTACCCTTGGGCAAATAAAAAATTGGGTCAAAAAGATCTTTTTTGTGTAAAAAAAATATGATTTTTTTTATTTTTTATGGCTCTACATTAAAAACTTCTGTTAAGTATATATTATCTTAAGCATATACTACATTTTTTTTAGAAAAATGACCACAAACACAGTTTTGATAATAATAATTTTTTTATATTAAATTATATGTAGCTAACATATAAACAAAATCTTCATATAAGCCAAACGACATATATATATATATATATAATTATATAAAACAATTTTTGCTAACAAACAATCAGTCGGGCAAACATTGTCAAAATTTGTCAAAACTGCTGGTACTCCAGCTCGTACCCATACCCCGGGAACATGTCTTGGGAGGACACACTAGTATTAGAGGACATTGAGTGATGGCCAGCTGATGGAGGGGCTGGTGGGAGGTCATAATTGTAGGTGTCAGCAGACTCTGGCCTGTATGCTGACACCTGCCCAAAACGCTGCGATGCAGCTGCTGGTGGTGGTGGAGGCACACTTTGTTGATTAAATAAATTAATAATCCCCATCATTATGGCTGGTGACAGGGGTATTGGGGATGGGACGTCAACAGCCAATAGCAGAATGTTGGCTTCTGACATGTATTTGTTCTGCCTGTCCCGCGGCATGGACCTTAGGCGGCCGGCTAACTATGAGCCAAATTTGTCCAGCTCATCTTGTTTTGATGAAGTATCAATCAGATTGAGGGTTTGACTAGTGAGTGTTTCAATCACACTAGTTGAAGCCTTTTTTGGTGCCACCCTTCTCAATGCCACAGGATGGGCAGAACCAGCCCCCATCCCAGTGGGCCTTGACATGTCACCAGCAGAGCTAGATGCAATGCCAGAGGCAGGAGCAGCATCATTAGACCCCGACGCCACTTCCACAGCAGAGGACGAGCTTCCATCGGCACAAGAGGATGCCAAACCAGCTTCAGAAATTGCAGAAGAAGGCCTGGCCTCCAGAGAATCTGGCGAGGAACACAAAAAAAGTCCTAACTCCTTGCCTAGTCCGTGCTCCGGGCTGTTGCCATCATGGGTCGTTGTAGTCTGGGCCCTTATATTGCCTTCAGTGCTTTAGAAGACTATTGGAAAAATTGTAGATAAAAATAAAAACAAATAATTTACCTCTGCAAATTACTGCTGCTCAAAATAAACTGAAGCTGGAGAGCATAGGGCACACTCCTCTTGGATGGCGAGGTGTCGCTTTGCTTCCTCAGGGACTTGACCAGCTGGTCGGTCACCGAACGCCACCTCTTCTTGACGTCATCCACTTAAATGAAACAATAAAAAAATGAGGATTTCAAAAATCTATATTTCAAAAAAGTACACAAATTCAAATTAATAAATACGTACAAATCAGTTTTTGTCCTGCTTTTGGCAGCTGAGACCACTGTGGGTATATTTCTGTCACTATGGCCGGCCACGCATCCCGTTTGTTATGTGAGGCCTTGTATTCCTCACTAGCGCGGTCCCACACCTCAGGATGTTTCTCGATCTACAATGTATAAGATTACTGTCACGTCGGCCATGTCTGTTTGTCTCAAGAACTCCTGGCGCGATGTGCATGTGCATGCTTTGTCTGCTGTCCTGCATGTCCCCTAGAGCAGTGTGCACACTCACCTCATGTCTGAGCTACAGGATGCCTGCGTTTCTGCTCTGCCTTCTGTGATCTTCTCGTCATGTCTGGAGTCCTTGATCATGTGACATTTCTTAAGATCCTGCACTGTCTGGTTCTGCAATCATCTCGTCATGTCTAGAATCCCGGATCATGTGTTCTTCCTAGGATCCTGCACTGGTTGGTTCGGTGATCATCTCGTCATGTCTGAAACCCTGATCATGTGACGTTTCCTAAGATCCTGCACTGTCTGGTTCTGCTATCATCTCGTCATGTCTAGAATCCCGGAAATGCTCCCCTGGTCCTGACCTGGAGGAGGAGGTGCTATGCCCTATATCAGGCCACCTCTTCCTATGCTCAGGGCCTGATTATTGTGTTGCTTCCCTGCAAGGCTCTGGGTCTGTGGGGTTGCTCCCTCTATTCTGTGCCCATGCACTTTGCTCTGTAGTGCGTCTCTGCACACGCTCCGTGCTCGTATTCCGCCTCTTGTCTTGTGCCATGTCTTGTGTTGTCTCTCATGCCATGTTTGTCTTTGCCTTGCTTTGCCTTGTAGTCCTTCTGCTGTTCTTTGTCTTAGTCTGTTTTGCTATGTCTCGCCTTAGTTATGCTTTGACTTGTAGTCCTTCCTGTGTTCTCTGCCTCGCCTGTTTTGCCATGTCTTGCTTTAGCTATGCTTTGACTTGTAGTCCTTCCTGTGTTCTCTGCCTCGCCTGTTTTGCCATGTCTTGCTTTTGCTATGCTTTGACTTGTAGTCCTCCCTGTGTTCTCTGCCTTGCTATTCCTTGCTTTGTGTTCCTCCCTATGGTCTCAGTCTTTGCTTGCTCTGCCTCGCTCTCTCCTATGGTGCTCTGTAGTGCTCCCTGGCACACGCACCATTTCTCCTCTCCTTAGTGCTCGTTTCGATGTCTAGTCTCAAGGTCTTCCCTTGGCCCGGCTCTGGGCTTCTGCCTACGCTCCGCTGCTAGACTCTGTCCTCGCTCTGACCTGGCTCTGTTTCTGCTTGTTCCTTGCCTTGTTCCCTGCCTTGTCCTTGCATTGAACCCCGGCGTGGGTTCCCCTTGGCCGTCTCCTGTGCCGTGGTAAGTGCCACATGTTTGTGTACAGCCGTGTGCACTGGCCAGTGTGGCGTGCCCCCTGCTTGGCTCTAGCACGCAGCCCTTCCTTGTGCCCTGGCGTGGCTCCTAGCACGCACCCTGCCTTGAACCCTGGCGTCGCTCCTAGCACGCACCCTGCCTTGAACCTTGGCGTGTCTCTACACGCACTCTGTCTTGTACCTTGGACCCTGGTGTGTCTCTACACGCACCCTGTCTTGTGCCTTGGCGTGTCTCTACACGCACTCTGTCTTGTACCTTGTGCCTTGGCGTGTCTCTACACGCACTCTGTCTTGTACCTTGTGCCTTGGCGTGTCTCTACACGCACTCTGTCTTGTGCCTTGGCGTGTCTCTACACGCACTCTGTCTTGTACCTTGTGCCTTGGCGTGTCTCTACACGCACTCTGTCTTGTACCTTGTGCCTTGGCGTGTCTCTACACGCACTCTGTCTTGTGCCTTGGCGTGTCTCTACACGCACTCTGTCTTATCCTATGCTTTGGCGTGGCTCTACACAGGCACCCTGTCTCGTTTGTGAACCTTGGCGTGTCCCCTACACACGCACCTCGCTTTGAACCCTGGCGTGTCCCCTACACACGCACCTTGCCTTGCACCTATCCTTGAACCCTGGCGTGTCCCCTACACACGCACTTAGCCTTGACCCCTGGCGTGTCCCCTACACACGCACCTAGCCTTGGACCTTGGCGTGTTCCCTAACACGCGCCCTGCCTGGATATCTTCGCGCCTCCTTGCCTGGACTCTGGTTTGCCTGCCGGATGCCCGGAACCTGTCGATCGCTGCCAGAGATCACGAGCTGGATGACTGCGGCCTGACCTCCGGAGCTGATGTCCGCAGCCTGATGCCTTGATGATGTCGATCGTTGCCAGCAGTCCGGAGTCCAATGCCATCATGCCATTACCTGTACCTAGGCGTGCCACCTGGCACGTACCATGTTATGGACCTTGGCGTGCCCACGCGCGCACCTTGCACGTTTTGCTTGTTTACACTGTATGTGATCCTGAGTTATTCTAATGAAGTTACCTTGCACCTACGTCTTGTCTCGTCTTGCTTCCTGCTCGTCCTTGTCGTCAGACACTCGTCTAGTGTCCCCTGAGCCGGCCGTCTGGTCCCAGCAGTCGTGGTGACTCACCCCCTTGGTCTTGCCCCTGACACTCCCTGTATAGGGGGTGGATTCTCACAAGGTTAGCTCGCCCTCGGTGGGTGGGTGCCACGACCCAGAGGGTCCACTCAAAAAATGGGCTCAGCAGGAGCTGAGTACGTCATAATTACAAGTCAATAAATTTATTAAGAAAATTGTGGATTCAAAAATCAAAATATTATATCTATCTATATATACATTTGCACACATATACAAACTGAAACACACACACAAAACTGATGTAGATATGTATGAATCCGCGTAGACATGTGCGCGCACACACAACCACCCCACATGGCTCTTTCAAGAGAATCTCTGGTATGAGTCATGATGACATTTTCGACACATACCGGAGACACTGATAAACACATAACCAACACATAACGGCCGGACACGACACACAAACCATCGTTTTTTTGTCCATTGAGAAATGATCTTTTTGACCCCAATTTTTTATTTTCCCAAGGGTAACAGGAGAAATTGGACCACAAAAGTTGTTGTGCAATTGTCCTGAGTACACTGATACCCCATATGTGGGGGTAAACCACTGTTTCTTTGCATGGTAAAACTTGGAAGGGAAGGAGCATCATTTGACTTTTTCAACGCAGAATTGGCTGGAATTGAGATCAGATGCCATGTCACATTTGCAGAGCCCCTGATGTGCCTGAACAGTGGAAGCCCCCAAATTTTAACTCCAAACCTAACCCCAACACACCCCTAACCGTAATCCCATCTCTAGCCCTAACCCTGACTCTAGCCCTAACCCTAGTCCTAACCCTAGCCATAACTCTAGCCCTAACCCTAACCCTAACTCTAGCCCTAACCCTAGCCCAAAAATCATTACAGAATCCGACATGATATGACACATGGTTTACATACCATAAACCATGTCATATCAAAACAAATTATTTATTTCAGTGTTTAATAAACTTAGTAGTTTCTGTTAGGAAAAATTTGGAACTCTAGAGGTTAAATTTAAGGCTATAATCATGGAAAAAAAATTGTGTAGGCTCCCGCACAATTTTCTCCACCAGAGAGGGAAAGCAGGTGAGTGAAGACAGATATTAATAACCTAGAGAGGGACCATTGTTTTTGCCCCCCCAGCTAAAAAAATCTGCCCCCAGCCACCCCAGAAAAGGCACTTCTATAAGATGCACCTTTTCTGGCCCTTAGCCTCTCCCAGCGCCATGTAGCGGTGGCATATGGGTTAATAATGGGTTAACGTCACTTTGCTATTGAAAGGTGACATTAAGCCGGGTTAATAATGGAGAGGTGTCAATAAGACACCTCTCCATTATTAACCCTAGAAAGACACACACACTAATTAAAAACCCTTTTACTGAAATAATCACACAAAGTTTTTGACGAAATTTTTTATTCTGCTAATCCAAAAAAACCCTTGTTCTGAAAAAAAATATAAAATAAAAAGGCAACAATATCCATACTCCTCCGCAGTACAGTCAGGTCCCACGCCGTAAATCCATCACAAGGAGTTAACTAGTTTACAACGGGGAAAGATTCTAATGCTACCAGCCCCGCTGTAAACCACTGCAGAATGAATTAAATCATGTCTGCGCAGGTTTCCCGGGTAACCGGAGATGAACTGATTAGCATGGGAAAATTTCCCACGCTTCTGAGTTCACCTCAGGTCAGTCGGGAAGTCTGCGCAGCCGCAGTGAGTACCGCTGATGTCTTCGGCTCCGTAATGAGTTCACCCGAGCAGCGCGAGCTGCATTCGGGTGAACTCGTTATACAATGAGCGGCGGCGGTTTAGAGCAGCCACATGTTATGTGGCTGCTTAAAGCTCTAGATCATCATGGGACACTCGTTTAACCCCTTCATGACCCAGCCTATTTTGACCTTAATGACCTGGCCATTTTTTGGAATTCTGACCAGTGTCCCTTTATGAGGTAATAACTCAGGAACACTTCAACGGATCCTAGCGATTCTGTGACTGTTTTTTCGTGACATATTGGGCTTCATGTCAGTCGTAAATTTAGGTCGATAATTTTTGCATTTATTTGTGAAAAAAAGGAAATTTGGTGAAAATTTTGAAAATTTTGCAATTTTCAAATTTTGAATTTTTATTCTGTTAAACCAGAGATATGTGACACGAAATAGTTAATAAATAGCATTTCCCACATGTCTACTTTACATCAGCACAATTTTGAAAACAATTTTTTTCTAGGAGGTTATAAGGGTTAAAAGTTGACCAGCGATTTCTCATTTTTACAACAAAATTTACAAAACCATTTTTTAGGGACCACCTCACATTTGAAGTCACTTTGAGGGTTCTTTATAGCAGAAAATACCCAAAAGTGACACCATTCTAAAAACTGCACCCCTCAAACTACTCAAAACTACATTCAAGAAGATTATTAACCCTTCAGGTACTTCACATGAACTAAAGTAACGTGGAAGGAAAAAAATGGACATTTTAATTTTTCCAACAAAAATTTTCGTTTAGAATCAATTTTTTTATTTTCTCATGGGCATCAGGATAAAATGGATCGTAAAATTTGTTGGGCAATTTCTCCTGAGTACACCGATACCTCATATGTGGTCATAAACCACTGTTTGCGTGCACAGCATGGCTCAAAAGGGAAGGAGCGCCATTTGACTTTTTGAATGGAAAATATGCTGGAATATTTAGCGGTTGCCATGTCGCGTTTGGAGAGCCCCTGTGTGCCTAAACATTGGAGCTCCCCCACAAGTGACCCCATTTTGGAAACTAGACCCCCCAAGGAATTTATCTAGATGCATAGTAAGCACTTTGAACCCCCAGGTGCTTCACAAATTGATCCGTAAAAAAAAGTACTTTTTCACAGAAATTTTCTTTTAGCCTCAGTTTTTTCATTTTCACATAGGCAACAGGATAAAATGGATCATAAAATTTATTGGGCAATTTCTCCTGAGTACACCGATACCTCATATGTGGTCATAAACCACTGTATGGGCACACGGCAGGGCCTGGAAGGGAAGGAGCGCCATTTGACTTTTTGAATGGAAAATTAGCTTCAATCGTTAGCGGACACCATGTCGAATATGGAGAGCACCTGTGTGCCTAAACATTTTAAACCCCCCACAAGTGACACCATTTTGGAAACTAGACCCCTTAAGAAACTTATCTAGATGTGTAGTGATCACTTTGAACCCCCTCGTGATTCACAGAAGTTTATAACACAGATCAATGAAAATAAAAAATCATTTTTTTTCCTCAAAAATGATTTTCTAGCTCGCTATTTTTTATTTTCACAAGGCTAGCAGGAGAAATTGGACCACAAAAGTTGTTGTGCAATTTGTCCTGAGTACAACGATACCCCATATATTGGGGGAAACCACTGTGTGGGCACATGGGAGAGGTCAGAAGGGAAGGAGCACCATTTTTGAATGCAGACTTTGATGGAATGTTCTGCAGTCGTAAGAGCGCCTGATGTGCCTAAACAGTAGAAACCCCCCACAAGTGACCCCATTTTGGAAACTAGACCCCCCCAAGGACCTTACCTAGATGTGTAGTAAGCACTTTGAACCCCCAAGTGTTTCACAGAAGTTTATAAATGCAGAGCCATGAAAATTAAAAAAATCATTTTTTTCCCTTAAAAATAAGTTTTTAGCCCGCTATTTTTTATTTTCCCAAAAGTTCCCCATAAGTTGCTGTCCAGTTTGTCCAGAGTACGCTGGTACCCCATATGTGGGGGGAACCACTGTATGGGCGCACAGCAGGGCTCAGAAGAGAAGGAGCATTATTTGACTTATTGAATGTAAAATTGGCTCCAATCGTTAGCGGACACCATGTCGTGTTTGGAGAGCCCCCTGTGTGCTTAAACTTTGGAGCTCTGCCACAAATGACCCCATTTTGAAAAATAGACCCCCTAAGGAACTTATCTAGATGCATAGTGAGCACTTTGAACCCCCAGGTGCTTCACAGAAGTTTATAACACAGAGCTGTAAAAATAAAAAAATCAATTTTTTTCCCTCAAAAAATGATTTTTCTAGCCCGCTATTTTTTATTTTCACAATGGTAACAGGAGATATTGGACTCTGAAAGTTGTTATCCAGTTTGTCTTGAGTACGTTGGTACCCCATATGTGGGGAGGAACCACTGTTTGCGCACACGTCTGGGCTCAGAAGGGAAGTAGTGACGTTTTGAAATGCCGACTTGATGGAATGATCTGCGGGTTTTATGTTACGTTTGCAGAGCACCTGATGTGCCTAAACAGTAGAAACCCCCCCTTTTGGAAACTAGACCCTCCAAGGAACTTATCTAGATGTGGGGTGAGCACTTTGAACCCCCAAGTGCTTCACGCTGGTACCCCATATGTGGGGGGAACCACTGTTCGGACACACGTCTGGGCTCAGAAGGGTAGTAGTGACGTTTTGAAATGCCGATTATGATGGAATGATCTGTGGGCATTATGTTACATTTGCAGAGCCCCTGATGTGCCTAAACTGTGGAAACCACCCACAAGTAACCCAATTTTGGAAACTAGACCCTCCAAGGAGCTTATCTAGATGTGTGGTGAGCACTTTGAACCCCCAAGTGCTTCACAGAAGTTTATAACGCAGAGCCGTGAAAATAAAAAATCATTTTTTTCCTCAAAAAATGATTTTTTTAGCCCGTAATTTTTTATTTTTCCAAGGGTAACAGGATAAACTGGACCCCAAAAGTTGTCCAGTTTGTCCTGAGTACTCTGATACCCCATATGTGGGGGGGGACCATTGTTTGGGCACACGTCGGGGTTCGAAATGGCAGTAGCGACGTTTTGAAATGCAGACTTTGATGGAATGGTCTGCGGGCGTCGTTACGTTTGCAGAGCCCCTGATATGCCTAAACAGTAGAAACCCCCCACAAGTGACCCCATTTTGGAAACTAGACCTCCCAAGGAACATATCTAGATGTCTGGTGAGCACTTTGAACCCCCCAAGTGCTTCACAGAAGTTTATAACGCAGAGCTGTGAAAATAAAAAAAAATCATTTTTTTTCCACAAAAATAATTTTTTAGCCCCAATTTTTTATTTTCCCAAGGGTAACAGGAGAAATTAGACCCCCAAGGCTGATACCCCATATGTTGGGGTAAACCACTGTTTGGGCACATGTCGGGGCTTCGAAGGGAGGAAGCACCATTTGACTTTTTGAACGCAAAATTGGCTGGAATCAATGGTGGTGCCATGTCATGTGTGGAGACCCCCTGATGTGCCTAAACAGTGGAAACCCCTCAATTCTAACTCCAACCTTAACTCCAACACACCCCTAACCACAACCCTAACCCCAACATATCCCTAACCCTAATCCCAACTCTAGCCATAACCCTAACCCCAACACACCCCTAACCATAATCCCAACCCTAACCCTAATCCCTACCCTAACCCCAACACACCCCTAACCCTAATCTTAACCCTAATTCCAACCCTAACCCTAATTCTAATCCTAACCCTAATTCCAACCCTAACCATAATTCTAACCCTAATTCTAACCCTAACCCTAATTCTAACCCTAACCCTAATAGAAAAATAAAAATATTTTATTTATTTTATTATTTGTCCCTACCTATGGGGGTGATAAGGGGGGGGTGATTTACTATTTTTTTTATTTTGATCACTGTGATAGGATCTGAATGAATGGAATCTGCCGTTTGGCAGATTCGACAGGCGCACTGCGCTTGCGCCAGCAATTTTGGAAGATGGCGGTGCCCATCACTGATGGCGGTGGGACACCAGGAGCCATAGCAGGACTCGGAGGGTACCGGGGGGAGGGGAGGTGATTGGAAGGTGGGGGGAGTGGAGGGAAGGGGAGGGGGAGCAGATGAGCATGGCGGTGGCAAACTGCCACCGTCAATCAGTGGCAGGGGCCGATCACCCCCGTCAGTTGGTGGGGCGGTCGGATCGGTGTCTCCTTCCATGCCCGATGCTATTTCAGCATGACTGGTTTGTAATATTTCATCAAATTTCATTGATAAAATATTACTATTACTCTAATTGACTATTTCACTTTCAACAGCCAATCAGAGCGATCGTGGCCACGGGGGGGCCAAACCACCCCCCTGGGTTGATGCACAAAGGGTTCTGTATCTGCGGGTCTGGTGACCTTTCAGTAACCCCGGTCACCCGACCCGCAAGAATGCTACTTATACCATGACGCCTACGTAGGCGTCATGGGTCATAAAGGCACAGGTTATCATGACGCTTATGTTGGCGTCATGGGTCGGGAAGGGGTTAAAATGGATTCTACGGAGGGTAGGTATCTTTTATGGTTTGTTATTTTACTTTTCTTTTAAGGTGAACGAGGGCTTCGGGGAATTACCGTATATACTTGGGTATAAGCCGACCTCCCTAATTTTGCCACAAAAAACTGGGAAAACTTATTGACTCGAGTATAAGCCTAGGGTGGAAAATGCAGCAGCTACTGGTAAATTTCAAAAATAAAAATAGATGCAAGAAAAATTAATTGAGATATCAGTAGGTTAAATGTTTTTGAATTTCCATATTGAATCAGGAGCCCCATATAATGCTCCATACAGTTCATGATGGCCCCATAAGATGCTCCATACAAAATGCACCCCATATTACTCCATAAAGGTTATGGCCCCTTAAGATACTCCATAGATTATGCCCCATATGCTGCTCCATAGATTATGCCCAATATGTTAGTCCAAAGATTATGCCCCATTTGCTGCTTCATAGTTTATGCCCTCATATGCTGCCCCATAAGATGCTCCATAGATTATGCCCCCATATGCTGCTCCATAGATTATGAGTTCAATGTAAAATCACTGCACACGTGGAATATGCTCAAAGTGAACTTTTTATTTATTTATTTTGACGGTGATGAAGCGACAGCTGACGTTTCGGCCTACCAAAGGCCTTTATCACATAGTCGCCCTTTTAAAGTAGAGTTTCGGTGGTCACCGGCTAGAAATGATCACTGCTAGGCAATGTTTCAGAGGGAAGTGAACTGTCCGATAAGATCATAGGAACTGCTTCCAAAGGATCAATGATTGGTGGCGCAGTGGGAATAACCAGGAGTGATTGGTGGCGCAGTGGTGGGAGCAGGCACCGCCGTGCCTCTGCAGTGAATGATATAGATTATGACACATAAGATGCTCCATAGATTATGCCCCCATATGCTGCCCTATAAGATGCTCCATAGATTATGCCCCCATATGCTGCTCCATAGATTATGCCCCATAAGATGCTCCATAGATTATGTCACCATATGCTGCCCCATAAGATGCTCCATAGATTATGCCCCCATATGCTGCCCCATAAAATGCTCCATAGATTATGCCCCCATATGCTGCTCCATAGATTATGCCCCCATATGCTGCCCCATAGATTATGCCCCCATATGCGGCTCCATAGATTATGCCCCATAAGATGCTCCATAGATTATGTGTCAGGAACACCGCACTGAACTAGCTCACTGAGCCAGTGCATGTGTCCTGAGTAAAGCGAACTGTGCTCAAAGATACCTGTGGAGCGGGCAGCAGTCGAGTAGATGCGTACTTCAGAACAGCAGGACCTGAAGCACGTGACTGCGAGGAGCGTGGCCTAAACTCCAGAGAGCTAGGAGTTGCAAGATAACTCCTAGCAGGGTAACTGTGAGACAAAGTTACCAAGGGGCATAGACAGGGAGGATAGTCAGGACATAGCCAATGAGTCATACACAGAGATAACTGCAAGGTACAAGAGGGGCGAGCAGAGAGTAGTCAGATCACAGGCAATGAGTCATACACAGAGAGGGTAGCGCAGTACAGAATCAACAGGCAAACTCACAACGGGAAACAGAACCGGGTCAGAACCATATAAACAAGCTATAACAACGAACAGGCACACAGAGGTCAGCACACTCGGCCAAAGGCAAAAGTATAACTGTCAGGGATTGGAGCTTCCCCTGGGTTTAAGAAGCTCTCCCAGAACCAAAAAGAGGCCACAATCATTACCTGCACTGAGCTCGACATTAACCCCTGACGTGCAGCTCAAAAACCTGCACTGGGATTATGACAGTACCCCCCTCTCAACGGGGGGCCTCTGGACCCACAGGCTTCCCCGGGTACTTGGCATGGAAAGCCCGAACCAGGCAATCTGCATGTACAGAGCGAGCAGGGACCCATGAGCGCTCCTCTGGTCCATATCCCTTCCAGTGGACCAGTTACTGCAAAGAGCGGCACACCCGCCGAGAGTCCACAATATGTCCGACCTCATACTCCAATTGATCCTCCACCAGCACTGGAGGAACAACAGGCTCGGAGTCCTCTTTGACAGACCCTACAGATTTCAACAGAGATTTATGGAACACATTGGATATTTTTAAGGAGGCGGGGAGACGCAACCTATATACAACTGGGTTGACTATCTCCATAATCTCGTACAGACCAATGAACTTTGGTCCCAATTTAGCTGATGGTACCTTTAAGTTGATGTTACATGTGGAAAGCCAAACCTTCTCTCCCACCTGAAACATGTCTCCCGAGGCTCTCTTTTTGTGAGCAAAATATTTGTACCTCCTCTGGGCCCGAGAGATATTACGCTGGACTTCAGCCCAGAGGTTTTTGGGTTTTTTTCATTTTTTTTTTTTTATAGAGATTCTTTTCAAATAATTTTATTGGTTTTCAGTCATTAAACAGGGTAAGGGAAGGAAGGTAAGCTCAGAGGTTTTTTAACCGTTGAACGGACCCCTCTATCCCTTGTGATAAAACACTCCGGGATCGCCTTTGCTGGGGTCAAAGGTCACATGCGTTCAGCATGAAACTCAGGCGCACAGCCGGGGTCCGGGTGTAACTGACACTGGGTCAGGTTTCTTAAAAGTGAAAGCAATGCATAAAGAAAAAAACATAAAACAAATCCTTGCCTGTCCAGCACTAACTAAACAAAGTACAACCTAACTACCAACTGGCGGGCTTCTCCCGTCCAGCCAAACCACAGTTACAGTGGGCACTGCTTTCACTCATGTGTGTCTCTCACACAGACAGGCTCTCTGTGTTCCCAGACTGAGACACTCACACACCCACCTGGCATCCTTTTATATCCGCCCTCCCATTATTCATTAGTAACCAGGTGAGATACTGACCAGACTAGGCCACATAGGAAAGGTATCTGGGCGAGATATACCTGCCCTCATGCACTATTCCCACATGATTCTCACATATCCCCCCCCTGCTCAGACCACTCCGTCAAGCAATGACACCCGCCAAACAGTGCACCCGGGACAGGGCATCTGCATTCCCCATCTGTGCCCCTTGGCGGTGCTCCACCGTGAAAGTGTAGGCCTGCAGGGCAAGGAACCACCAGGTCACCCGGCTATTCCGTTCCTTGTGCAAGTGCATCCACTTGAGAGGGGCATGGTCAGTGATCAGCCTGAACTTTCGGCCCACCAGGTAATATTTGAGGGCCTCTAGAGCCCACTTAATGGCTAGGCACTCTTTTTCTACGACTGCATGCCTTTGCTCATGTTTATTCAGCTTCCTGCTGAGATAGAGGACTGGGTGTTCCACTCTGTCCCTCACTTGTGAGAGTACGGCCCCGATACTGGTATCAGAGGCATCCGTTTGTACCACAAACTCACTGCAGAAGTCCAGAGTCACCAGTACGGGTTGAGAGCAAAGTGCCCATTTTAGGCTATGGAAGGCTTCTTCAGCCGCTAAACTCCATTTAATCATGATGGAGTCTTTCCCTTTTGTAAGATCCGTCAGGGGGGTAGCGATGGCTGCAAAATTGGGTATGAACCGGCGATAATAGCCGGCGATCCCGAGGAAGGCTTGCACCTGCTTATTGTTGACAGGTTGCGGCCAGTCCTGAACCGCCTGAATCTTATCGAGCTGGGGTTTAACAATACCCCTTCCAATTACATACCCCAAAAACCGGGCTTCTTCTAGCCCGATATGACATTTCTTGGGGTTCGCTGTTAGACCTGCCTCCCACAGGTCGTCAATCACAGCTTGTACTTTCTGGAGATGAGTCTCCCAGTCCAAGCTGTAAATGACAATGTCATCCAAATAGGCCGAAGCATACTGCCTATGTGGCCTCAGGACTCGATCCATCAGTCTCTGGAAGGTCGCCGGTGCCCCGTGCAGTCCAAACGGCATATACACATACTGAAATAAACCTTCCGGCGTAGCAAATGCCGTCTTTTCTCTGGCAGCCTCCGCCAGAGGGATCTGCCAGTACCCCTTTGTTAGATCTAGGGTCGTAATATACCGGGCTTTTCCTAACCGATCTATTAACTCGTTGACCCGGGGCATAGGGTAGGCATCAAATTTTGAGACCGCATTCAGTTTCCTGAAGTCATTGCAGAACCGGATGGTGCCGTCCGGTTTAGGAATTAACACAATCAGGCTGGACCAAGCACTGTGCGATTCCTCAATGACACCTAACTCTAACATTGCCTTCACTTCTCGGGAAACGGCTTCACGGTGCGCCTCCGGAATTCTGTAGGGTTTCACGTGAACTGTGACACCAGGTTCCGTTACGATGTCATGTTTCATTAGCGTAGTCTGCCCGGGTTTTTCTGAGAAAAACTTTTGGTTGTGAAGTAGAAACTGCCTGACCTCAGTCTTCTGCCGCTCTGAGTCTCTGCAACCCGTACCTCCGGTACGGTATGCGAGCAGACGGGACTGGCCAGCTCCGATGACAAGGCAGACCGATCTTTCCAGGGTTTTATCAGATTGACATGATAAACTTGTTCAGGTTTCCGTTTACCTGCCTGGTATTCTTTGTAGTTTACTTCACCAATTCTTTCCTTAATCTCAAAGGGGCCCTGCCACTTTGCTAGGAACTTACTGTCCACTGTGGAAACCAGGATCAACACCCTATCTCTGGGTACAAACGTACGGATCTTGGCGCCCCTATCATAGATTCTTTTTTGGGCTCCTTGAGCCTGCATCATGTGTTCTTTGACGATAGGCATAACAGACGCAGTACGGTCCTGTATTTGGGATACGTGATCTATCACCGTTTTAAATGGAGTGACCTGACCCTCCCAGGTTTCTTTTGCGACGTTTAACAGTCCGCGAGGACGTCGGGCGTACAATAACTCGAAAGGCGAGAATCCCGTGGAAGACTGGGGTACTTCCCTGATGGCAAATAGCAAATATGGAAGTAAATAGTCCCAGTTCTTCCCATCCTTGTCTATCACCTTTCTCAGCATCTGCTTCAGAGTTTTATTGAACCGTTCGACCAACCCGTCTGTTTGAGGGTGATACACAAATGTGCGTAACGGTTCGATTTGTAACAACCGGCAGAGCTCCTTCATTACCCTGGACATAAAGGGGGTCCCCTGGTCGGTGAGTATCTGTTTTGGTACACCGACCCGACTAAACACATGCACCAGTTCCTTGGCAATCGTCTTGGTGGCCGTGTTACGCAAAGGGATGGCCTCCGGGTAACGAGTGGCATAATCCAAGATGACCAGGATATGTTGGTGTCCACGTGCAGACCGTGGAAGGGGCCCAACTAAATCCATCCCAATCCTCTCAAACGGGACCTCAATAATAGGTAGGGGTACCAAAGGGCTACAGAACCGGGGCTTAGGCACAGAGGCTTGGCAGTCAGGACAAGACTCACAATATACATGAATATCGTGATGCATGCCTGGCCAAACAAAACAGTGTAATATCCTTTCGGTGGTTTTCTGGACTCCCAGGTGACCTCCCATCACATGTCCGTGGGCCAGGTCCAGCACCTGCCGCCGGTAGGGTTTTGACACGACTAATAGTTGCACCGTGTCTTCCCCCTTTTTCTCTATTTGATAGAGTAAATAATTTTCCAGGACCATGTAAGGATATGCCAGCCTAGAGCCAGGTTCTACGGGTACCCCATTTATCACTTTTACATTTGTCCTAGCCTGAGAAAGGGTAGGATCCTTTATTTGCTCGCTTTGGAAGTCATCTTTCTGAACTTCTAAATCCAGCAAACGGGGAGGTAGACGGCTGTCGGACTCCTCCTCTCCCCCTCTCCCCTCCGTATCACCCGCCATGACTGAAAACGGGAATTGCAGGTCATTTCCAGCAGACTCTTCCCCCGAGTCTTCCAGGGAGACCTCTTCCAGGGGCTCGGGACCCACACGCGCCCTGGGAGAAGAATCATGTACACTAGTACCCTGGGGTATCAACTGATTCTCCCACAATTGCCAGAAGTGGGGAAAATCCTGGCCCAAGATAACATCATGCAATAACGCAGGGACGAGTCCCACTTTATGTTGCAAAGACCCATAGGAAGTAGTAATGCATATGACCGTGGTGAGGTACAAACAAGTGTCTCCATGCACACACGTTACAGAAAATTTGTCTGATGGTCCAGTCGGGGCTGACACCAGACTGGCCTTCACCAGAGTCACCACACTTCCCGAGTCTAACAATGCCACCACATTTATTCCATCAACAGTTAAATCACACAAGTGTTTTTCCAAATCCTTTTGACCGGCATTCACACTCACTACCCGTTCAACCATAGACATGCGGTTTTTAGAGTCTGTGACGTCGCACTGCATGGGATCAGTAGTGACCGGACAGTTCGCAGCAATGTGTTGCATCTCTTGACAGCGGAAACACCTAACAGGCCCCTTGCTTAGACCATAGTTCGTTACTCTCGTCCTCGCAGTGCGGGCCGTCCCGTTTTCCTCCCCCACTGGCTTAGGGATTTTTCCTTCTCCCCTACTCCCTGGAACAGTCTTACCGGTTCCACGTGGAGATGATGAAGAACGAGGTGGGGTAGCGTCGTCTCGGAGTCCTTCCGCCACGGAGTAACGTTCAACCAGATCCACCAGTTGATCTGCCGTCGTAGGATTTCCATGGCTTACCCACTTCCTCAGGGCTGGCGGTAGAGTTCTCAGGTACTTGTCCATGACGACTCTCTGGATTATCTCTGGTGCTGTCAACACCTTGGGTTGTAGCCACTTCTTCGTCACGTGGATCAGGTCGAACATCTGTGACCGCGGTGGTTTATCCGGCTGATAAGTCCATTGATGCGCATGGACAGCGGTCGTCACTCCCAGCCGGGCCAAGATCTCGGCTTTCAGTTTGTCAAAGTCCTGCGCGGCTTCAGGTTCTAAGTCATAATAAGCCTTTTGGGCCTCACCGGAAAGAAACGGGGCAATCAGGCCGGCCCATCGTGCCTTCCGCCATTTTTCTCGCACCGCCGTCCGTTCAAATGTGGTCAGGTATGCCTCGACGTCATCTTCGGTCGTCATCTTCTGCCAGTACCGACTCACGTGAATCACTCTCGACTCAGCTTCCAGGTTAACCTCAGGTAAGCTTACCAGACGCTGCGGCACCTGCTGGAGAAGCGAACGATCGGTAGTTGTCATGTCCACCAACTCCTTCAGCTGGGCCATCATCACCCGATTAGCTTCTTGCTGGACGGCGGTGGACTGTACCAGCGCTTTCACCACGTACTCCTTGCTCATGCTTCCAACGTGATGCCCGCGTTCTCCACCACAATGTGATAAAACACTCCGGGATCGCCTTTGCTGGGGTCAAAGGTCACGTGTGTTCAGCATGAAACTCAGGCACACAGCTGGGGTCCGGGTGTAACTGACACTGGGTCAGGTTTATTAAAGGTGAAAGCAATGCATAAAGAAAAAAAACATAAAACAAATCCTTGCCTGTCTGGCACTAACTAAAGTACAACCTAACTACCAACTGGTGGGCTTCTCCTGTCCAGCCAAACCACAGTTACAGTGGGCACTGCTTTCACTCACGTGTGTCTCTCACACAGACAGGCTCTCTGTGTTCCCAGGCTGAGACACTCACACACCCACCTGGCATCCGTTTATATCCGCCCTCCCATTATTCATTAGTAACCAGGTGAGATACTGACCAGACTAGGCCACCTAGGAAAGGTATCTGGGCGAGATATATCTGCCCTCGTCCACTATTCCCACATGATTCTCACACCCTGGACAACCGGAATCCACCCATGAAAACTCCCCAAAATGCGGATTAAACCCATAGTTAATCAGGAATGGGGACATGTTGGTGGACTGACTCACCCGGTTGTTAAAAGCGAATTCCGCCAACAGTAACGCATCACACCAATCCTCCTGTCTGGCGGAGGTCAGACACCTGAGAATTTGTTCCAGGGATTGATTGGTGCGTTCTGTCTGACCATAACTCTCCGGGTGATATGCCGACGAGAAGGAGAGTGAGATGCCCAATTTCATACAGAAAGCCCTCCAAAATTTGGCCACAAACTGCACACCTCTGTCAGACACAAGATTCATGGGTACCCCATGCAATCAGACCACATGCTGCACAAACAACCTTGACAATGTTTCTGCTGAGGGTAATGCTGCCAAGGGAATGAAATGGACCTCTTTAGAAAACCTATCCACCACCACCCAGATCACGGTATTGCCCCTGGAAGGTGGAAGGCCGGTAGTAAAATCCATGGAAAGATGAGTCCATGGCCTATCAGGAACCGGTAAAGGTATAAGTTCCCCAGCCTGCCGGTTATGCGAGTTTTTGGAACGGGCACACACGCCACAAGCAGAAACAAATTTATTGACATCGGACCTTAGTGAAGGCCACTAAAAACCCCTGGCTACTGCCTCTCTCGTGGCCGTGATACCTGGATGACCACTCAGCCTAGACTCATGAAACTCCTGCAGAAGTCTAGGCCGCAATGAATCTGGAACTAACAGTTTATCCCCTGGCCTGGTTGCCGGAGCTAGGGCCTGAGCCCTTAGAATTTCTTGCTCCAACTCAGTTGAGACCCCCGCCACTACCACCCCTGGGGGAAGAATGGAGGAAGGCGGCTCAGGGGGAGACACTGGGTTAAAACTTCTGGACAGGGCATCCGCTTTAACATTTTTGGACCCTGGTCGAAAAGTAATGGAGAACTGAAATTGTGAAAAAAAAGTGACCAATGGGCTTGTCTAGGAGTAAGCCTCTTAGCAGATTCAAGGTATGCCAAATTTTTGTGATCCATGACAACTGTGATAGGGTGAGCCGCCCCTTCCAAAAAGTGCCTCCATTCCTCAAACGCCAGCTTGACCGCAAGAAGTTCTCTATTGCCTACATCATAGTTTTTCTCGGCTGAAGAGAACTTCTTGGAGAAGGCACAGGGTTTGAGATTGGTAAGGGTGGCCGGACCCTGGGACATCACAGCCCCCACCCCCACTTCAGAAGCATCCACCTCCACAATGAATGGTTTGGACAGGTCTGGTTGTACCAACACCAGGGCAGACATGAAACATTTCTTAATAGCTGAGAAGGACTCCTTAGCGAGTACAGACCAATTTTTTACATCAGCGCCCTTCTGGGTAAGATCCGTGAGTGGTTTAACCACTTGTGAGAAACCTTTAATGAATCTTCGATAATAGTTCACAAATCCTAAGAAGCGCTGGAGCCCCTTGAGATCTCGAGGCTGAACCCAGTCAGCGATCGCCAGCACCTTCTTAGGATCCATACGAAACCCCTCACAGGACACAATCGACCACAAAAAAGACAGTTCCTGTACAAAAAACGATCATTTTTCAAATTTAGCGAACAATTGGTTTTCCCTGAGTCTCTGGAGAACTGTCTGTAGATGTTGCAAGTGAGATTGGCTGTCTGGGAAATACACCAAAATGTCATCCAAATAAATAATAACAAAACGGCCTATCAGGTCAGAAAACACAACATTGATGAAATTCTGGAAAAAAGCGGGTGCATTAGTTAACCCAAACGGCATTACCAGGTTTTCAAAGAGTCCTTCTGATGTGAGGAATGCAGTTTTCCACTCGTCCCCTTCCCGAACCCTTATCAGATTGTAGGCCCCCCGGAGATCTAACTTGGAGAACCATTGGGCCCCAGCTAACTGGTTACATAAGTCTGGGATGAGGGGAAGCGGGTAAGTGTTCCTAACTGTTATCTTGTTCAGTTCCCGAAAGTCGAGGCACGGCCGCAAACCACCATCTTTCTTCTTCACAAAGAAGAATCCTGCTGCCACAGGTGACACAGAAGGCCTGATATGCCCTTTGCGAAGACTCTCAGCTATGTACTTCTTCATGGCTTGGCGCTCAGGCCCAGACAAATTGAACAATCGAGCCTTTGGTAACTTGGCTCCGGGTACTAAATCAATGGCACAATCGTAGGGTCTATGTGATGGCAGCGCCTCAGCCTCACTTTCAGAAAAAACGTCTTTGAAATCCTTCAGGTACTCCGGAATACCTTTCAGACCGACAGATGACACAGATACGGATTTAACAGCGTTAACAAGATGTCCCAGGTTACCACATTTATCCTTTCATCCCCATTGAGTGATCTCCCCTGTAACCCAATAAATGGTAGGATTATGGCATTGAAGCCAAGGCATCCCCAGTACCAGTCCTGCAGGCAAGTTATCTAGCACAAGACAACTTAGTTTTTCCACAAGAGTGGAACCCACTTTTAGAGAAAAAAGTTCAGATCTGCAACAGATACCGTCCTGGGTAAGAGGGGACGAGTCAATTTCCACAAGTTTAACAGGATCCTGAAGCCTGACTGTCTCTATCTTATTAAGAGTCATAATTTTGGTATCAATCAGGTTCACAGTAGAACCACAGTCAACAAAAGCAGTAGTCTGAACCAGACCATTACCAAGTTCCAGTTCCACCTGCAGCACCATTTTTACACGTGAGGAAAATGGTACCTGAAGGTCTGGGTAGCCTCCTCGACTACTACCCAGACCTAGTCGTTTCCCGCCATCTTGAAGGATGACGGACAGGAGGGGCAGTCCTTCTTCCAGTGTCCAGATTCCCCACAATAGAAGCACAACTGGTTCTCCCAGTGGCGTCCTTTTCCTCACAGGTTATAGCGCTCACCTCCATAGCCACAGGAAGAGTACGGGTCTCATCTCCACTGAAGAATAATGGTGTTTCCAGTTGCATAATGCCTCTAGCCCGCAGTCTGTGATCCATGAGAACCACTTGGGTTATGGCAACCTCCAGGGAGTCAGGCGGAGGATGGAGTGCCTAGGTATCCTTAAGACGTTCACACAGGCCTCTACGGAACAGCCCCCGAAGGGCGGCATCACTCCAAGAAATCTCGGCTGCCCAACGTCTGAATTCAGTACAGAACCACTCGGCCGAGTGCTCACCCTGACAGACACTCAACACCTTGTCCTCAGCCAAATGCACTCTATCAGGCTCATCATAAATAAGCCGTAAGGCTTCAAAAAAGCATCCACAGACATTCTCTTAGGGGCAGAAGAGGAAAGTGAAAATGCCCAGGCTTGTGGGGACCCCCTAAGCAGGAACATAGCCACCCCCACCCTCATGTTTTTCATCCCCAGAGGAGCGGGGTCTCAAAGAGAAAAAGAGCTTACAGCCCTCCTTAAATGCTCTGAATTCATCTTTGGTACCAGAAAACGTATCTGGCAATTTAACCGGGGATTCTGGTGGGACTAAAATGACATCTCTATTCCCCACCTGCTGGAAGCCTGCAGAAAGTACCCCCTGAACTGAGCCCTCAACCCGCCGTTGGGACTGGGCCAGAGCTTGGTGTTCCAAACTAAGCTTCTACAGTGACTGAGTCAAGCATTTCACCTGCTCAGATAAAGCACACATTGCTGCAGAAGTGAGGAGAGAAAAAAAAATTCAGGGCCTGTTATAATGTCAGGAACACCGCACTGAACTTGCTCACTGAGCCAGTGCGCATGTCCTGAGTAAAGCGAACTGTGCTCAAAGATACCTGTGGAGGGGGCAGCAGCCGAGTAGATGCGTACTTCTGAACAGCAGGACCTGAAGCACGTGACTGCGAGGGGCATGGCCTAAACTCAAGAGAACTCCTAGCAGGGTAACTGCGAGACAAAGTTACCAAAGGGCGTAGACAGGGAGGATAGTCAGGACGTAGCCAATGAGTCATACACAGAGATTGCTGCAAGGTACAAGAGGGGCGAGCAGAGAGTAGTCAGATCACAGGCAATGAGTCATACACACAGAGGGTAGCGCAGTACAGAATCAACAGGCAAACTCACAAGTGAAACAGAACCGGGTCAGAACCATATAAACAAGCTATAACAACTTACAGGCACAGGCACACAGATGTCAGCACACTCGGCCAAAGGCAAAAGTATAACTGTCAGGGATTGGAGCTTCCCAGGGGTTTAAGAAGCTCTCCCAGAACCAAAAAGAGGCCACAATCATTAACTCCAGGTGTGCAGGTCAAAACCTGTCCATTGATTATGCCCCATAAGATGCTATATATAGATTATGCCCCCATATGCTGCTGCTACAAATAAAAAAAAGACATACTCACCTCTCGTCACTGGGGGCCAGGTGCCGGTGTCCTGAGCAGGCGGGGACATCGGCGCACTATGTGGGATAGGTGCCAGTGTCACCGCTGGCTCAGGACCTGGCACCTGAGATATTCATCTGTCCCCATTCCACCAATGCGTTCCGCTCTGTCTTCTGGGTCCCTCTGTCAGTGACTGTTCAGGCAGCAGAGGGTGCGGCACACTAACCACGTCATCGCGCCCTCTGCTGCTTGAACGTTACTGACAGAGGATGCAGAGGACAGAGCGGTGCGCAACGATGGAAAGGGGACAGGTGGATATCGCGTATACTTACCCCCTCCTTGCGCGGTCTCCGGCAGCTCTTCCTTCAGCGGTCATGTGGTACCGCTCATTAAAGTCATGAATATGCGCATATTCATGACTTTAATGAGCGATACCACGTGACCGTTGAACACAGGTGCAGTAGACCTGGGAAGAAGCAGAGAGTCTGCAGAGACTGCGCCAGGAGGAGGTATGTATGATCTGACATCCCCGCTCCCCCTCCCCTGCTGACCCCCTGGCATATATGACTTGAGTATAAGCCGAGAGGGGGACTTTCAGCACCAAAAAATGGGCTGAAAATCTCGGCTTATACTCGAGTATATACGGTAGGTGTCTAGGTGAGTATATGGTATTTTTTTTTATTTTATTTTAGGTGGTGATCGTCGGGGACTGGTATGTATAATTCATTTCCACAGGTAACCACTGGCCACCAATGAAAATTAATTTTGGGAACAAATTTAAAAAAAATAAATAAAAATGGGGCAAAAAAAACCCAAAGGGGTGAAATTAATAATATTGGGCCATGCTAAAAAAAATAATAGATGGGAAAAAATATTTTGAAAAATAAGGGGGGGCAATAAAAAAATATCGGGGCAAAAAAAAATGTGTTTTTTTACAACAGGAACAGTTCAATGGGAAATACTGCTCCCGTCGAGCTTATCCTGCAGCCCCTACTGAAAGGGGAAAAGACATAGGCCGATGGGAGTAGTAATCTCATCGGCCTATATTTAATTACACACATACACCCCAAATACACCACACACACACAGACACACACATAGACACACAGATGCACACATAGACAAACACATAGATGTCATGGTCCAGTCCGGAGTTTATCTTCTGCTGTCTTCACTCCGGACTGGTCATACGGGGGTTAATCTCCTCAGCCTCGTTCTGGAGCTAGCTGGGCTATTTAAATCCCTCACAGCCTGCTGACCAGTGTTAGTGAAAGCTCAAGCTTGCAGTTTAGAGCCTCTGACCCTTGTACCCTGGTGATCCTCCTGCCTTTGACTAATTTCTGACCCCGTCTCTTGGTATTCGTCTCTGCTGTTACGTTCCCTCTCTGGCATCTGACTCCCTGGCTTGTACCCCGACCACGTATTTCGTCTCACGTTTTGGACCCCGTACTCATGTTCTGGCTTTCTGATTCTCGGCTTTGGTATTTTGACTACGTGTATTGCTGCTCCTTCTGGTACGTCTGCTCCTGTTAGTTTCTGACTCGGTTCGTCTGACTATTCTCTCTCGTTACCTGTGGCACCTGTGCTGTTCCTCAGGGTTGCTGCCCTTAGTGTATAACCTCTCTTCCCTCACCAGCTCCCCCTGGTGGAGGTTTCACTACATTATCACTAACCCCACATTTAAACGGGATTTTGCTTTTTTTTTTTCTTTGGCCATGGATCTGCTGCATATCTTGGCAGATCAAGTGTCCAGTTTGACGCAGATGGCGCAGGACTTTTCTGTGAATCATCAGTCCCTTGTCATGTCTCAGACCCTCTTACAGAAAGAACTGACTGAGACTATTAAGACCATGCAGGGAAACACCTCTCATATTGTTTGTCCACCAGGTGACTCTGTAGATGTTATTTTGCACTCTCCTGAACCCTCAGTTAAACTTCCTGACACATTTTCTGGCGAAAAAGATAAATTTCATATATTCAAGGAGAGTTGTTGGTTTTCTCTTAGACCCCGATCGTCTGGGGATGAGACTCAGCGGGTGGGGATTGTTATCTCCTTACATAGGGAGGGTCCCCAATCCTGGGCTTTTTCGTTGCCCCCTACTGCCCCTGAACGGATGTCGGTAGATAGGTTCTTTGAGGCCCTAGGACTTATCTATGACGAACCGGACCGTGTTAGGGTGGCAGAGGACACTATTTTGGGTCTGGGGCAAGGGAAGCACTCAGCCGAATGGTACAGCTCCGAATTCCGTCGATGGTCCACTGAGGTGTCCTGGGACGACTCTGCACTGAGATGTCTGTTCAGGAAGGGACTGTCGGATTGCTTGAAGGACGCTCTGGCTCTCCATCCACCTCCCAGTTCATTGGAGGAGGCGATGAGTCAGGCTATCCGTATGGATCGGGGACTGCGGGAGAGAGGTGTTACTCAGCGAGGGGTTCCGTTTTTCCCTGCTAACCCTGATGTTTTGCTTCCATCTGAACCTATGGAGGTGGGAGCCACCAACCTCCAGGAGAAAGAGAGGAGACGGCGACAGGATGGAAAATTGTGTTTTTACTGCGGAGATCCCGGACATTGGAAAAAAGACTGCCCCTCCTGTCCTCCGACTAACAAGCGGCTGAGTCTGGGTGATAATCGTGGAGGTCACCCAGACTCTCAGGTACCTTTTTCTTCCTTTTCAAGAGTACTGCTAAAGGTGGAACTTGGTGTTGAGAACGGCTTTTTCCATACTTTAGCTTTTGTAGACTGTGGGTCATCCCTGAACCTGATTGACTCTAAGCTGGTGGCTCGCTGTAGATTAGGGACAGTTAGGTTGGGGACTCCCTTAAAAATTGTGGCTATTGATTCTACACCTCTCACTAAGGATGGTCTCCATTTCAGTTCTAAAGAATTTAGTATAGAAGTCCAGCTCACCCACGTCTGACCTCACCGCACCTCAGACTCGGATCCGGCCCTGCCCTGGCCGCACAGCAATAATGAAAGAAGAAGCGATCCAGCTGAGTGCTCTGGTGATTTATTAAATGCTGTTCAAACAACAGAACGTTGTTTACGCGTTTCTGGCTAGACGCCCTTAATCATAACAACTAGTGAATGTTGCCAGTTCCACTATATACCCCCTCTTTGATAGGGGAAATTAAGTGCAAGTGGAAACATATGTGTCAGCAAATAATGCTGTGTTATACAAAAGTGAATAAGTGAAAAAACAAAACCAGTTGAAAACTGCTCCCCAGTTGACCAGAAATCTTTTAATGCATTCAAACAACTTTGTGGAGAAACTCTCCTCTTGGTTCCATGAAGCAAGCACTTTCTTAAGGTAACAATTTAAACCTTATAATGGATTATCGCCAGCAGAGAAGTGAGCGAGCTAGGGAACTATTCACCAAACTGAATGATAACCCTAATAATCCAAATAATGAAAGTGCTATAACCAAGATTATCAAGTCAGCAGAAAAAGAAAATCGCCTTTGGTGGAACTTAACATCACTTAAGAATTACTCTGACAAAATGATTATTCCAAGAGGTCTAAGACTGAAAAAAGTCCCCAGTCATGTTTATTCAGAGGACTTTGTGACACAATGGAACTCAATCTTGTCGGATTGCTCCTTTAAATTAATCAGTTTGATTATTAAATATGAAGAAGAAGAGCTTAAAAAAATCCAAGAGAATTTGGATATACTTAAACAAGATTATATAAAGGATGCAACACAGATACAAATTGATGAACTGGAAACGAATATTAAAAAATATGTTGACAAAGCAGAAAACAAAATTATGGACATAAAGAAGAGGAAATTTAACAGGGATTCGCATGATTATACCAACAACCAAGTATATGAATGGGGTCGCTGGGAGAATCCCCAAAGATCAATATTGAGAACCCCACGTACCAATAAAAACAGAAATAGAAATTGGAATAAACTGCAACCTACTAGAGTCTCATTCAGCTCAACTGAGCTTGACACATCAGTAAGTCAAAACGATGACTCAGAATTGGACCAAGGAAACCATCAGCAAGCCCAACCTTCAAGTTCAAAAAACTATTATTTCAGGAAAAAAACTTTCCCAAAAAGAAAAACAGAAGAAGAGGAGGGAGGAAACATCGATCCAGGAATTTTCCAGAAGCGGAATTTACCGGGTCGCAAGATATAGGAAAGTATGATATTATCAATCTGTCTGATTTTCATCTCAATGACGAACAAAATAAGGTTCTTTCTTTAGGATTGAATTTTGCTCCCACCTGTAATTTTGATTTATTTGCAACAATTTGTGATATTAATAAGTTTGTAAGAGATTTGGTTTTGAGAAAACATTTTTATAATGAGGATAACATGAGTATCAGTGCAGATGGTGCCACAAGTATAGACCTTGATAATTCATTCGAGTCATTTAATTTTAAGGATCAGGTTGCCCTCTCTTGTCTTAAAGATCTAGCAAGAGAATCAAGTGTAGAAATTAGTAATATCATAGAAAAAAATCATCCTAAGGTTAAGAATAAAAGATTTTATCCAGCGCAGGACCGTTGCCCTGCCATGTATAAATTTCAAACCACCATGGAGCGGGATCTTAGAAATTTATCACTCCGTAATAGTGAATGTCAAAAAATTGTATCAAATAATAATCTGTCTATTGAGGCAAGAACTGCACTAAAACAACTAAAGGATAATTTGGACATAACGATCAAATGTTCAGACAAGGGGGGTTCGGTGGTTATGATGAACACTGTGGATTATATCCAATGGATAATGAATATGTTGAGTGACACCAGCACTTATTCACCTCTACCATCGGACCCAACAAATAAATTAAAAATACATCTTGATAAACTTATAGATGAAGG
Organism: Dendrobates tinctorius; assembly: GCF_039654945.1. NCBI lineage: Eukaryota > Metazoa > Chordata > Amphibia > Anura > Dendrobatidae > Dendrobates > Dendrobates tinctorius. The sequence goes on along the minus strand of NW_027361704.1, from coordinate 18,594,009 downwards.
TTTTTCTTTGGGTTGTTTTGATAACAGAGAAGCTAGATTTCTCAAGCAAACAGAGGCCATTACCCCCATCATGCACGCATTACGAAAAACACACAAAGGAATTTTACCTCCTCCCATGCGTCCAATTATATCAGGGATTGGTTCCATTAGTGAACAACTAGGGGAATGGCTAGATAGAATATTACAACCTTTCGTCCGCAGGGTTCCTGGTTATCTTAAAGACACTTCTTCTGTCATCCAAAATATGAAACAAATAAGGTGGTCTCCACGATATTCATGGCTAACTATAGATGTGGTGTCTTTATATCAATCCATACCCGTGGCTGTGGCACTATCTGCACTCAAACACCATTTAATTACCTATTCTGTTATGACTATAGACATCATAAATTACATCGTAGATGTTGTCCAATTTCTTATGCTTAATAATTATTTCTATTTTAATGGCAAATATTTTATTCAGAGTGCAGGAGTTTCAATGGGAGCAAAGTATTCACCCTCTGTAGCAAATTTGACCATGAGCTGGTGGGAGGCATTGTACATTTCTAATCCATCGAATCCCTTTTTGAAGGATGTAATTTGGTACGGCAGATTCATAGATGATATGCTAATCATATGGATGGGCTGTGAAGCTGCCGTACAGAATTTCATTTTTTATTTAAATAATAATATTTTCAATCTTGAATTTAAAGTTCAACATAATCACAATGTCACCCAATTTTTGGATCTGACCTTGGAGGGGAGGATGTTTTCTAGGATTTTCACTAAAACTTATAGAAAGCAGATAGCTGGCAACACTATTCTGCATGCTACCAGCCACCATCCAGCACATACAATTAAAGCGATTCCATTGGGTGAGATTATCAGAGCAGACCGTAATTGTAACACCCCTGATTCTTATATCGCAGAAATAAATAGCATTGAAAATCGTCTACAAGCTAGAGGATATACAAATTGGATGATCAATAGAGCCAAAAAATAGTAGATTCTAATAAAAAATCAAATAAATTAAAGAATTCAAAAAATCCACTAGGATTAGAACCAAATCAAAAATCTAAAAAGTGGAAGAAGAACTATGTCACAAAATAGCTCACTTACACTTGTTTTGAAATATAGTAATCAATTTGATATCATCAAAAGTATGTTTCATAAAAATATTTCCATCTTAAGAGAAGATAATATCCTAAATAATATTTTACATAACAACTACAAAGTAGTATATAAAAAGGCTACCACACTAGCCAATATTCTTTCACCCAGTGCTATCAGATCTTCTCAATCTAAAGGCAATTGGTTATCATTGAGGGGTTTTTACAAGTGCGGTTTGCATAACTGCAAAATGTGCACAGTGGCTAAGAAATGTAAGTTTTTTACCAACACAACTAATAATAATAAATATCAGATCAGTTCCTTTTTGAATTGTAATACTCGGTGGGTCACCTATATTATAGAGTGCACAAAATGCAATCTCAAATATGTTGGTAGCACAAAACGTTCAGTTCGCACCCGAATTAAGGAGCATCTTCATGATATTGTTAAATATAACCCAGCAAAAAATACATCACAGGCTTCTAAACACTTTATTCAAAAACATGACAAAACAATTGAATTTTTTTCTGCATATGCGATTGAAAAACTTCACAAAAAATCCCGACATGGCTTTAATCTAAATGATCTGTGAAATAGAGAGGCTTGGTGGATTTTTCAATTGGACACTAGAGTCCCACAAGGCTTGAATCTTAGACGAGATATCATGTTGCATTATTAGTTACAGCAATAACAATCTGTTTGGTATAATGTCTTTAGTTAAAGCCTTACACTGTCATCATTTGATTTTAATACAAATATATTTAGATTCTGTGACAATTTAACTGGGTTCATTGTGCACTTTATTTAGTGAACTTGCACATGCATTGATACTTCCAGGTGCTAAAGTTTTAATCACTGCGACAATACGTGTGGTTGTGCAGTGATTGTAAGAAAAAAAAAAAATTTTCATGATCAACTTTGGCACCTTACCTTATGACAGTGTTCACTAACATGACTTTGTTGATAACCAATAGTTCTTGCATTTTACAGATATACATCTGAAAATATCATTGGTTTTTTATAATCATGGAAATAATCCTTAAATTGAGTGTTATAGGATTTATTTATGTCTATCCATAATTATTTGAAATTGTGACCATATTTGGCTTGGAAGATTTTTATGGAGATTTTTGTCCTCGATGTCGGGAATGATTTGTTGCAGGACATTGTTCACACTTACTTGCGTTGGTTTGGTCATTCCCACAGTGATGGATTTGGAAAAAAAAAAATTTTTGAGAAAGGAACGTCTTCAATATCGGAATTGACCATTATGGAACTTTGTTCATACTGATCCTGAAAATAACTCATCCATTTTTGTCTTCGCTTTTTGTTTCCAGTTCTTAGGATTTTATTCATATATAATGATTGTCTATAAGTGTATATTTTCCACCATCATGTATCATATATCATGTCGATATTATTTTTGTGAAAACCCTTATAATTGCTCTACATTTATTTATATCATTGTTTATCAATGACTAACAATGATCAATAATATGAACCATAAAAATCATACATCTAATGACTTACAAATTGCATTGGTCATTATACACATATATATATATACAAATTCACTCAGAATAAAACTCAATCGAGTTTTTTTGTTATATACGATCTGAAAGAGCATTATATGTGGTTTCAGTAAGACATTTTTATAATTTTTCTTTTTCATGGTTTTGTTTTTTCACTTATTCACTTTTGTATAACACAGCATTATTTGCTGTCACATATGTTTCCACTTGCACTTAATTTCCCCTATCAAAGAGGGGGTATATAGTGGAACTGGCAACATTCACTAGTTGTTATGATTAAGGGCGTCTAGCCAGAAACGCGTAAACAACATTCTGTTGTTTGAACAGCATTTAATAAATCACCAGAGCACTCAGCTGGATCGCTTCTTCTTTCTCTAAAGAATTTACCCTCAGGGTGGGGGCCCTACACCAGGAGCGCATGTCATGCTTTGTTTTGGATAACCTCCCTGCTGGCCTGGTGTTAGGGTTTCCCTGGTTGCAACGGCATAACCCAGTTATTGACTGGGGGTCCCGGGATATTGTTAAATGGGGACCTGGGTGTTCTGAAAATTGTCTTGCTACTGTGTCTATGTCATCCGTCAACCTGGAGGGTATTCCGGAGTGCCTAAAGGGTTTTAAGGATGTGTTCTCTGAAAAGGAGGCTGAGGTTCTACCACCACACCGCCCATTCGATTGTGCCGTGGATCTTGTTCCCGGTGCCAAATTGCCCAAAGCTCGGCTGTACAATCTCTCCGGCCCTGAGCGGGCTGCTATGAAGGAGTATATCTCTGAGAGCCTCCGTAAAGGGCATATACGGCCATCTGTCTCTCCCGTGGCAGCGGGGTTCTTTTTTGTAAAAAAGAAGGATGGTGGTTTACGCCCATGCCTCGATTTTCGAGAACTGAATAAAATAACCATAAGAAACGCCTACCCTCTCCCACTGATACCTGATTTGTACAATCAATTGTCAGGGGCCAGGTGGTTCTCTAAGTTGGACCTCAGGGGAGCATACAATCTCATCCGTATGCGGGAGGGGGATGAATGGAAAACTGCGTTTCTCACCTCTGAGGGTCTGTTTGAAAATTTGGTTATGCCCTTCGGTTTGACTACCGCACCAGCGGTATTCCAGAATTTCATTAACCATGTTTTTTCTGATTTTATTGGACATTTTGTAGTTGTTTATCTTGACAATATACTTATATATTCTTCTGATAGACAAAGTCATATGGGTCATCTTCATGCGGTTCTCCAGAGGCTCAGGGAGAACTCACTCTTTGCCAAATTGGAGAAGTGTTCATTTTTTACTCAAGAAGTGTCCTTTCTAGGGGTCATCCTGTCCACTGAGGGGTTTCGTATGGACCCTAGGAAGGTACAGGCCATTGTGGATTGGGTGCAACCCAGAGATCTCAAGGGTCTTCAGCGATTTCTGGGTTTCGCCAATTATTATAGAAAATTCATCAAGGGGTTCTCTCAAGTAGTCAAACCCCTCACTGATCTCACCCAAAAAGGAGCGGATCTTAAAAACTGGTCAGCTCCAGCTGTGGCAGCGTTTTCTTTGTTAAAAGAACGTTTCATGACTGCTCCGGTACTGGTGCAACCTGACTTGTCTAAACCATTCATCGTAGAAGTGGATGCCTCTGAGGTGGGAGTGGGGGCTGTGTTGTCCCAGGGGCCCACCACATTAACTAACTTAAGACCCTGTGCCTTCTTTTCTAAAAAAATTTCCTCTGCTGAAAGGAATTATGATGTGGGTAACCAAGAGTTGTTGGCCATTAAATTGGCTTTTGAAGAATGGAGGCATTTTTTGGAGGGGGCTGTCCATCGTATCACTGTCATTACAGATCACAAGAATCTGTCTTACATCGAATCCGCCAAACGTCTGACTCCGAGACAGGCAAGGTGGTAACTTTTTTTTTCCCGATTTCAGTTTTCCATCACTTTCAGACCAGGTTCCAAGAATGTGAAGGCGGATGCCTTGTCTCGCAGCCTAGATCCGGTATCGCCTCCGGAGGCTCCTTCCTCCATTCTTCAGCGTGGGGTGGTGGTGGCTTTGGTGTCCCAGAGATTGGAGCAGGAGATTTGTGAGGCCCAATCTCTTGCTCCTCCGTCCATACCTGAAAATAAGCTCTTTGTGCCTGTCCAGTATCGGTTAAGAGTGCTTTGGGAGTTCCACGACTCAGCTCTGAGTGGGCATCCAGGAATCTCGGCCACTCGTAAAGCCATCACTAGGCTGTTCTGGTGGCCCTCGTTGACTTCTGACGTCACTGGTTTTGTGTCTTCCTGTGAAACTTGTGCCCGCGCTAAAGCCTCCCACAACCGGCCGGCCAGGGAATTGGTGCCACTGCCAATTCCGGATAGACTGTGGACTCACCTGTCCATGGATTTTATCACCGATCTCCCACCCTCTAATGGCAAAACCGTGATCTGGGTAGTTGTGGATAGGTTCAGCAAACAAGCACATTTTGTACCCTTAACGGGCCTTCCTAATGCTGAAACTCTATCTAAGCTATTCATTGAGCATGTGATTCGGTTGCATGGTGTGCCTGTCAGTGTGGTGTCTGATAGAGGGGTGCAATTCGTGTCAAAATTCTGGAGAGCTTTTTGTAAAAGGCTGGGCATCAGTCTGACCTTTTCATTGGCCTACCATCCCGAGACCAATGGTCAGACTGAAAGGACCAATCAGTCTTTAGAGCAGATCCTGCGGTGTCTTGTCACATCCAGACAGGATGATTGGTGCTCTATGATACCTATGGCGGAATTCGCCTTCAATAATCGTGTCAATCAGTCTACTGGTACTTCTCCTTTCTTCTGCAACTATGGGTTTCACCCTCATTTTGTGTCGGAGTGTCCAGGGGCTGATTCAGCCTTTTTGCGGTTGGAGGAGGTTTGGAGGGAAGTTCAGATAAACATTGGGGAGGCTCATGGCAAATAAAAGTTTTTGCAGGCGCTCGGTGGGGCCGACTTATCAGGTGGGGGATAAGGTATGGTTATCCACCAAAAACATAAGGCTGAGAATTCCCTCTGCTAAGTTGGGTCCCAAGTTTATTGGTCCGTATGAGATTTTAGAGGTGATTAATCCTGTGGTCTTTCGCCTGCGGTTGCCTCCGTCATTACGGATTCCTAATGTGTTCCATAAAGCGCTTCTGAAGCCGTCGGTGCCTTCCTCTGACGAGTCTCCCTCTCACCCGCCGCCTGTTATGGTAGATGGGCAGACCGAGTACGAGGTGGAACAGGTGGTGGATTCTCGTATGCTCCGACGTTCACTTCAGTACTTGGTCCACTGGAAAGGATACGGTCCTGAGGATCGGTCATGGGTGCCGGCGCGTTCGGTCCATGCGGATCGGTTGGTCCGGGCCTTTCACGCTCATCATCCAGAGAAGCCTGGGGGTCCAGTGGCCCCCCATTGAGAGGGGGGTACTGTCATGGTCCAGTCCGGAGTTTATCTTCTGCTGTCTTCACTCCGGACTGGTCATACGGGGGTTAATCTCCTCAGCCTCGTTCTGGAGCTAGCTGGGCTATTTAAATCCCTCACAGCCTGCTGACCAGTGTTAGTGATAGCTCAAGCTTGCAGTTTAGATCCTCTGACCCTTGTACCCTGGTGATCCTCCTGCCTTTGACTGATATTCACGTGTATGACCCGGACTGATTTCTGACCCTGTCTCTTGGTATTCGTCTCTGCTGTTACGTTCCCTCTCTGGCATCTGACTCCCTGGCTTGTACCCCGACCACGTATTTCGTCTCACGTTTTGGACCCCGTACTCATGTTCTGGCTTTCTGATTCTCGGCTTTGGTATTTTGACTACGTGTATTGCTGCTCCTTCTGGTACATCTGCTCCTGATAGTTTCTGACTCGGTTCGTCTGACTATTCTCTCTCGTTACCTGTGGCACCTGTGCTGTTCCTCAGGGTTGCTGCTCTTAGTGTATAACCTCTCTTCCCTCACCAGCTCCCCCTGGTGGAGGTTTCACTACAATAGACACTTACCACACTGATCATGAAAGGGACATCCAGCGCCATGCGGTCATATCATTCCATGGTAGCAGCCATCATCCAGGAAAACGGGAATGATCTGGGATTCTTGTCTTCCTGGATTATGGGATGCTCATGGGATGGCATGATGGGATGCCCATGATGTCACCTCCCATTTGCTGTGGTTTTGATTTACAAATCCGTAGCAAATGCGCCTGAAATCCGCAAACATTTTTCATACTTGCGGATTTCAAGCGTTCCAATACAAGTCTATGGCGGCGATTCCGCAAAATTAATGAACATGCTGCGTATTTTACGATTTCGCTGCAGAAAAATACGCAGCATGGGCACAGCAATTGCGGAATGCAATTAAAATTAATGGAATGCGTTTTGTTAGCGTTTTTTAAGCATTTCCACAGTGGAAAAATGATGCAGAAACATTTATAAAAAGACAACGTGGGCACACAGCCTAAAAGTACACAAATTTCATAACTTCCTGCAAAAAGCCCCCAGTTTTCATAACTAAAAAGTAAATATAGGGGAAAAAGATTAATTTTCAGTTACCTAAAATGGTATTAGACACATATTCATTCAGAATTAGATGTTAAAGGTTCACAAGAAAAACACATTTGCAGAGCAAAGAACAAGAACGGCACATCATTTTTGCATGTGTCAGGCAGATTGTATTATGACTTTTGTGACATTCATAATAAGAAAGCCTTCTGTGCCTGCTTTCCTTGGTGACAGTTGTGCAGCTCCGTCTTTTGGGAGGTGGTGGGCGGAATCTTTTGAGCCAAAATTGAGGTGATAACGATAGTTTTCATATTTCTCCTGTGTAGCTCTCCAAGAACTAATACACGGACCAATTTTTTCAGATAGGCTCTTTTACAGAGTGGTTCAAGCTGGTTTTCAAGGTAAATTACTTGTGAATTTATACTACCCAAATTCAGCATAGTGAAAAATATGACCATTGGCCAGCGCCTGGAGTTTCTGCTGATGATGAAAGTTGAACACATCTGATCAGCTATATCAACACCCCCTATGGTTGCCTTATAAAATGTAATTATTTCCATTTTTTTGTGCTTCAGACCCAGGATCGATGGCATCATCATCATGAAGCGCTGAGACAAGAATTACATTTTTCTTTTTGCGTGATACATAGGAAACCAAAACCTTTCCCTTGAATGCAAACATCCTGATTTACTGTTTTCTCCCTTTCACATTTACAAACTTTGCGGGCAATTCTTTTTTATTTTTTCTTACAGTACCTACATATAAATGATTCTACATTTTCAGATAATTAGTCAGATAACAATTTGAAAAGCTGCAACTATGAGAAGGGGTGTATAGGTCAAAGCTGACCAAAAGCAGGGATTTGAAAAGCAGGCGCTGTGCTTAGCCTCTCCTACAATGACCCGGAATCCACCGTTGTTAAGCACCGTTGCAGCTTTTCAAATCCCTGCTTTTGGTCAGCTTTGACCTATACACCCCTTCTCATATTTGCAGGACTAAACTCTAATTACAGTTGCTGCTACGCCACCTTCATATACAGGCACATTTAGCCCTGTATCTATACTTATTCATATAGCAGTCGGGCTGATGAAGGTCCAACTGGGACCAAAATGTCCTCTGTTTTTGTGACTGCCTAAATAAAAAATCTGGATTTCCTTATCATAAGTTGAGTGCCAAGTTTCTTACTTCTACCTCATTAAAAAATAGGCCCAATGTAAAGGAGCAGGTCTCCTACACTTGTAATGCCCATACACTAAGTGTACTGTATGGGCTGGAAAACATTTCAACTCAACCTTTTTCTGAACAAGTATTTTACGCCCAGCTTGACCACCCACCCTTGTTAATAATTCGACACTGGCTGTACCACCACGGAACAAGTTAACCCTGGTGATCTAGTGGCATTGGCAGTGTATGATGAGATGGGGAAGAAGGCCTCATTAAAAAAGAGGCCTAATTTAAAGGAGCAGGACTCCTACACTTGTAATGCTCATACACTAAGTGTATAGGCTGGCAAAAAATTCCCCTTGGGGGTATACATATTTTTTTAAATTTGGTGACGGGCATCATAACACCCTTGCCAAAAAATAGAGAGGCTGGAACATGAAGGAATACGTTCAACTTGGTGATCGAGTGGTGGTGGACGGTGAGGATGAGGAGGACATCAAATAGCAAAAATCAGAATTCGTATACGCATGTGTGGGTGTGAAGAGGTGCATGGGAATACACCTCCTAAAAAGACACTACATTGGAGTTATGTTTTGCTGTCATCATTTGGTGGTGTCGAGAAGTCTAGCGTTTTCCGTTGACAGGCGAATGCATTTATCTGAGATAATTCCACCAGCTGCACTAAAAACCCACTGACAAAACGCTAGTGGCAGGGCAGGCCAGGACCTCCAAGGCGTAGAGAGCCAGTTCATGCCACGTGTCCAGCTTGGATACCCAATAATTAAAAGGTTACAGAGGAATCATGGAGGATGTTGGTACGGTCAGCAAGGTACTCCCTCAGCATCTTAGAAAACATTGCATTCCTTGTGACATTACTCCATGCCTCAGGGCCAGGGCGATGGGAGGGTTTGAGAAAACTGTCCCAGAATTTTGCCAGTGTTCCCCTGCCTCTGCTGGATTGGAGTTGTGTCTCTCTCGCCTGTCCTCCTTGGTTGTCCAACGAACTGTTATGTCTGCCGCCAGCGTTTTGAGAGGGGAATTTTTTAATAATTCTGTAATAATGGCCCTCTGGTACTGCACCATTTTAGTAGACCTGTCTGCCTCTGGAACAAAATATTGAAAGTTTTCCTTGAAGCGTGGGTCTAAAAGTGTAACTAACCAGTAATGACTGTTATGGGAAAGGCAGCGCAACATAAAGTCAGCCATGTGTGCCAGACTGGTAACAGGCAAGCCTTCCGTGTCCTCACCAACAGGACGACTGACCAAGGTGTCCTCCTCCTCCTCCCTGTCCTCAGGCCATCCATGCTGAACAGACGGTATGACAGTTGTGGTTGTAGTGCTGTCTATAGCGCATGAAAGTAGCTGCTGTTCTTCCTCCTCTTCCTCATTGTCAACCAATCCATGTTGGGATGACATAAGGCTGGGCTGTGTGCAATCACTCTGAATGGTTCCTTGCTCCATGTCCTCATGCTCCACCTGCAATGCATCCTCTTTCATTGTGAGCAGAGAGCTTTTCAGAATGCAGATGAGCGGGATGGTGATGCTAATTATGGCGTCATCGTCGCTCACCATCTTGGTCGACTCCTCAAAGTTTTGGAGGATATTGCATATGTCTGACATCCATGTCAACTCCTGAGGTCTTATGTGTAGAGTCAAACCTGAATAATGACGGCCTTGTTGATGCTGGTATTCAAAAACTGCCCGCTTCTTCTCACAAATCCTTTCCAACATATGCAGTGTAGAGTTCCAACACGTGGGGACATCACACACCAGTCGGTGAGCCGGAATCTGCAATCGCTGCTGAAGCACGGCAAGGGCGGCTCAAGCTGTTGCTGACTTTCTAAAATGGGCACACAGGCGGCGTACTTTCACCAGCAGATCCGGGAGCTCTGGGTAGCTTTTTAGAAAATGCTGAACAACGAGGTTAAGCACATGGGCCAGGCATGGTACGTGTGTCAGTTTGCCTCGCCTCAGAGCCACCACCAGGTTCCTGCCATTGTCACACACAGCTATCCCTAGCTGGAGGTTCATTGGTGTCAGCCACACATCTGCCTGCTCTTTCAGAGCTGTCAACAACTCTTCAGCATTGTGCAGTTTGTCACCTAAGCAAACTAGCTTCAGCACAGCCTGTTGCCGCTTGGTTTGGCAGTGCTGCATTGCTTCCAGCTTGTGACTGATGTGCTCATTTCGGAGGAGGCTGAAGAGGAGGAGGAACAGGAGCTGCAGACAGTGGGTGCAACCCTGATTGACGTAGGGCCCGCAATTCGTTGCGTCGGGAGGACGTGTTCCAAACCACGGTCTGACTGGGTCCCAGCTTCCACTATGTTAAACCAGTGTGCCGTCAGCGAGATGTGCCATCCCTGGCCACAAGCACTTTTCCACGTGTCCGTGGTTAGGTGTACTCTCCCAGTAATTTAATTGTTGAGGGCACGGGTAATGTTGTGGGACACGTGCTTTTGTAATGCCGGGATGGTACAGCAGGAGAAATAGTGGCGGCTGGGGACCGAGTACCTTGGGACGGCCGTCGCCATCAGATTGCGGAAAGCTTCCATCTCCACAAGCATAACAGGCAACATTTCGAGCGCAAGCAGATGAAAAATATGAGAATTGAGTACTGTGGCCTGTGAGGCATTGGCTGCATATATTCCGCTTACGCTCCAATGACTAGGGTATGGACAACTGAAGGCTGCGCTGGAACAAGGATGTGGACGTGCTTGATGATGGTGCTATTTGACTGTGGGCAATGGCAGGTGCAGGGCAGGAGGCATCTTCGCATGCACCATGGACAGGGGATTGGCTTGCATGCACAACAGTGGAAGAAGCAGTGGTGTCACCCGCAGACACTGTTCCTGCAGCCTGGGGTTGGGCCCACAAAGTCGCGTGCTTTGCTGCCATGTGCATGATCATGCTGGAGGTGGTAAGGCTGGTAGTTTTGCTACTCCTGCTGATGCTGGCATGACAGGTGTTGCAAATGGCCTGTTTGGGGTTATCGGCAGTCTTTAAAAAGTAACCAGACTTAGGAAGACCTAACAGTTGGACTGGCAACTTCCATCATGGTGTTACAGGGAACGGTTGCACGCCTTCTGTCTGCAGCCACTAGACACCATAAGAGAAAAGACCATTGCGTATATATACGTGCACACCTACAAGTAAACTGTAAAAAAAAAAATCTTTATTATCGACAAATCAACACAATTAATAACTATTAAAACCAAAGAAATATCATAGCACCTCCTTTACAAATACTGTCCAAGTAAGTATAATTACCAATGCAATGTCATAGGGCCCAAAAGGTATAGCTGTATGTATATAATACGTATATGACAAACAAGAGTCAATAAAGCATGGAATACAGAGATAGCATGCCCTAATGCATATTATAGCCAAAATACATAATATAGGTTGACCAAATAGTTGTGCTGGTAGTGGGCAACTCCACAAACCTATAATGCACCAGCCCTCGACCCAATGGTTATATGTCCATACCAAGAAGTGGGACAAACAACCAACCCCCCGCCCCTTTTACACACACACACACATGCACACACCCCAGAGAGAGAGGAGAAAGCTCCTAATGAATCTGGGAAGGTAAGCTGTTGCTATATAGAAAATAGATCAATCCAAAGATCATGTAAGGTTAAGCACCTGACAATCACAGGCAAAAACATCCAACCCAAAATAAAGAGGAAAATGGAGAGGGAAGGTAGTGGGAGGGGAAAAAAAGTAGTGTCAATATATGAGGGGGCGGGAGAGCCCCACGCATATCGCTGTTAAACAGCTTTGTCAGGGGAAGTGCTTTGTCATAGCAAACATGGTGAATAAATACCTGTCTGCAGCCACCACACTGCTTCTTCCTGCCTGAAGTGGTACTACGCCTACCTCCCCCTGTGTGCTGCGGTCCTTGCTCTGCATGTCCTCCTGCCAGGATGGGTCAGTTACTATATCATCCACCACCTCATCTTCCAATTCTGCACCCAGGTTCTCCTCCTCCTGACTTTTTTGGCATTTGTGTCTCATCATCATCCACCTCTTGTGACCGTGGCTGCTCAAATATTTGTGCATTGCTACATGGAATATCATCTTGCCCCACTTCAAGTGGACTAGGCAGAGGCACGAATCTACAAGTGGAAAACTGAGCAGCTCTTCGGAGTGTCCGAGTGTGGGATAAGTTTTCTCAGGGCAATCGGCATTCAGGGCTACTCTGACTTGACCGTGTGGAAGACAGGGTGCTGGTGATGGTGGATAAGTAACTGGAAGTATCCGCTATCCAACCAACAACCTTTTCACACTGCTCGGGCTTCCATAGTGCTGTCTTGCGTCAGGCCCCTAGGACTTCGGACACTAAGGTTCAGAGAGAAGATGTTGGTGTTTTTGGTGGCCCAATTTCAACTTGCCCATGGCCTTGGACTCGGCATGCACCATCACCATCACATCCAATTCCCCGTCCCTTGCCACACGCCTTGCCCATTGTAAATTAACTAGAATATTATACATGTTCACTACAAATGGCTGATTTGAGAGCCAACTTGTATGTGATACGTGTGCAGAAATAACAAAATTTTACCTATCTGGACTGAAGGTAAAAAAGTATTTAGGCTTATCAGATTGGTGTCAATAAGTACGGTAAGAGACTGTAAAAACATTAGAATATGTAGGCCTAAAATGGCTAAATGTTTTGCGCAGATAAATGAAACCTGTTAGGGAGATACCACACTGACAAATGGCAAAATTTGGAGCACACAGCTATATAAGCTCGCACGGAGATACCACACTGACAAATCTGTGGCCTGTATTTTTTGCTTTTTTAAGCTAAAGGAACAACGAAAAAAGAAAAAATACTTGTCGCTAAAATCCATCTTCTTTCTTCATCAGATGTAATCCAAAAGGAACAACGATAAAATAATTACACGTTGCTAAAATCCATCTTTTTTTTCATCAGATGCAATCCACAAGGTTCAACGAAAAAAACTAAAAAAATGCCTGACGCTAAAATCCATCCTCCTTCATCAGATGTAATCCACAAGGAACAACGAAAAGCCAATAAATACCCGTCGCTAAAATCCATCTTCTTTCTTCATCAAATGTAATCCACAAGAAACAAAAAATGAAAAAATACCCGACACTAAACTCCATCTTCTTTCTTCGTCAGATGTAATCCACAAGGAACAACGAAAAAAGTAAAAATACTTGAAGTTAAAATCCATCTTCTTTCTCCATCAGACGCAATCCAAAAAGGAACAACGAAAAAGAAGAAATATGTGACGCGAAAATCCAACTTCTTTCTTCATCAGATGTAATCCAAAAGGAACAGCGAAAAAAGAAAAAATATCCGTCGCTAAAATCCATCTTCTTTCTTCATCAGATGTAATCCGCAAGGAACGAAAAAACGAAAAAATACCCGAAGCTGAAATTTATATTTTTTCCTTCATCAGATGTATTCCACAAGTAACAACGAAAAAAATAAAAAAAAAACCCGACTCTAAAATCCATCTTCTTTCTTCATCAGATGTAATCCACAAGGAATAACGAAAAAAAAAATTCCCATCGCTAAAATCCATCTTCTTTTATCATCAAATGTAATCCGCAAGGAACAACGAAGAAGCGAAAAAATACCCGAAGCTAAAATCCATATTTTTTCTTCATCAGATGTAATCCACAAGGAACAACGTAAAAAGAAAAAATACCCGCTGCTAAAATCAATCTTCTTTCTTCATCACATGTAATCCCCAAGAAATAAAGAAAAAAGGAAAAATACCCGTCGCTAAAATCCGTCTTCTTTCTTCATCAGATGTAATCCACAAGGAACAACGAAAAAAGAAAAAATTACCTGTCGCTATAATTCATCTTTTTTCTTCATCAGATGTAATCCACAAGGAGCAACGAAAAAAACGAAAAAATACCAGAAGCAAAAATCCATCTTCTTTCTTCATCAGATGTAATCCACAAGGAACAACGAAAAAAGAAAAAAATACCCGGCGCTAAAATCCATTTTCTTTCTTCATCAGATGTAATCCACAAGGAGCAACGAAAAAAGCGAAAAAATACCAGAAGCAAAAATCCATCTTCTTTCTTCATCAGATGTAATCCACAAGGAACAGCTAAAAAAGAAAAAGCACCCTTCGCTAAAATCCATCTTCTTTTTTCATCAAATGTAATCCGCAAGGAATGACGAAAAAAAATACCCGACGCTAAAATCCATCTTTTCTTCATCAGATGTAATCCACAAGGAATAACGAAAAAAGAAAAAATACCTGTAGCTAAAATCCATTTTCTTTCTTCATCAGATGTAATCCACAAGGAACAACGAAAAAAACGAAAAAATACCCAACGTTAAAATCCATCTTTTTTCTTCATTAGCTGTATTCCACAAGGAACAACGAAAAAAGAAAAAGTACTCTTCGCTAAAATCCATCTTCTTTTTTCATCAGATGTAATCCACAAGGAATAACGAAGAAAAATACCCGTCACTAAAATACATCTTTCTTCATCAGATGTAATCCGCAAGGAACGAAAAAACGTAAAAATACCGGAAGCTAAAATTCATATTTTTTCCTTCATCAGATGTATTCCACAAGTAACAACGAAAAAAATAAAAAAAAAACCCGACTCTAAAATCCATCTTCTTTCTTCATCAGATGTAATCCACAAGGAGTAACGAAAAAAAAAATTCCCGTCGCTAAAATCCATATTCTTTTATCATCAAATGTAATCCGCAGGGAACAACGAAGAAGCGAAAAAATACCCGAAGCTAAAATCCATATTTTTTCTTCATCAGATGTAATCCGCAAGGAACAACGTAAAAAGAAAAAATACCCGCTGCTAAAATCCATCTTCTTTCTTCATCACATGTAATCCCCAAGGAATAAAGAAAAAAGAAAAAATACCCGTAGCTAAAATCCATCTTCTTTCATAATCAGATGTAATCCTCAAGGAACAACTAAACAAGAGAAGTACCCAAAGCTAGAATCCATATTTTCTCTTCATCAGATGTAATCCACAAGTAACAAGGAAAAAAAAGAAAAATACCCAACGCTAAAATCCATGTTCTTTTTTCATCAGATATAATCCACAAGGAACAACGAAAAAATAAAAAAATACCCGTCGCTAAAATCCATCTTATTTCTTTATCAGATGTAATCTACAAGGAATAAGGAAAAAAGAAAAAATACCCGTCGCTAAAATCCATTTTCTTTCTTCATCAGATGTAATCCACAAGTAAAAACGAAAAAAATACCCTTCGCTAAAATCCATTTCCTTTCTTCATCAGATGTAATCCACAAGGAACAACGAAAAAAAAGAAATAATACCCGACGCTACAATCCATCTTCTTTCTTCATCAGATGTAATCCAAATGGAACGAAAAATGAAAAAGTACCTTTCGCTAAAATCCATCTTCTTTATGCATAATAATAATAATAATAATAATAAATTTTATTTCTATAACGCTGACATATTCCGCAGCACTTTACATTTCAGTGGGGACTTGTACAGACAATATACATTACAGCATAACAATAATCACATAGATCATAACAGATACCAAGAGGAATGAGGGCCCTGCTCGCAAGCTTACAATCTATGAGGAAAAAAGGGAGACACGAAAGGTGGGTGGTAACAGTTTCCCTGAGTGTATGGACCAGCCATAATGTTAAGTGTGTAACAGTACGGATGCAGAGGGCTAATGGATGCATAAAGCATGTGGGAACATGATGCGGGGAACCTGGTTATGGTAAAAATCTTTTGGCTGTGCCACATAGGGATAGATTAGGTTAATGTGTTGAGGCGGTAGGCCAGTCTGAATAAATGAGTTTTCAGGGCACGCTTAAAATTGTGGGGATTGGGGACTAATTGTATTGACCTGTGAAGTGCATTCCAAAGAATTGGCGCAGCACGTGTATAGTCTTGGAGACGAGAGTGGGAGGTTCTGATTATTGAGGATGCTAACCTCAGGTCATCAGCAGAACGGAGGGCGCGGGTAGGATGGTATACAGAAACAAGGAAGGAGATGTAGGGTGGTGCTGAGCCATGAAGAGCTTTGTGGGTGAGGGTAATAAGTTTGAACTGGATTCTGGAGTGGATGGGTAGCCAGTGTAATGACTGGCACAAGGTAGAGGCATCGGTGTAACGATTGGCGAGGAATATGATCCTGGCAGCAGCATTCAAGATAGATTGGAGGGGGGAGAGTTTGGTAAGAGGGAGACTGATTAGAAGGGAGTTACAATAGTCGATACGAGAATGAATAAGAGAAACAGTCAGAGTTTTTGCAGAGTCAAAAGTAAGAAAAGGTCGAATTCTAGAAATGTTTTTGAGGTGCAGATAACAAGAGCGAGCCAGTGATCGGATGTGGGGGACAAAGGAAAGCTCGGAGTCAAGTATGACCCCAAGACAGCGGGCATGTTGCTGGGGAGTAATAGTAGAACCACACACGGAAATGGCAACGTCGGGTATAGGTACATTAGTAGTGGGAGGAAACACAAGGAGTTCAGTCTTTGACAGGTTCAGTTTCAGATATAGTGAGGACATGATGTTAGGCACAGCGTTTAGACAATTGCCGGTGTTTTCTAGAAAGGCTGGCGTGATGTCAGCAGAAGAAGCGTATAATTGGGTGTCGTCAGCATAGAGATGGTACTGGAAACCAAATCTACTGATTGTTTGACCAATAGGGGCAGTATACAAAGAGAAGAGGAGGGGGGCTAGGACTGATCCTTGAGGAACCCCAACAGTAAGAGGAAGATGAGAGGAAGAGGAGCCAGCAAAAGATACAGTAAAGGAGCAGTCAGAGAGATAGGAGGAGAACCAGGAGAGAATGGTGTCCTTGAGGCCAATGGAACGGAGCATTGTGAGGAGTAGCTGATGATCCACAGTGTTGAATGCTGCAGAGAGATCCAAGAGAATTAGCATGGAGTAATGACCATTTGATTTAGCTGTTAGTAGATCATTAGAGACTTTAGTGAGGGCAGTTTCAGTAGAATGTAAAGAGCGGAAAAAGGATTGGAGAGGGTCGAGAAGAGAGTTTTCTGAGAGATAGCGGATAAGACGGGAGTGGACCAGGCGTTCCAGGAGTTTAGAGATAAAGGGAAGATTAGAAACAGGTCTATAGTTAGCGGCACAGTTTTGGTCGAGGGATGGTTTTTTAAGTAGTGGATGTATGATGGCATGCTTAAATGAGGAGGGAAAGATACCAGAAGAGAGAGAGAGGTTAAATATTTTAGTTAGGTGAGAGGTAACAGCAGGGGAAAGGGTCTGGAGTAGATGTGACGGAAATGGGTCACTGGTGCAAGTGGTTGGGCGAGAAGATGCAAGGAGCCTGCTTACTTCTTCTTCTGTGACTGGTTCAAAATCAGAGAGTGAGCTAGATGCAGTGGGGGAGGGAGGACAGTGCATGGTATGAGGTGATTGGGAGATAATTTCCTGTCGGATCTGGTCAATTTTTTCTTTGAAGTAATTGGCCAGATCGTCAGCTCGAAGCTCCGTGGTAGGGGCCTGTACTCTTGGGTTGAGTAGAGAATGAAAAGTGTCAAAGAGACGTTTAGGGTTATTGGACAGTGAAGTGATGAGGGTGTTGAAATAGGTTTGTTTTGAGAGGTGAAGGGCAGTGTTGAATGTTCGAAGCATAAACTTATAATGGATGAAATCTTCGGGTAGGTTGGATTATCTCCACAGACGTTCGGCACACCTGGAGCACCGCTGCAGGAAACGTGTTTGCAGGGTGTGCCAGGGTTGTCACCGTCTGCGTTGTGGTGTTCTATGTATAGGAGGAGCAAATTCATCCAGGGCACTTTGAAGTGTTTCATTGTAATGCTTCAATGCAGAATCAGGACATGAGAGGGAGGAGATAGGGGCCAATGAAGACTGCAAGTTCTTCACAAGTTTCTGGGTGTTAATGGCCTGTATGCTTCTATAAATATGGACAGTGGGGGTGACCTGAGCAGCCTGGCAGTTCTTGATAGAGAATGAAAGAAGGTTGTGGTCAGAGAGCGGGAGTGGGAAGTATGCAAAATCATCAACTGCACAAAGTTGAGAGAAGACCAAGTCGAGGGAGCTCCCGTCTTCATGCGTTGGGAGAATTAGTAAGCTGCAAAAGGCCAAACGAGGTTAGAGATAAAAGGTGAGTAGCAGATGGGGTGAGGGGAAGAGCAATGGGGATGTTGAAATCGCCCATGAGGGTAGGGATGTCACAGGAGAGAAAATGTGGAAGCCAAGTGGCAAAATGATCCAGGAACTGATGGGAGGGGCCGGGAGGACGATATACCACCGCCACTCGCATGGAGAAGGGGGTGTAGAGTCTGATGGCATGGACCTCAAAAGAAGGAAAGACAAGTGAGGGTACTTGAGGGATGACCTGAAAGGTACATTTTGATGATAGGAGCAGACCAACGCCTCCACCTGCTCTATTGTCTGATCTTGGGGTATGAGAGAAGTGTAGTCCCCCGTATGAAAGAGCAACAGCAGCGGTAGTGTCTGACTGTTGGATCTAGATTTCAGTAAGAGCCAGGAGGTTAAGAGAATTAGAAAGGAAAAAGTCATGAGTGAAGGAGAGTTTGTTACACACTGAGCGAGAATTCCAAAGTGCACAATTAAGAGACAGATGGCAGGCAGGAAATATTAATAAGATTAGAGGGGTTTCTGAGTGCAGCAGTTGGGGGGTTTGACTTTCTATAACATGGGGGACCAGGGTTGGGAACAATGTCTCCTGCGACTAGGAGGAGGATAGAAAGAGTGAGCAGATGGTTAAGTGATTTGTGAGAGCGTCTCTGATGTTGAATGGTGGGACTGAATGGATCTGTGCAATTTAGTAATGTGAAAAGAGCGTGAGTGCTATACATAGGAGAGGAAAGGAGTGAGGGGCCAATATGGATGGAGTGTAGAGCGTTAATGCCAGGGCGGTGGATGTGTGTAAATGCAGCAGCCAGGATATAAATGAGACAAATGCATATGGTAAATATTTGTGGTAGTCCAAATGTACAGGGAATCAATTTATTTATTTGTCTTACCTGTCTCCTGTCTCATCAGATGTAATCCCCATGGAATAACGAAAATAAAACACCCGTCGCTAAAATCCATCTTCTTTCATCATCAGATGTAATCTGCAAGGAACAATGAAAAAAGAAAAAACACAAGAAGCTAAAATCCATCTTCTTTCTTCATCAGATATAATCCACAAGAAACAACGAAAAGAGAAAAAATATCCGTCGCTAAAATCCATCTTCTTTCTTCATCAGATGTAATCCAAGGAACAACGAAAAGAGAAAAAATACCAATCGCTAAAATCCATCTTCTTTCTTCATCAGATGTAATCCATAAGGAACAGCGAAAAGAGAAAAAATACCAATCGCTAAAATCCATCTTCTTTCTTCATCAGATGTAATCCAAAAGGAACAACAAAAAGAAAAAATACCCGTCGCTAAAATCCATCTTCTTTCTTGATCAGATGTAATCCACAAGGAACAACTAAGTAAGAAAAAATACCCAAAGCTAAAATCCATACTTTTTCTTCATCAGATGCAATCCACAAGTAGCAGCGAAAAAATAAAAAATTCCCATTGCTAAAATTCATCTTCTAACTTCATCAAATGTAATCCACAAGGAACAACTAAAAAAGCAAAAAAATACTCGTAGCTAAAATCCATCTTCTTTCTTCATCAGATATAATCGAAAAAGAACAACGAAAAAAGAAAAACTACCCGAAGCTAAAATCAATCTTCTTGAGATGTAATCCACAAGGAACAACGAAAAATGTAACAATACCCAACACTAAAATCCATCTTCTTTCTTCATCTGATGTAATCCATAAGAAACAACGAAAAAAGAAAAAATGCCTGAAGCTAAAATCCATCTTCTTTCCTCATCACACGCAATTCACAAGTAACAGCAAAAAAAATGAAAAAATACCCTAAGCTAAAATCCATATTCTTTTTTCATCAGATGTAATCCTCAAGGAACAAAAAAAGAAAAAATACCTGTCGCTAAAACTCATCTTCTTTCTTCATCAGATGTAATCCACAAGGAACAACGAAAAAAGAAAAAATAGCCGAAGCTAAAATCCATCTTTTTCGTTGTTCCCTGTGGATTACATCTGATGAAGAATGAAGATGGATTTTAGCGTCAGGTATTATTTCGTTTTTTTCATTGTTCCTTGTGGATTTCATCTGAAGAAGAAAGAAGATGGATTTTAGCGACAGTTATTTTTTTCTTTTTTCGTTGTTCCTTGTGGATTACATCTGAAGAAGAAAGATGGACTTTAGCATAGGGTATTTTTTCGTTTTTTTTCGCTGTTACTTGTGGATTGCATGTGATGAGGAAAGAAGATGGATTTTAGCTTCGGGTATTTTTTCTTTTTTCGTTGTTTCTTGTGGATTACATCATATGAAGAAGATGGATTTTAGTGACGGGAATTTATCTTGTTTCATTGTTCCCTGTGGATTACATCTGATGAAGAAAGAAGATGGATTTTACAGTTGGGTATTTTTTCCTTTTTCGTTGTTCCTTGTGGATTATATGTGATGAAGAAAGAAGATGGAGTTTAACGACAGGTATTTATTGGTTTTTCATTGTTCCTTGTGGATTACATCTGATGAAGAAAGAAAGAAGGAGTTTAGCGTCGGGTATTTTTTCGTTTTTTTCGCTGTTCCTTGTGGATTGCATGTGATGATGAAAGAAGATGTATTTTAGCCTTCGGTATTTTTTCTTTTTTCGTTGTTTCTTGTGGATTACATCAGATGAAGAAAAAAAGATGGATTTTATCTTTTTTTTTCATCAGATGCAATCCACAAGTAACAACGACAGAAATGAAAAAATACCCGAATCTAAAATCCATCTTCTTTCTTCATCAGATGCAATTCACAAGGAACAACGAAAAGAGAAAAAATACCCGTTGCTAAAATCCATCTTGTTTCTTCATTAGATGTAATCCAAAAGGAACAACGAAAAAAGAAAAAATACCCAACGCTAAAATCCATCTTCCTTCTTCATCAGATGTAATCCATAAGGAACGAAAAAGAAACAATACCCATCGCTAAAATCCATCTTTCTTCATCAGATGCAATCCACAAGGAACAATGAAAAAAAAGAAAAAATACCCAAAGCTAAAACCAATCTTCACTCTTCATCAGATGTAATCCACAAGGAGCAACGAAAAAAGAAAAAATACCCGTCGCTAAAATCCATCTTGTTTCTTCATCATTGTAATCCAAAAGGAACATCAAAAAAAGGAAAAATACCCGTCGCTAAAATTCATCTTCTTTCTTCATCAGATGCAATCCACAAGGAACAACGAAAAAAATGAAAAAATACCCTACGCTAAAGTCCATCTTCTCCATCAGATCCAATTCACATGGAACTACGAAAAACCAAAAAATACCTGTCACTAAAATCAATCTTCTTTCAACAGATGTAATCCAAAAGTAGCAACGAAAAACGACACAATATCTGACGCTAAAATCCATATTCTTTCTCCATCACACGTAATCCACAAGGAACAACGAAAACCCCCCCAAAAATTGTCGCTAAAATCCGTCTTCTTTCTTCATCACGTTATCCACAAGGAACAACTAAAAACAAAAAAAAGTTGCTAAAATCCATCTTCTTTCTTTTTCAGATGTAATACACAAGGAACAACAAAAAAGCTTAGACAAGATTTGATATTTTAATATTAAACCCTTTCCGACATTGGGCATAATAGTACGCCGATGCCGAACTCCCCGTTTGTTGCAAGCTCCGGTGCAGAGGCCGCAACTTTCTGGGCACAAGACAGCTGATCTGTACAGCTGACAAGTGCCAGCAACAGGTGGAATCGCGATCCACCTGCAACTTTTAAAAATTTAAATGCCGCTGTTAATCTGACAGCTACATTTAATTCGCGCTTACCGGAAGCGCATCGGAAATCCCGCTAATTGGTGACCCAGTCACATGATCACGGGTCACTGATGGGTCAGAATGACAATTAGAGGTCTCCAGCAGATTACTATGAGTGCCACCCTGTGTTTGGCACTCATAGCAAATGAGAATTTCAGCCGCACATAGGTGATCTGATCATCGCCTATGTGTAGCAGACCATATTAAAGTACTGCAGCTTCTAGTCTCCCATGAAGACTATTGAAGCATACAAAAATTTAAAAAAAAAGTTTTTAAAAGTATTTAAAAAATTAAAAAAATAAAAGTTCAAATCATCCCCTTTTGCCCCAATCAAAATAAAATAGAAAAATCAAATATATACATATTTGGTATCGCCGTGTTCAGAATCGCCCAATCTATCAATATAAAAATGAATTAACCCGATCGGCTTAATGAGAAAAAAACTCAAAACGTCAGAATTACGTTTCTTTGCTCGCCGCTACATTGCAATAAAATGCAATAATGGGCAATCAAAAAATCGTATCTACACCAAAATGGTATCAATAAAATGTCAGCTTGGTGGACAAAAAAGAGCCCTCACCCAGCCCCAGATAACGAAAAATGGAGACGCTACAGGTCTCGGAAACTGGCGCCACTTTTTTTTTTTTCATCACTTAATTAAAAAAGAATCTAGACATGTTTCTTGTCTATGAACTCATAATGACCTGGAAAATTATAATGGCAGGTCAGTTTTAGCATTTAGTGAACATGGTAAAAAAAAATAAATATGAAATTGCACTGTTTTTGCAGTTTCACCGCACTTGCAATTTTTTTCCCATTTTCCAGTACAAGGTATATTAAAATCAATGGTGTCGTTCAAAAGTACAACTTTTCCCACAAAAAACAAGCTCCACATGGCTATATTGACCAAAAAATAAAAGTTATGGCTCTGAAAAGAAGAGGAGCAAAAAACGAAAACGCAAAAACGAAAATACCTTTGGTTGTGAAGGGGTTAACCAACTAGTTTTGCAATTTCCTTGTGTACAGTTTTTAATTTATTATCGTTGTTTTCTCATTTCTAGTATTGCACATTATTGACATCTAATTGGAAAAAGAACATATAGATGGGAATGCCTACCATCCATATATATGTATGATTGTGCACCGTTCATCTAGACCATGATTAAGACGTTTGTCAAAACGCGTAGGTTTCAGTCTCATTGTTGCACTGCACTATTGCCAAAAATGTTTTGAGCAGTTTCTCACAGCTAATGAAACTAAGTTTCATATTTACGCATTCAAACCTTTTTTTGGCTGAATACTCCCTATCTTCATTGTTTCCACAGCAGCTGCTCTGGTTTAATCTGTGCAGGGCATTTGGTGCTCCAAGTCCTGAAAGGTAAGGACATTTAGCATTTTCCATGTATATGCTCTATTGTTTTGCCCCCTTTGTAAAATGTTTTGTACATTTTTATAAACACTGCTTCCCTTTGGATTAAACATAAAATCTAATAGTTCTGTTCCTTATGTCCTGTAAACTGCGCCCCTGAAAGCCATACGCTACCTAGCAGGTCTCCAGTCATCCTGGGTATATTAAAATTAGACTGGTAATGGCGGCGAGTAGTCTGGGGTTATCATGGAGTTAGCAGTGATCGTACGGGGTTATATACATATATTCCTTGTGTGGGAACCGGAGGTGTATGCATCATACGCTCACTTTTCATTTCCTTATAACTGGCCTATTAGTGGTGAAAGCCTGCGGCCTCCTCCATTAATCATTGGCCAATTGTGTAGTTGTCTGGACAATAGGGGGCAGCAGAGAGCTGTTCAACACAAAGATTTCAGCGGGGCTGCGATAATCGTGACGCACTCATATGGAATTTAGATTGTAAGCCCCAATGGGGACAGTGATGGTAATGACAGTATTTGAAAAGCATTGTGGAAATTAATGGCACTATAAGAGAGGAATAATAAACACTTGTGTGAAGTATTTGCCCCCTTCCTGACTTCCTATTATTTTGCATGTCTGTCACACTTAAATGTTTCAGATCACCAAATTTAAATATTAGACATAGATTACACTAAGTCTTTATTATTAAGGAAAAAAAATCCAAGTATACAGGGTCCTGTGTGAAAAAGTGATTGCCTCCTAGACCTAAGAACTGGTTGGGCTACCCATAGCAGCAACAACTGCAATCAAGCATTTGCAATAACTGGCAATGAGTCTTCTACAACGCTCACTGCCCATTACTGGAACCGCCTTTTTAAGGTCATGCCATAACATCTCAGTCGGATTAAGGTCAGGACTTTGACTAGGCCACTCCCAAGTCTTAATTTGGTTTCTTTAAAGCCATTCAGAGGTGCACATGTCGGTGTGTTTTGGATCATTGTCCTGCTGTATAACCCAAGTGTGCTTCAGCTTGAGCTCACAAACAGGTGGCCGGACATTCAGGATTTTTTGTTAGACAGCAGAATTCATGGTTCCATTTACCACAGCAAGTCTTTTAGATCCTGAAGCAGCAAAACAGCCCCAGACCATCACACTACTACCCCTTAGGGGGCTGTAATTAACTGTGTGTCGCATGATTCTTTTCGGTAGGATAAGTCATGCGAGTAACACACAGGTGCTCTGGTGCACATCCATACACAGAAAATGTCAGAGGTACATACAATATGAGTTCAAACACAGCCCCTACATAGAGTATGAGCCCCCACAAAGCTACCTATATACAGTGTAAGGCCCACAGAGCTCCCTACAAGCCCCCAAATACAGTAGCTACCTAGATACAGTATGAGCACTCACATAACTCCATATAAACAGTATAAGCCCCACACAGCTCCCTATATACAGCATGAGCTTCCATATAGACATCCTATATACAGTATGAGGTTTTAGATAGCTCCCTATATACAGTATGAGCCCCTACATAGCCCCCAGTATACAGCTGGAGATCGCACACAGCTCCCTAGATACAGTATGAGTCCACACATAGCCTATTAGATACAGCATGAGCTCTCACATAGCTACCTATATACAGTATGAGCCCCTATATAGCCTCATATATACAGTATGAGCCTGCATGTTGCTCTCTAGATACAGTGAGCCCACACATAGCTCCCTATATACAGTATGCGCCCCCACATAGTCAACTATGTCCAGTATGAGCCCTTATATAGCCTGCTATATACACTATGAGCCCTCACATCCCATACCCATTAATTTAAAAAAAAAACAAAAAAACAAAAACACACACACAGTCATACTCACCTCGCTCCCGTTACCCTGGCGCTCTGCTCTGGTGCCCAAGCTTCTTCCTCTTAGTGCAATGACGCAATCACGCTGGCACATCAAAGTAGAGGCGACAGGAGCTCTCCTGGGGCTGTGCTGCCACTCTGGATTGTCAGCAACGCAGCACCAGGAAATCTCCCTGCAGAAATATGTCCACTGCAGATAGCAGTAATACATTATAATGAGGACAAACTGGCGATGGGTCCCCACAGAGCCTTAAGGCCCCTTTACATTTAGTGATGCACCAGCGATCCCGACCACGATACGACCTGGTCAGGATCGCTGGTGCATCGCTAAATGGTCGCTAGTGAGCTGCCACACAGGCAGATCTCACAGCGATGTAGCGACGCAGCAGCGGTCTTTACTTACCTTTCAGACGCGGCGATCCTGACGTCCTCCCGCCAGCGTCCACGTGTCGCTCGTCGGCGCCACAGGAAGCGCCCAATGAGAAATGGAGCTGCACGATCTCGTGCGATCAGCGACAGCCAGCGGGGGAGCCGGTCGGAGGTATCACACATAGCGATATCGCTAGGTGTAAAGGCCTCTTTAGGCCCCAGGCGGTAGCCCAGATTGCCCCCATTATAATCCACCTATGATTATCAGCAGACTCTTATATGGGTTTCATATACTAATTTACTTTTAGTTTTGTGATCATAAGGATTATCTTTGTAGTTAAAAGTGTTGTGCTGGATGATTTTCATTTGGTTGGATTTATTTAATGCTATGATATTTTTAGACCATTCATGCACAGGTAATTTATATACTAGCTTACTTCACTCCTTGTGATCATATAGACTACCCCTATAACTGTAAGTGGAGATTATGCTGAATATTATTTTTCTCACTTGGTCTGATTTATTTCATCCCATGACATTTCAGCATCATTTATGCACTAGCACTGTATGAGATTAATTGTTCACATATAAGGTCCATATTGCCCTTCCCCCCCGTTACTGATATGTGGATCAGTAGTCGTAAATATCCCAGTCTCTGCTCTAGACTTTTTATCCTTTATGTATAGATTTTTTATGTCCGTATTGTGTACAATATAATAAACTTTTTTGAATTATGTACTAAATTCTGGACAATTGACTCCACTTGTTTTGTAAGGAAGAATCATGTTGGGAATGTCCATGTGGGTAACTTACGTAGGCCGCTTCTAAAGGCATATGGCCGTGTTTACATTAGTGGTTATACCGTGCTATCAGTTCAGATTATACTGATCCAGTGCATAATCAGTATCAGTCACACGTTTGGACCCATATGTTCCTGCAGTGCAGGTTCTGTTTGGAAAGTGGACATTGTAGATTCAAACTGACGACAGCAAAACCATGAAGCAAAGCACATGGAATCGAAGAATAAAGAAATGTGTGAAACAAACCAGAAAGTGTTAGGGTACACTCACACTGGCTTTGATTCTCTCACGGGAGGGAATCGGGCTTGTTATGCTAATGACACTAACTCTGGCAGAATTTGAGCAGAGTGTCATCTTGCTATGATCCTATTTTCTCTTGCATGAGAGAATTGCAGCACAGGTGCGGAGAAGATGGAGAACGTAATTTCTCCATTGTCTCTGTGAGCGTAAGAAATCAGAGCGCAGTCCGATGTTCCACACGCACCCATACAAGTGTATGGGTGCACATAGTCCAAATATCAGAGCCACATGCAGGATGCTGCGATTGTCTTTTCATGCCGCATCATTATGAGAAAACTATAGCTGATCTGCACTGCCCCAAAGTATAACATTGGTCCGAGGGCTATGTGATACATCATTGGATAGCACTCGGCATTAGCTACAGCAGTGTGAGCAAGCCCTTAAAGGGGTATTTCCATCTCCAAGATCCTATCCCATTATGTAGTAAGTGTAATAATATTAGCAAATACCTTCAATTAGAAATACAGTATATGTTTTTTTTATCTGCTATGTCTCTTTCCTCATGTGCAGGAATTGCAGGACATAAGGTATCCATGGTTACGACAACTAGCTGTCACTTCATCAGCTCAGCTGTTCTGTGTTGGACACTCCACTAGAGTATATATGCTTGCCACGGGCATTTGAGAATTGCCAGTGATAGTTCATTCGGCCTGGATTGGAGTTGGAGGAGTCGTTTGTTGTCTGAAGATGGTGTTTCGAGAGTTGTTCTTGTGATGTCTGCGTGGCGTTTGTTCATCATCATCTATTTGGTTTCACCTCCCTTACTCTCTCCTGTGTTCCACTCGGTTGTTTGGTGAGTGTATCTTGTATGATTGCAGTTTTCATAGATCCCTGTCAGTCTTCCCTTGTCTGTCTGGCTAGTGTAATCCTACACACTTCAGCCTCCCTCCCTGTGTGGAGGTACGTGACCCCGGCGTCTCCAAGGATAGGGAAGGAGCACCTTTTGACGAGAAATCTTGCAGCAGTACCGTGACAGTAAGTATACTGACCTGGAGAATCATATTGCCAGGTCCATTCTACTGCACTGTTAACACCATAAAAACAAAATCCAAAAGACTATGGCAATCCATAACTCCATAACACTATAAGCTAAAGTGATTAGTAAAATTCAAAGCTACAACTGGTAGGGACAAGTGTCTTACAGATCAGGTGCCATGTACGTTACAATGACTGGTATGATCGGGGTATGGAGTCTGTCTCTCTGAGCTGGATCTCACCCTTCTGGTGACTGCGTCACGGGCTCCAGGTTAAAAGAAGCGGATCCTGTGTTGGGCGCTGAGGAAGCTGACCGGAGCAGTATACATATCTGCCAAATTGTGACAAGTCAACACTAACCTGGAGCAGTGACTGGTGTGTATGAGCTGTGCTGGTTACATCGAGGATCTCCTTCTTGACTAATGCTCTGCACTACAGCACTCAGCATTCTATATTCCAAGTGCTATTATGACATAACGGAACTGACGATGTTGTTGTGATGTCACAATAGAGGAATGAGAGTGCAGCTACTCTCTGATGTTACACTTGCAGTACGCAGCCCTTCACATCCAGTCACCTCCTGCTAACAGCCAAGGTGAAAGGATGTGTGACTGATACTAAAAGGGTTAGTGCGGCCTGCACCGTAATGGTGTCTTGTGGCCACACAGTTAGATTGGCCTTTCTCGTGGGCTCTGTGACTGTCCCACGTATGGTGGCCTTGTGGTTGACACTGTTCTGGGTGTACTCTGGCTTGACTTAAGGAATACAAGCTGGTATTGTTATGGGGGCATGGTGAAAGGAACTATTCTAAGGATACAGTGACTGGAGACATTAAAAAGTTCTTTACAAGAAGCAAATACAACAAAATAACAATTCTTCATAAAAAAAGCCTTACGGCTCCAGCACCACTGCTCTGGTGCCTTCTGGTCTGAGTCATCCATGCTGCAGCTAGTCATATGCTAACATTACCACTTAAGCCCCCGTCACACACATCGAGATCACTGCTGAGTCACAAGTTTTGTGACGCAACAGCGATCTCACCAGCGATATCGCTGTGTGTGACACGTATCAGCGACCGCCCCCCCCTCGAATGCCCTGGACATTTTTTTTGATCGTTGGTCTCCCGCTGGCCAGCACGCATCGCTGCGTGGCAGTCGGGAGGCCAGCGATCAGTGAGCTGGACGCTGTTTTCCAATGTAAACCGCGGGTAACTAAGGGCGCGCATCACTTAGTTACCCGCTGTGATACCAGCGTGCTGTGCTGGGAGCTGGTATCTAAGGTAAACAGGGGGTTTCTAAGCGCCACGCGGCGTTTAGATACCCGCTGTTTACCTTGGTTACCAGCTCCCTGCACCAGGGAATTTTGATAAACCAATTTCAAGAAAACTATATGTGTTACTTGTGTTCTTGGTTACATTTATTCAGGAATTCAAGTTGGAATCTCCCCGTAGGATCATATTTAGAAGAGTGATTTTCAAAATGCAGTCTTTCCTAATCATATAAGTTTAATACTAAATTAAAAAAATCAATATATGTAAATATACATGTAACAATTTTTTTTATTATTACATCACTAGACAAGTCCGTTTTTCTAGTTTTTAAAAAGAAAAGTCCACTAGTTACTTCATTAATGTATAAAATATAACAATATGAACGAGTCTTAAACAATAGTAAGTCTTCACACTGACCTTTTATCATCAATTTGCCCTTCTACTGGGTGAAATGTAATTAATCTTCTCCACAATCTCTTACAAGCAATGGCAGTTTCCTTCGGTCTCAGTACATAAGGCTGTTATGGTGTTTTGGGTCCACCTGAGTTAACCCCTAAATGACCGCTAATGCATTAAAACGGTGGTCATTAAGGGGCTTTATTCCCTCACAGCGATGGTGAATAAGGGGATAGGACTGCTGGGCGGCAGTGATTCCCATGGTTGTCAGCTGTACATGACATCTGACACCCTGCAGTATCAGACTCGCTTTGTGACCGATCTTGGCTGATTAACCCCTTAAACACCGCTGTCAATCGCAACAACGGTATTTAGTTGTTGCAAGGGGGTCATAAGACCCCTTTAGTAACCATCGGACCCCTATGATGAGAATCTCTGGTACCGATGGTTACGATGGTACCCTGAGGTCATGCAATGACCTCACGGTACGGTGGCCTGTGAGATCCAGCTATAGGCAAGACAGTGAGATCCTGACAGTTTCATACACTGCTGTACATGAGTACAGCAGTGTATGAAACAAGTGATCAAAATAAAAATTATACATGTCCCACAGTGGGACTAAGTGAAAAAAAGTCAAATATGTCAAAAAGTAAAAAAACACAAAAAAAGTGCACACAAATCAGCAAAATCAGTTTCGCCTCTCAAAACGCAGCGTTTGTGATAACACAAAAATAAACAAAAAAACTTGTAGTATTTCCCATCGAGCTGTTCCTGCTGTGAATCAATGTTTTTTTTTGTTTTTTTCATCCCCCAGTCCCCCGGCAATATATGAGTTTAGGGCCCCCACTTAATTTTATTAAATGCACCTTTTTTATTCCCGTTTTCCTCACATATATCCTTTTTTTCCCCCCACAGCCTTTCATTTTTTTTTTTTGAAGTTCAATAATTTTTTTCGATTGGTAGCCAGTGGTTACCTGTGGAAAAAAATTATAATTACCTGTCATCGAAGTCGCCACCTAAAAAAAAAATTAAAATAAAAAACCCGTACTCACCTATTCTACTAATTCCCCGAAGACCATGCTCAACCTAAATAAAAATGTAAAATAACAAAGCACAAAAATACCTACCCTCCGCAGCATCCCATAAAAACGATTGTCCCACGAAGATCTAAAGTTTAAACTACCGACGCCGCTACAATGAACGGGGCCGTAAAGTGCTCGCGCTGCTCGGCTGAACTCGGGCGGTGCGGTCTGCGCATGCGCGGACTCCCATGCTGTCCTGAGGTGAACTCAAGAGCGTGGGAAAATTTCTCACACTCCTGTGCTGATCTCAGTACAGCTCGGGAGGCTGTGCATTTTTTTTTTTTTTTTTAACTATTCAAACATTGAAGTGGGCGTAAAATAAATATGGTCAAAAACTTTGTGTCCTTATTTAAATAAAAATATTTAAAATTAAAGTGTCTTTTTCATTATTATAACCCTTTGCAAATATATGGTTAATAATGGATCGGCGTCTGATTGACACCTATCTGTTATTTACCCGGGTTAATGTCACATTCCAATTGCAACATGACATTAACCCCTTATTACTCCATATGCCACTGCACAACGGCTGTGGGATGAGAGAGGGTAAGTGCCATAAAAGGCGCATCTTACAGATTTGCCTTTTATGGGGTGTCTGGGGGCAGATTTTTGTAGCCGGGGGGGGGGGGGAAATGGTCCCTCTTTAAGCTATTTAAATCTGCCGTCACTCACCTGCTTTCCCTCTCTGTGGTCTAAAATAGCGCGGGAGCCCACGCCATTTTTTTTTCTTATTATATACTTAAAATTACCACAAAAAATTAAAAAAATAAATTAACACAAAAAATACATGAAATTAAGCCATAAAATTAATAAATGGTTTTGATATGACATGGTTGTCAACCGTATGTTTTATCATGCCATGTTATGGTTTTGGTTTTTTTAACCAAAGTTTGGGTCTGGCCTAGGGATAGGCTTGAAAACCAAAATGTTGTTTTTTATGGTTGCGTTTTGTGCGCGTCCATGCGCATGCGTCCTGCACCCCTATCTTTAAAATTGGTGCGCATGGTGGCACACCGTACGCAACCTGTATTATTTTTGGTCCATCTGACCGGTGTCCAAAACAAAAAAATTATGCCCTTAATGCGCCAAAAACACGTAGTCGTGTGGATGTCCATGCGCACTACAGTTTTTTAAATTGCAGCCATTTTTATAGTTAACAAGACGTATTGGTGGTCACTACTGGGTTAAGGGAATGTGTCACACCCATTTTTTAAAATAACTGATTATGCCACATACAAGGCACAAATACCGTCACACCATGGCCGGACCACACATTACCATCCCATAGTGATGGAATAATACCAAATACCACCACATAGTGACCAAATACTACAATACTGATCATTAATAAAAAAAACTTAATACAAATATTACCATAAGTGTCATTATACACAAGCGCTAAGTACATAGTATACAGTGTATAGTGTACATGTACAGATAATACAATGATCACCACTGACATTATACACAAGAGCTCTGTATATAGTGTTAATGTACAGGTAATACAGGGATCACTAGTAGAGATGGGTGAACCCGAACAGTGAAGTTCGGGGTCTGTACCGAACACCTACTGTTTGGGCACGGACCCCGAAGTCAGATCACGGACGTCATCAGGAAGTCCGTGTTACTGTTCGCGTTAAGCCTCCCGTACATCAGGTGTTTCCCGCGCTGTCATTTGCATGACAGCACGGTAAACACTGTCTCTGATCAGCGGTAAGATTAATGCCACCTATTAGGAAGCCACAGCTCCCACACTGTCAGATGACAGCATGAGCCCACAGCTGTGATCAGAAGAAAAAAGTTTACCTCTGATCACAGGTGTCAGCTGCTGGGACTACTCTTCCCATCAGCCTACACATTCTGCCCCTAATAACAGCAAGAGCAGGCGACAAATGATGAGAGAATTCATCAGCCAGCACTATAAATAAATTTAAAAAATGGCGTGGATTCCCCTGTATTTTTCAGAACCTGCCAGGCTGCAACCCTCAGCTGTCAGCTTTATAAAAGCTGGTTATCAAGAATAGAGGTTCCTACGCTGTTTTTTTAATGTAATTAATTTGAAAAAACGGCATGGGGTCTCCCCCCCACTTTTTAACAACCAGCCAAGCTAAAGCACAGCTAAGGGCTAGTATTCTCAGGCTGGTAAAGGGCCATGGATATTACCCCCAGCCTATAAATAGCAGCCAGGAGCTGCCCAAGAAAAGGCGCATGTATTCGATGCCCGGTGGCGGTGGCAAGTGGGAGTTCAAATTTTTGGAGTTGATGTCACCTTTGTATTGTCCGGAGACATCAAGCCTATGGCTTAGTAATGGAGAGTGGTCTATAAGATGCCTATCCATTACTAATCCTATAATTACATTGTAAATAAACATACCGCTATTATAAAGTCCTTTTTTTAAAGTAAAAAAAAACACTTTTCCTTTTTTATTTATGAAAAATATTATACATATATTATATATTTATAAAAATAAACACAGTTATACTCAAATAATGCCCATTCCATTGAAGCCATGGTCTCCTATAAAAAAATGCAAAAATAAAGAACAACCATATCCCTCGCCTGTCCGTTGTTCTTCTGTCCAATATAAATCTTGCTTTTAATGATACAAAGTTTTAAGATCAATCACATTATAATACAAACAAAGACAAAGCCTCTCTCTGTATTTTTAAGCTATTAGGGAGCTCCATAGGGTATATTCCCAAAATTATCCTGGTGGTACACTAGGGTTTTGCCAAAAGAGTATGTGTTCTGTACTTGAGATCACATTATTTATTTTATGTTCTGTCCAATGCAGTATTCCATATCTGGGATAGTCAACCTAAACAGTGCCAAGATGCGACTATCCAGGTTGAAAACCACTGGAGAATGAGCTGCTGTGAGTGCAACCTCAGTGACTGCCTGTGACATCTTCGAGGTTACCGCAGGTCACTGATGCTGCGTTTCCAGCCGGGTTTCTTACAGTGAACTCATCAAGCTTAGCACTGCACCATGAGATTTTTTCTCAAGGTGTAAGCGGTGATTTCACAGAGGTCACTGCAGTTCATCAGCCCAGTTGGGAATGCAGCTGCTCATTCTCCAGTGGTTTTCAGCCTGCACGGTCACATCTTGGCACCATCCAGGTTGAAAACTATTCATCCCAGACATAGATTACGGCGTGGGACAGAACGTCGGACAGGTGAGGAATATGGGTTTTTTTATTTCTTTTACGGGAGACCATTGCTTCAATGAAATGGGTGTTAGATGAGTATTTTTTTTGTCTAATATATTTTTTTTTTTTTACAGGAAATGAGAGCTTCAATGGAATGGATGTTAGGTGAATATAACTGTTTTTTGTTATATTTAAATAAAAAAATTAAGGCTGTGTGCCCACGATGCGATTTTTAAGCGTTTTTGCCGCGATTTTTGGCGCAAAAACGTTTAGAAATCTTGTACATGATGCACCCCATCCATTCCTATGGCATTCCGCACATGCTGTGATAATGCTGCGCTTTTTTCCGCGGCAGAATCGCATCGCGGAAAAAATCGCAGCATGATCATTCTTTTGGGCGGAATCGCAAAGAATTGCCGCGATTCCGCACCCATAGGAATGCATGAGAATCGCTTACTTCCCGCATGTGGCTATGCCCACAATGCGGGAAGTTAAGCGTCTCATGTGCGGTTGGTACTCACGGTGTGGAGGAGAGGAGACTGTCCTCCAGGCCCTGGGTACCATACCCCTGTAAAAAAAAAGAATAAAAAATAAAAAATCGGGGTATATTTACCTTCCGACGTCCCACGCTGCATTCCCGGGCCACAGCGTTCCCAGTAATGCCTTGCGGAAAGGTCCTGTGATGACGTAGTCTCGCGTGACTCTAGCGGCCGCGCGAGATCGCTATAATAACGCGAGACCAACGTCATCACAGGTCTCGCAAGGCATTACTGGGAATGCTGAAGCCCGGGATGGCAGCGCGGGACGTCGGAAGGTAAATATACCCAGATTTTTTATTTTTTTATCATTTTTAACATTTTATCTTTTACTATTTATGCCGCATAGGCGTCCTCAATAGTGAAAAGCTGGTCACACTTGTCAAACACTATGTTTGACGAGTGTGACCAACCTGTCAATCACTTTCCAAGCAATCGTTCAAATCGCTTGGAAAGTGCTTTAGAAAATCGCGGCAAAATCGCGAACAGAATCGCGGTAAAATCGCGCGGGAAAAAAAAACGCGCGATTTCTGGGAAGGAGTCCGGTTTTCATTGTGCGTTTTAAAACGCTATGTGGGCCCATAGCCTAAAAGTGTGTTTTTTATTTCAAATAAAGGACATTACACTGGCTGTGTGTTTATTAACAATAGAACTATAGGATTACTAATGGACAGGCGTCTTATAGACGCCTCTCCATTACTAACCTGTGGGCTTGATGTCACTTGCCTGACATCAACCTCACAAATATGAGCTCTATATATAGTGTCAGTGATCAGGTAATACTGGGATCACCAGTGACAAAGTACCTCTGTAGATAGTGCCAGTGAACAGATAATACAATGATCACCAGTGACATTATACACAGGAGCTCTGCCTATAGGTTAGAGTGTACAGATATTACAGGGATCATCAGTGGCATTATACACAGGAACTCTGTTTAAAGTATATAGTGTATAGTGTGAATGTACTAGTAACACTAATTTACTGGTGATGTCTCTAGTTGAAGTCCTTCATCTTTTGCTTTTCTTCTTCATCCAGTGCAGACCATCACTTCTTCCAGGACTCATCTCTGCATAAAATAACACAGTTATCTAGAGTATCGCAACATTTATCTAGAGTACCGCTCCCAGAGCACATTCCCTGCCTTCTACGCTACGCAGCTGAATACAGATGTGCACCCATCATTCCAAATATAAATTGCATCCACTAACTATAAATAGCCACTTCACTTCCCCCACCCAATAAATAAATAAATTAATTATAACCTGTACTCTTTCCCCATATTCATTACCAATCACATTCCTGTAAACTCAACACCCTCTGCTCTGTACCTCCCACTCCCCCACTTCATCATATTTACATGCCCCCACCCTAAGTCACTGTCATGTTCTCGCTCTCTCCTACCCCACCTGCAGTTCATCATTTGCTCTCCCCCATTCCTAGTCACTCTGCTGTTTCTGCCTTCGCTGCCTCAATTAATCATTTGCTCTACCCCATCCTCAATTTATCATCATTTGTTGTCCCCCCCCTCAATTCACTATCATTTGCTGTCTTCCATCCCCCAGTCTCAATTCATTATCATTTATTCTCCCCTGAACCTCAATTCATCATCATTTTGTCTCCCTCCACCCTAAATTCATTATTATTTGCTTCAAACACCCTCAACTCATCATTTACTCTCCCCCCAACCTCAATTCATTAAAATTTTCTCTCCCCGAACCCTCAATTATCATTTCCTGTACCCCACCCTCAATTCATCATTTGGTCTCCCCCACCTTCAATTCATTATCATTTGCTGCACCCACCCTCAATTCATCATTTGCTCTCCCACACTCAAGTTATCCTTTGCTCTCCCCACTCTCAAATTCAGTTCTTTATTCACTGTCCCCCCCATTCCCCACCTTCATCATTCACTGTCCCCTATCCCACACATTCAATTCCTCATCACTTATCTCTCGTATGATCACCGGCAGCTCCACCCCTGCTGTCCTCCTAGGCGAGTGACGTGTGTAGATACTGGCACGTACGCGATGACGTCATTGTGAACATGCCATCACCAGTGCATCACAGAAGAGGCGGAGGGTCTCCCTTGAAGCTGTTTATGATGGCCATGAGTGCCAAGAAGCCTCCCTGCGCTGGTGCACGATACCATGGAGCACAGTGAGCAGAAGCACAAGGGGGGCCGGACTGGGACTCTTTATTTATGCCCTCCGGGCCCCACACAGCAGTGCTGTAATGCCCTGATGGTGGCCCTACCCCCCACGCAGTGATATTAGGCAGTGTCCCCTCACATGTAGTAATAGTGTCCCCTGAGCCACCCCCCCCACACAGTGATATTAGGCAGTGTCCCCTCACATGTAGTAATAGTGTCCCCTGAGCCACCCCCCAACACAATGATATTAGGCAGTGTCCCCTCACATGTAGTAATATTGTCCCCTGAGCCCCCCTCCCACACAGTGATATTAGGCAGTGTCCCCTCACATGTAGTAATAGTGTCCCCTGAGCCCCCCCCCACACAGTGATATTAGGCAGTGTCCCCTAACATGTAGTAATAGTGTCCCCTGAGCCCCCCCCAACACAGTGATATTAGGCAGTGTCCCCTCACATGTAGTAATAGTGTCCCCTGAGCCCCCTCCACACAGTGATATTAGGCAGTGTCCCCTCACATGTAGTAATAGTGTCCCCTGAGCCCCCCCACACAGTGATATTAGGCAGTGTCCCCTCACATGTAGTAATAGTGTCCCCTGAGCCCCCTCCACACAGTGATATTAGGCAGTGTCCCCTCACATGTAGTAATAGTGTCCCCTGAGCCCCCCCCACACAGTGATATTAGGCAGTGTCCCCTCACATGTAGTAATGGCGTCCCCTGAGCCCCCCCCACACAGTGATATTATGCAGTGTCCCCTCACATGTAGTAATAGTGTCCCCTGAGCCCCCCCCACACACAGTATTATTAGGCAGTGTCCCCTCACATGTAGTAATAGTGTCCCCTGAGCCCCCTCCACACAGTGATATTAGGCAGTGTCCCCTCACATGTAGTAATAGTGTCCCCTGAGCCCCCCCCCACACAGTGATATTAGGCAGTGTCCCCTCACATGTAGTAATAGTGTCCCCTGAGCCCCCTCCACACAGTGATATTAGGCAGAGTCCCCTCACATGTAGTAATAGTGTCCCCTGAGCCCCCCCCACACACAGTATTATTAGGCAGTGTCCCCTCACATGTAGTAATAGCGTCCCCTGAGCCCCCCCCACACACAGTAATATTAGGCAGTGTCCCCTCACATGTAGTAATAGCGTCCCCTGAGCCCCCCCACACACAGTAATATTAGGCAGTGTCCCCTCACATGTAGTAATAGTGTCCCCTGAGCCCCCCCCACGCAGTGATATTAGGCAGTGTCCCTGCACATGTAGTAATAGTGTCCCCTGAGCCCCCCCACACACAGTATTATTAGGCAGTGTCCCCTCACATGTAGTAATAGTGTCCCCTGAGCCCCCTCCACACAGTGATATTAGGCAGTGTCCCCTCACATGTAGTAATAGTGTCCCCTGAGCCCCCCCCACACAGTGATATTAGGCAGTGTCCCCTCACATGTAGTAATAGTGTCCCCTGAGCCCCCTCCACACAGTGATATTAGGCAGTGTCCCCTCACATGTAGTAATAGTGTCCCCTGAGCCCCCCCCACACAGTGATATTAGGCAGTGTCCCCTCACATGTAGTAATAGCGTCCCCTGAGCCCCCCCCACACAGTGATATTATGCAGTGTCCCCTCACATGTAGTAATAGTGTCCCCTGAGCCCCCCCCACACACAGTATTATTAGGCAGTGTCCCCTCACATGTAGTAATAGTGTCCCCTGAGCCCCCTCCACACAGTGATATTAGGCAGTGTCCCCTCACATGTAGTAATAGTGTCCCCTGAGCCCCCCCCACACAGTGATATTAGGCAGAGTCCCCTCACATGTAGTAATAGTGTCCCCTGAGCCCCCCCCACACACAGTATTATTAGGCAGTGTCCCCTCACATGTAGTAATAGTGTCCCCTGAGCCCCCCCACACACAGTAATATTAGGCAGTGTCCCCTCACATGTAGTAATAGTGTCCCCTGAGCCCCCCCACACACAGTAATATTAGGCAGTGTCTCCTCACATGTAGTAATAGTGTCCCCTGAGCCCCCCCACGCAGTGATATTAGGCAGTGTCCCCTCACATGTAGTAATAGTGTCCCCTGAGCCCCCCCACACACAGTATTAGGCAGTGTCCCCTCACATGTAGTAATAGCGTCCCCTGAGCCCCCCCCACACAGTAATATTAGACAGTGTCCCCTCACATGTAGTAATAGCGTCCCCTGAGCCCCCCCCACACACAGTAATATTAGGCAGTGTCCCCTCACATGTAGTAATAGCGTTCCCTGAGCCCCCCCCACACACAGTAATATTAGGCAGTGTCCCCTCACATGTAGTAATAGTGTCCCCTGAGCCCCCCCACACACAGTAATATTAGGCAGTGTCCCCTCACATGTAGTAATAGTGTCCCCTGAGCCCCCCCCACGCAGTGATATTAGGCAGTGTCCCTGCACATGTAGTAATAGTGTCCCCTGAGCCCCCCCACACACAGTAATATTAGGCAGTGTCCCCTCACATGTAGTAATAGTGTCCCCTGAGCCCCCCCCAACACAGTGATTTTAGGCAGTGTCCCCTCACATGTAGTAGTAGTGTCCCCTGAGCCCCCCCCACACAGTAATATTAGGCAGTGTCCCCTCACATGTAGTAGTAGTGTCCCCTGAGCCCCCCCCCACAGTAATATTAGGCAGTGTCCCCTCACATGTAGTAATAGTGTCCCCTGAGCCCCCCCCACACAGTAATATTAGGCAGTGTCCCCTCACATGTAGCAATAGTGTCCCCTGAGCCCCCCCACACACAGTAATATTAGGCAGTGTCCCCTCACATGTAGTAATAGCGTCCCCTGAGCCCCCCCCACACAGTAATATTAGGCAGTGTCCCCTCACATGTAGTAATAGTGTCCCCTGAGCCCCCCCAACACAGTGATATTAGGCAATGTCCCCTCACATGTAGTAGTAGTGTCCCCTGAGCCCCCCCCACACAGTATTATTAGGCAGTGTCCCCTCACATGTAGTAGTAGTGTCCCCTGAGCCCCCCCCCACAGTAATATTAGGCAGTGTCCCCTCACATGTAGTATTAGTGTCCCCTGAGCCCCCCCACACACAGTAATATTAGGCAGTGTCCCCTCACATGTAGTAATAGTGTCCCCTGAGCCCGCCCACACACAGTAATATTAGGCAGTGTCCCCTCACATGTAGTAATAGCGTCCCCTGAGCCCCCCCCACACAGTAATATTAGGCAGTGTCCCCTCACATGTACTGTAGTAATAGTGTCCCCTGAGCCCCCCCCAACACAGTGATATTAGGCAGTGTCCCCTCACATGTAGTAATAGTGTCCCCTGAGCCCCCCCCACACAGTAATATTAGGCAGTGTCCCCTCACATGTAGTAATAGTGTCCCCTGAGCCCCCCCACATACAGTGATATTAGGCAGTGTCCCTGCACATGTAGTAATAGTGTCCCCTGAGCCCCCCCACACACAGTAATATTAGGCAGTGTCCCCTCACATGTAGTAATAGTGTCCCCTGAGCCCCCCCCAACACAGTGATTTTAGGCAGTGTCCCCTCACATGTAGTAGTAGTGTCCCCTGAGCCCCTCCCACACAGTAATATTAGGCAGTGTCCCCTCACATGTAGTAGTAGTGTCCCCTGAGCCCCCCCCCACAGTAATATTAGGCAGTGTCCCCTCACATGTAGTAATAGTGTCCCCTGAGCCCCCCCCACACAGTAATATTAGGCAGTGTCCCCTCACATGTAGCAATAGTGTCCCCTGAGCCCCCCCACACACAGTAATATTAGGCAGTGTCCCCTCACATGTAGTAATAGCGTCCCCTGAGCCCCCCCCACACAGTAATATTAGGCAGTGTCCCCTCACATGTAGTAATAGTGTCCCCTGAGCCCCCCCAACACAGTGATATTAGGCAATGTCCCCTCACATGTAGTAGTAGTGTCCCCTGAGCCCCCCCCACACAGTATTATTAGGCAGTGTCCCCTCACATGTAGTAGTAGTGTCCCCTGAGCCCCCCCCCACAGTAATATTAGGCAGTGTCCCCTCACATGTAGTATTAGTGTCCCCTGAGCCCCCCCACACACAGTAATATTAGGCAGTGTCCCCTCACATGTAGTAATAGTGTCCCCTGAGCCCGCCCACACACAGTAATATTAGGCAGTGTCCCCTCACATGTAGTAATAGCGTCCCCTGAGCCCCCCCCCACACAGTAATATTAGGCAGTGTCCCCTCACATGTACTGTAGTAATAGTGTCCCCTGAGCCCCCCCCAACACAGTGATATTAGGCAGTGTCCCCTCACATGTAGTAATAGTGTCCCCTGAGCCCCCCCCACACAGTAATATTAGGCAGTGTCCCCTCACATGTAGTAATAGTGTCCCCTGAGCCCCCCCACATACAGTGATATTAGGCAGTGTCCCCTCACATGTAGTAATAGTGTCCCCTGAGCCCCCCCCACACAGTAATATTAGGCAGTGTCCCCTCACATGTAGTAGTAGTGTCCCCTGAGCCCCCCCCCCACAGTAATATTAGGCAGTGTCCCCTCACATGTAGTAATAGTGTCCCCTGAGCCCCCCCCACACAGTAATATTAGGCAGTGTCCCCTCACATGTAGTAGTAGTGTCCCCTGAGCCCCCCCCACAGTAATATTAGGCAGTGTCCCCTCACATGTAGTAATAGTGTCCCCTGAGCCCCCCCACACAGTAATATTAGGCAGTGTCCCCTCACATGTAGTAACAGTGTCCCCTGAGCCCCCCCCCCACACACACAGTAATATTAGGCAGTGTCCCCTCACACACCGTATTATTAGCACTTGTTCCCTCCCATACAGTGATAATGGCCCCTGAGATCACGACCGTCGCTAGAGCAGCAGAGCTCCCGAGGCCTGGGATCTGGATCATAAGCAGACAGCTCCTGCCCTCAACAAGGTCACCGCTGATTGGTGGACTGGAGCACCAATGACGGGAGACTTCAGTGCACTTCCTGCTCACCGATTGGTGGAGCAGCATTCACCAGACGCAGCAGTGTGTTTCCTGCTCACTGATTGGTGGAGCAGCAGTCCAGACGCTGCAGTCACTAGACGCTACTTCACCAATCAGAGAGCATGGAGCAGACAGTGTGGCGCCGCTGAGGAGGCTGCTGCAGGCCGTACCATGTAGACGGTGCAGGAGTCAGGAGAGGAATACAACGAGGGGTCGCTCTGCTGCTTATGAGGTGGCGTCCAGCTGCAGTGGGGCCGTGTCTGTGTGTCAGGACGGAGTGGGAGTATGTAATATGGTCTCCTCTGTGTCACTGACTGCAGCCTCAAGGCCGTCTTCAGGGTATTCCTAGTCACTCTGCTGTTTCTGCCCTGCTGCCTCTTCTTCCTCCTGCCCCCTTGTATGGACTGCAGTGACTTATAAGGGTTAATTCCCCCTCTGATCCTGCCTGCTTCTGCCTGTGCAACTCAGCAGTCGGGACAACTAGGAGGGGAGGGGGCAGCAGAGAGTGCAGGGATGTGCTTGAGTCACTGTACAGGCTGGACAGACCTCTTGTCTCCCATGGTCAGTGATCCTGCATTGTGCGGGGGCTGGATGG
Source organism: Dendrobates tinctorius (assembly GCF_039654945.1). Lineage (NCBI taxonomy): Eukaryota > Metazoa > Chordata > Amphibia > Anura > Dendrobatidae > Dendrobates > Dendrobates tinctorius. Next base: position 18,552,102 of record NW_027361704.1, on the reverse strand, counting down.
ATGACTTGGGGGGTCCCTCCAACATTCTATGCAGGCTCGGACTGGCCCATAGGGTAACGGGAATCCCCCGGTGGGCCCCCACCCCACTGTATGGACAGAACTTGGCATAATTCACTTATTTCACTCTGTGCAGAAAAAAGCAGTATCTCATCATTCATTATCCAAACTACTTAGTTTATTATTATTATATAAAGATGAAGGTACATAGGGTCGTGTAATATTTGTATGCAGGTGAAAAGTGGCCCCCCCAAAGGCAATGTTACTGGGGGGCATTTGGCACCCCAGTCCAACACTGATTCTATGGAATGGGACAGAGCCTTCTTCCATGCTGAAGTTGGGTTCTTATTCAGCAGTTTCATGTTTGCAAAATGTTCTTTTTTTACAAGTTTAATAATAATCAGTAAAAAATCTCAATAATAAAATTCAGTGCAGCGAGGTGTCTTGATGTGAACTCCAAAATAGCTACAAAAATTATAAAAATGGGCATCAAAGTATTCACCGAAGAGTGTTATAGAAAGAGTTAAATGACTATGGGTCATTGATCTCAGACTTCAGACACAGATAGTGATGTCTCAACAAATGCAGGTCACTCCAGCCTGGCCCACGTGGGCTCTGGGCATCAGAGGTGACATCAAAGTGGGCAGACAGACATCCAATTTTTGTGTTTTTAAAGGGTTAAATGACTGGGCATCAGAGCTGGCATCATGGAGGGCAAATGGAGGATGCCGGGCATCTAAAACCTGGACCAAACTAGTTGTGTGCATAAGAAATGGCATCAAATTGTGCAAATATCCAAGTTTCACAGATTTGAATAAATAACTGATGTTTGTAATGGGTTGAATGACTTTAGGCCACTGATCTTACATCAGAGACACACAGTTACACATACCCCGCATCACACGCAGGTCACTCAAGCCTGACCGAGACGAGTCCTGTGCATAAGAACTGGCATCAAAGTGGGCAAATATCCAATTTTCACAGCTTTGAATAAGTAACTGGTGTTTGGCGATTCAGGCTTGCCGTCTCACACTATGCTTTGTGTGTGGGCAGGAAGTCACTATTATAAAGTAAGTCTATGCAGCACGTGGCTTCACACAGTTACACTGTAATAGTTACGGTTCACAAAGAGAGCACAGTGTGAGACGGCAAGACTGAATCGCCATCACATGATTCGGAAGAGGACCGGAGTGACACCAGAAATCGGAAGATAGTGATTACCTTCACTACCCTATATACACTTTTCTTAGGTATTTGACAGGTTTTCCCATTAAACAATTTCATGTGCGTGCTTTATTAAAGTGAACCTGCCATGTACCCAACACTATTAACCTACAGATATGGGTTTAATCTATAGGTTAATAGTGTTCTATGCCCAGCGCCTGCACTGAGAGCCCTGTTACTGGCAGGAAATGATCTTTTTTCCTCTGGCTGCCTATAGCTTTCAGTCATAGAGACACAACCTCAGGCCGGAGTCTCACTAGAGAGAAATACGGACGAGTGCTATGAGAGAAAAAATCGCATAGCTCTCTGACCAATGTTAATCTATGGGGCAGCTCCCATCATCCGTTACTATGCAATTTGCACAGTTTTACGCCAAAGACTCGCCAATGCAAGTCTATGAGTGAGAGAAAAAAACGGATTACACACGGACCATACGTGTGACTTGCGAGAAATACACACCACTGTCCTTTAGAAAAGCCGGCAATTCAGTGCGCCATACTGTAAAATCACACTGACAGGTTAAAACAGAATTGATAGAATACATGTATACACATAGTATAGGTATACTGTATATATATATGTCATTGACACACACATATATATATTTCATAGAGATATAGATAGCAGAATAGGTGAAAATTCAATTGTTAGCATCTGTAAAATCATTACACAACCCGACAGGATATGAGACATGGTTTACATACAATAAACCATTGCATATCTGTTAGATTTATATATGTCCCTCACTAATAATGTTAGTAGTGTGTGTCTGTAAAAATTTTGGAACAGTAGGTGTTAAATTAAAGAATTAATTCCCGGAAAAACTTGCTAGTCACTAAGGCTACGCAGACTCCCTGCCTGACCTGCGGCGAACTGACAGTGTGGGAAAATGTTCAGAAACTTTCCCACGCTAATCAGTTCATCTCCGATCAGGTGGGGAGGCTGCGCTGGAAGCTTTTCCTTCATTCCTCCGTGGTTTACAGCCGGGCCGGTCGCATTAGCATTAGTCCCGGTTATAAACTATTAACCCCTTCAGATGGATTGCGGCGTGGGACTTGACTGTGCGGTGGACAGCTATGGGATATTGTTGCTTTTTTATTTGGGATTTTTTACAGGAGAATGATGGCTTTGATTGGATTGGGAGTGTAATAAGGATGGAAAAAATGTGTGTTTATTTCATTAAAGGTCTTTATTCTTAATGTGTGTGTTTTTTTAACCCTTTCAGACTAGTGGATTAATAATGGAGAGGTGTCTTATTGACACCTCTCCATTATTAACCAGGCTTAATGTCAAATTACAATAGCAAGGTGACATTAACCCCTTCTTACCCCATATGCCACCCACTACAGGGCAATGGGTAGAGAGCAGGTAAGTGCCAGAATTGGCGCATCTTACAGATGTTCCTTTTTTAGGGTGGATAGGGACAGATTTTTTTTGCCAGGGGGGGCAAAAATAATGGTCCCTCTGTAGGCTATTAATTTCTGCCCCCAGTCACTGGCTTGCCCTCTCTGGCAGAGAAAATTGCGCGGGAGCCAACGCAATTTTTTCCGTGAATTAATCCTTTAACTTAACACCTACTGCTCCAAAATTTTACACACACACATTACTAACATTATTAGTGAGAGACATATATAAAGCTAACGGATATGCAATGGTTTACTGTATGTAAACCATATCTCATATCCTGTCGGGTTCTGTAATGATTTTACAGAAGCCGACAATTGAATTATCGGCTATTCTGCTATCTATATCTCTATGAAATATAAAGATATATATGTGTGTCTCACTGACATATATATATATATATATATATATAGACTGTAATATGTTTTCACGAATATTTGAGGCTATGGACCCATTATATGTCCATTTTGCAAGCCGGCGAGAAAATCTCGCCATATGGATGCCATACGGATTTCACACGGATGCTTACATGCAAGAAAATCGCATCCTCGCATTGCACATGGATGACATACAGATCATGTTCAGGGAACATTTCTGCGATTCTCGTCAGTGTAAAACGGACCGTATTTTTATACAATGGGTGTCACTCCAGCCTCAACTTCATTAACTGATCACTACATAGTAAGAAACGACTGTAATCACACCCCAGGATTGACTGACAGCCGGCTCAGCAGTGTATTAGTAAAGAGCCTTCTGCCGGTTAGTGTCAGAGTCTTGCTACAGCCACCACTCACTATGAACTGAGCGGTGACTGAAGCTTGATGGCAGGAACTGATATTTATATAGGCCATCGCTATCTGTGTGTGCGCATGGTTAGATCAGTGGCCCAAAGTCATTTAACCCTTTACAAACACCAGTTACTTATTCAAATCTGTAAAAATTTGCTATTTGCCCACTTTCGTACCAACTTTGATGCTCAAAACCCATGACTCTGAAAAGGCCAAATTCCCGTGATTTCCCAATTCCCTTCCCACCTCCAAATCACCTTCATTTCATGAACAAATAATAAGCCACAACCATTGTTTTTGGATTATAGCGGCCACAGCAGCCAATTTATTAATTAGTTAAGACACTTGGTGAGGTCCTCGAAGTTAATAAAGTCTGGTGATTTACCATGGCCTTGCCCCTTCCCCCCCAGCCTTACTCCCGGCCGCGTTTCTCATTTGGCTCGGAAGCACCGTGAACCGAGAGAAGGGCTTACGTCGTAATGTTAACGTGCACCCAGCTTCCACCACCGGGTGCCCCAAATCTCACCGTTAACGTGCACCCGGCTTCCGTCGCCGTGTGCCCCCAATCTCATCGCCAAGTGATACCGACTTCCATCGTCGGGTACCCCCAAGATGTTCCACCAGACCATCACACAAAAGGGGATCTATGCAATGCATGAATCTCCCCACTTCCAAACTTTAAACCAACTTCGAGGACCCACCAAAGCTCAAAATATCAATCCAATGCACACAAAAACCTTCGGCTCTCGAAGAGCCATCTATCCGAAGGGCAGTCAGGAGAGGAAAACCCCCCCGGTGGGGGAAACCTCCAGGGAACCATGGCAGCTGGATTGCCCTTCCCCTGGGCTTAGAAGGTCAATGTTAAAATGTTTTATATTCTTTTTTTTTTAATGTAAAAATGGTATTCTTAACAATGCAACTCTGCTGCTGATCACCACTGTGACCCGGTAGTTCTCTTTGGGCGGGCGGGTGGGACCTGTCGTCCAGATGTCCGTGGCCAAAGAGGACAAATCCCCCCTTGCTCCGTTCTTTGTCCCTGTAACCCCCACCTCTGCCTATGTCATTGCCTCCAATTGTCCCATCTCCATTGGCTACCCTCAGTAAGCCTCCCCTATTTTCCCTCTCCCCTATACTTTTTCCTCTACTCCATCAATAGGTCACTTTCTTCCTTCCAGAGTCATGTCCTCCTCCCCCTACTTGTCATGTCCGGCGGTTACTTGATTCTGGAAAGGACTTCCCGTGACTTCCCAATTCCCTTCCCACCTCCAAATCACCTTCATTCCACGAACAAATAATAAGCCACATCCATTGTTTTTGGATTATAACGGCCACAGCAGCCAATTTATTAATTAGTTAAGACACTTGGTGAGGTCCTCGAAGTTAACAAAATCTGGTGATTTACCATGGTCTTGCCCCTTTCTCCCCAGCCTTACTCCCAGCCGCGTTTCCCATTTGGCTCCGAAGCACCGAGAACCGATGGAAGGGCTTACCTCGTACTGTTAACGTGCACCCAGCTTCCACCGCCGGGTGCCCCAAATTTCACACCGTTAACGTGCACCCGGCTTCTGTCGTCGTGTGCCCACAATCTCATCGCCAAGTGATACCGACTTCCATCGTCGGGTATCCCCAAGATTTTCCACCAGACCATCACCAAGACCAACCACACAAAAAGGGATCTATGCAATGCATGAATCTTCCCACTTCCAAACTTTAAACTAACTTCGAGGACCCACCAACGCCACACCAAGAACAACTCAAGTGCTCGAGACCCCACCACCAGCTATGCTATGGCCCTTTGTAACCCTTCTTGCAGGCCCATAATCCACAAGTCTGTCCCCACTACCTTCAAGTGTACCCCGTCTGCCAACCAAAAATCCTCCAAAAGTCTAGATCCTTATGGCTTACCGCCACTCCTCCATTGCACACAACAAATTTGGACACAGCTTTGTTTACCTTCATGAGGGCCTTATTAATGCTTTGAACTGACCATGCCCCCTGCCAACATTTCCTGGGTACAATGTCAGACCAGCTGCCTTAGATCCTTTTTGATGTTGCTAGTCAGACCCCTTCCCGAGCGTTTTGCGAGATCGTTGCCCCCAACATGCAAAACTAAGATATTTGGTGGCCCATGGAGGTAAACCGCCCGCTGAAATTCACAGAGTACCCGGCTCCAAACCAACCCCTGTACCCAAGCCACTTATTTAACGCTACTTCCTTTGTTAAACCTAGCTGTCTTCCGTCTGTCTGTCTGTCAACTCGTCATGCTCCTCAATAAAAGTAAGAATGTCCTATAATCCAGATTAGAATTGGAACTTGTCCTGTAACAAAACAAGCATAAGTTAATGAACGTTTTTGTTGCTTAAAGGGTTGGCTCCTTCATATCCTTGAGGACCAATTCGTTTTAAAATTTCTGGATTCAAACCTCCCACTGCCGCCTCCGTTGCGGCTCCAATGCGAAAAGAATGGCCTGCATAAAAGCCCTGGTCAATGCCAGCCCCCGCCAAACACTTCCTCAACACTGATGAACTGATACCTAGACAAGAATGACCCGTCTTCATGGGAGGTCGTACGAAGGATCGGTACTGTTGTGACTCCCACCGGTCAATTTCATTATGATTCCTGGACTTAAACATACTCTCACTGCCTCCGTACAGCCCCTATTTGAAACGAATGACTTTTCTAATTGTGCGGCTCCATAACTGCTTCCATCAATCACTTTTGAAACACCTGACGAACTGATATTTCGATCAGTGGCCCAAAGTCATTTAACCCTTTACAAACACCAGTTACTTATTCAGATCTGTAAAAATTTGCTATTTGCCCACTTTCGTACCAACTTTGATGCTCAAAACCCATTTGGGCCAGGCTGGAGTGACCTGCGTTTAATGCAAAGCAATCACTTTCTGTGTTACGGTGATGTGACATCAGTGGCCCAAAGTCATTTAACCCTTTCTATAACACCTTTTGGTGCCCACTTTGATACCCATATTTGTGCCACTTTTACAATTTTTGTAGCTATTTTTAATTATATTCACATCAATTTGAAAGTGAGGTTCCCCTACTGTGCGACGTTAGTAACAGAAGAATTTTTGGGGGCCTGTGGATCAGACCTCTATAGCAGACTTGATGCTACAAACAATTTGAAAGTGAGATGTTCCCTACTGTATGACGTTAGTAACAGAAGAATTTATTCTTTAGTGTGGGTGACACCTATATAACCTAGAAGATATGCTCCAAACAATGTCAAATTCGGATTTAGCCTGCTGTATCACTTTTGTAGAATGCCAAAAATGTTTTTTTTTCTATGTGCAACAGCTCTGCACACACTACAATTTCACAGCCATTAAATTGCAACGTGGAATATGGCGGGCTGTATCACGATTAGCAACAAACATTTTTTTTGTTATGTGTGTGAGGTCTGCATACCAATTAACTTCAGCTGAGCAAAATGACAGCGTGAGAGATGGCAGGCTGCATCACGTTTTGTAACAGAAAAGATTTAAAAAAAATTAAAAATCTGCTTCAAGTATGCAGACAGCTTCATATCACCGCCACAAAATTACAACGTGGGATACGGCGACCTGTTTCACGTTTAGCAACAGAAAAAAATATTATTTTTTTAATGTGCGTGAGCAATGCACACTGTGGAATTTTACCACCACTAATTAACAAGGTGAGATATGGTGTGGGGAGGGGGACCCCTATATAGTGATTGGGCCGGAACCAGGGGGACCGCCATCAGGGTTATTGAAGAAACCACATCAGGGGAATTACAAAGAGAGACATGTGATTGAAGTTGTCAGGGCAACAGGGGGCGGGGCGAGGGTAAAAGGAGCAGGGGGCGCGCTAAGGTGGCAGTTGAAGGAGAGTCTGACAGGAAGGAGAGAGCCGTGCGGCAGAGAGAGGACTGTGGCAACTGACGGTGTGGAAAAGAGAGACAGGCAGGAGACTGAAAAGGGAAAATTTGAGACTGACCGAAGGTTGACGCGTAAGAGACTCTCCCCGGGAGTTTCCCCCCGCAAACATTCAGATAAAGTGATGGCCGCTGATTCCCTCCGTGGTGTGACAGGACCGGGATCTCAGGCGACCGCTGCGACGATACAGCAATCCGGTACAGTGGCCAGGACACTGCCCCCCTGTCTTCTCCCACAGCTGCGGCCCCGTCATCACCGACCTCAGGGGACGTCACCTCGCTATAGGCGGCCGTAGAGCCCCGTCCCGGTTACTGAGGGGACACTGAGCAGAATTTGTTAACGTTTATGTTTTTGAAACTGCGTCATGACCTGGCTGGGGAACGAGCGCCTCTAAACGGACACCTGGGAGATTGACCCCCCGAACAGTCTCTTCAGGGCCTGCTGTGCCCCCACCGTTCCCATTTCTTCAGGGCCTGTTGTGCCCCACCGTGCCAGCTTCTTCAGGGCCCGTTGTGCCCCACCGACCCCATTTCTTCAGGGCCCGTTGCGCCCCACCGTCCAGTTTCTTCAGGGCCTGTTGCGCCCCATCCTTCCAGTTTCTTCAGGGCCTGTTGTGCCCCATCGTTCCGGTTTCTTCAGGGCCTGTTGCGCCCCATCGTTCCGGTTTCTTCAGGGCCTGTTGTGCCCCATCGTTCCGGTTTCTTCAGGGCCTGTTGTGCCCCATCGTTCCGGTTTCTACAGGGCCCGTTGCGCCCCACCGTCCAGTTTCTTCAGGGCCTGCTGCGCCCCATCGTTCTGGTCTCTTCGGGGCTGGACAAGCACAAGTCCTTCCGGGAAGTCGTGGATTACAAGGCAGCCACATCTGCAACCCCTGAGTGGTCGTGAACTCGAGCGATGCCCGGAAGGCTAAGTGTATTATAGGAAAAATAAGGACCCTTTTTGTTTTTAATGTTGTTTTACGAGTCCCTGCGAGGACAAATAGGTGTTTCCCCTTTGTCTGATTGAAGCAGTTTAGCCCTTGCGGCTTTAAAACTTATAAAAGTTTATTTCACCCCACATTCAGTCTCGTGTCTCGTCACTGCATCCTGTGAGCCTGCTCGAACCCTACACTTGGCGTAGTCGGCAGGATGCAGTCTCCGAGTGCGGACAGTGGTGGCCCCGAACATGGGGGAGCTGTAAGCTCTGTAAATAATGAGGGTCCCCGTACCAGCATTTCATTGGGGGCCATGTTGAACAACCTGCCTAGATTCTCTGGCTCAAATACTATGCTATGGAGCTGGACAGAGCGGATGAGGGGGCTTTTTCGGATGCACCCAATGACCCCTGACCTGGAAGCTGAAGTGGCACTCATGGCCCTAGACGGGGAGGTGCGGAGGTCAGTGATGTTGAAACCTCCGGGGCACCGCAACACTTTTGAAAAGGTGTTGCAGATAGTGGAACAGACCCACGGGGATCCCACTAATGTGGGAGAGTTAAGGACCCGACTGTTTAGCCGGATGCAGGCAGAGGGGGAGACGATTACTCAGTATATGAATGTACTCCAAGAGTTGCATACGGCTATTGAAAGAAAAGATGGGGTAGGGGTAGGACCTGTTGACATAACCTTACGTGACCTACTGGTGACTGGACTGCGAGATCCACTGATAAAACAGGCTTTAAGGGAACGGATCAGAATGAATCCCCAAATCGACTTTTCAGAAGTGGGAAGTCAGGCACGGGTTCAGGAGCAAGAGCAGGGGATGGCGGTCCCCGTGGGGAAGGTCCGAGGTGTGGAGGCCTCCTCGAACACAGTTGAGGAACCTCAATGGGTGGAGGAGATGAAGCGTGAATTGAAAGATATAAAGAGCGAGTTGGCTGAAGTAAAGAGAAGAACCGAACCGGAGACTGGGCGACCCAGTGCTAATCCCGGTCCCTGGGGGTCACGCTCTCCGCGGGGTGGTCAATCTCTACCGGCCCGGTGTTATGAGTGTGGAGAACCAGGCCACTTCGCCCGAGAGTGTCCGCGGCGTGGGAGATACCCACCCCGGCGGCCATTAAACTAAAGGGCTCCGGGCTGGGGGGACGCCGCTCGGAGTCGAAAACCACAACTAGGGGTGGTGGAAGTCCCGAAGATTTGGTAGCAAAGTGTCCTGAAGTTTGGGCAGAAGTAGAGGGCCGGGCCGTCCGGTGTCTGGTGGACACGGGGTCACAAGTAACCACTATGCCCGCAACGTACTTTCAACAAAACTTTCCGGAGGCAGCAAGGCCTCAGTGGGGGCCCATGATTAGACTAGTAGCCGCCAACCAACTGCCGGTTCCGGTTGCCGGGGTAGTGTGGGTGCAGGTGACGTTGTACGGTAAACCCCTCGGCCGCAGAGGGGTGGTGCTGACTCAAGGAGAAGCTGATCAACGACACCCCGTCACCCTAGGCATGAATATTTTAAAAGAGTTTGGTAACGTGTTGCTTAATGATCCCACACAAAGGACACTGAAGCAGTGGGGTTCTCGCACAGCTCAGGGACAGGTATTCCAGCAGCTGGTGCGAGGTGCGCGGGTGCATCGGGACTGCCAGGAGGGTGAGGCTCTGGGCAAGGTCATCGCGACAGCGGCACCCCTGCTTGTGCTGCCTCCTGGACAGACAGTGGTGGCCCTGCCAATTCGGGCCCCGATACCTTTGGAAGGCGTAGAGGTGCAGGTGGAGCCGTGTCACTCAGAGCACTTACCTCCTGGCATACTGGTGGCCCGTTCCCTCGCTACGGTGCGAAAAGGAACCGCCCTGGTCCGCTGCGTTAACCTTGAAGACCGAGATATCATTCTGAAAGCACGGACTGTACTGGCCAAACTAGTAAAGCCTCTAGAAGAAGTGCTGCCCGCTGCTGCGGTTCAATTACGAGTACACCCCGAGGATCCTGGGGAGGTAACAATACGAACCCTACAGGCCCACGAAGTCTCGACACAAGAGAAGGGCCGAAATATTTTGGAGCAGATGCGGGCCGAGCTTTCTGGACTAACTGCGGCCCAACTTTCACAAGTAAAAGCATTGCTGGGACAGTACCATGAAGTATTTGCTAGTCATGAAGACGACTTTGGGTGTACCACCGCCATCACTCATGAGATCCCCACAGCAGGAGCGGCCCCTATCCGAGAACGATATCGACAGATTCCGCCACAACTCTATCAGGAGGTGAAAACTTTGCTGGCTCAGATGCTACAAAAAGGGGTGATACGGGAAAGTCAAAGCCCTTGGGCGGCCCCCATCGTGTTGGTCCGGAAGAAAGATGGTACACTACGATTCTGTGTGGATTATTGTAAATTGAATGCTTGCACTATTAAAGACTCATACCCACTGCCCCGCATAGAAGAATCTCTGTCTGCATTGGGTAAAGCAACATATTTTTCGACCCTGGACTTGGCCAGTGGGTACTGGCAGGTGCCTATGTCAGAAGAGGACAGAGCTAAGACGGCGTTCATAGTGCCCATGGGACTGTTTGAGTTTAATCGAATGCCATTCGGGCTGGCCAACGCCCCCGGGACATTTCAGCGATTGATGGAGCGATGTCTAGGGGATCTCAATTTTGAGGCCACATTGATCTACCTGGACGACATCATCGTCTATGCCGCCTCCTTCGAGGACCACCTGAAGCGGTTGGGACAGGTACTCAGCCGGCTGCAAAAGTACGGGTTGAAGGTGAAGCCTCAGAAATGTCACCTATTTCGCTCTCAGATTGAGTATCTGGGTCATGTCGTTTCGGCAGAAGGTGTGAGGCCATCCCGGGAGAAGATTGCTGCTATCCAGGAATGGCCTACCCCCGAGACGGTGAAAGACGTGTGGGCTTTTCTGGGGTTAGCTGGATATTACCGTCGTTTCGTAAAGAATTTTGCATGTCGAGCTCGAGCCCTGCATGACCTGCTGAAGGGGGCTTCTGCTGGGGCCAATGGGCGAAAAATCCAGTGGCAACACCCTCAGGAAGAGGCCTTCCGAGATCTCAAGGCTGCACTCTCGGATGCCCCAGTGTTGGCTTATGCGGATTTCTCTCAGCCGTTCATCCTGCACACTGACGGGAGTCTTCACGGGCTAGGAGCTGTGTTGTCACAGGTTCAGGATGGCTGGGAAAGGGTGATCGCATATGGAAGCCGTTCACTCCATGACTCCGAGCGTAACCCTGACAATTACAGCTCTTTTAAGCTCGAGCTCCTCGCAGTGGTGTGGGCTATGACGGAGAGATTCGCAGAGTACCTAGCGGGCTCCGAGGTGGTAGTGCGAACTGTCAACAACCCACTGGCTCATTTGGAAAACGCCAAGTTGGGGGCTTTGGAGCAGCGATGGGTGGCCCGAATGGCGAAGTACAATTACAAGATTATTTACAAAAGAGGGGCCGAGAATGTTCATGCAGATGCTCTCTCTAGGATTCGACATACAACTCCCGGACAGAATCAAGACGAAGAATTAGAAGGAGAGGAAATACCGTTCGCTCTTACCGCTGCCGTGCTCACCAATGTTGATGCAAAAGTATCTTCCCCAGAGGCCCGCAGGGGCATCCTGGAACAATCTCGTGATAAGTGGATACAACAGCAACAAGAAGATGAAGAAGTTGGACTTCTCCGGACATGGGTCGCCGCTGGTCAATTACCCACTGATACTCAACGACAAGCTTTGACCCAAGACCTGTCGCTGATGCTGCGACAATGGGAGAGACTGATTATCCGAAGGGGATTACTGTACCGTAAGATCACTTCGCAAACAACCTCAACGACTGTTTGGCAGGTGGTTACGCCCGGAGCTCAACTACACGAACTGGCTCGAGAGGCTCACGAAAAAGGGGCCCACTTTGGAGTCAAAAAGACTTTGCAATGGTTACAACAGAAAGTTTATCACCCACGCTTGTCGGCTGTTGTGGACGAAGTTTGCCGTACTTGCCGCTTATGTGAATTGGCCAAACCGCCTGCTCAGAGGGCCGCAACACAGACGATTGTGACTTCAGAACCCTTGGAGCTCCTGACGGTGGATTATCTGCACATTGGTCCCGCATTCCAGGGATACGAACACTGCCTCGTCATGGTCGATCATTTCACCAAATTCGCTGTGGTTACCCCTACTCGAGACCAGACCGCGGAATCAGCCGCCTCCGCATTTTGCAGAAACTTTATACAAGTGTACGGCTGTCCTCAACGTATACATTCCGACCAGGGAGCATGTTTTTTGGGGAAAGTTATGGAGGAACTACATCATCTTTATGGGATTGATAAATCTCGGACTACACCATATCACCCGCAAGGGAATGGGGCTTGTGAGCGATTTAATCGGACATTGATTCAAATGCTACGCACTCTGGAGAGTGACAAGAAAGCTCATTGGCCTGAATATGTTTCTGAATTAGTGTGGGTTTATAATAATCGGGTACATCGAGTAACGGGCTATACTCCTTATTTCCTGCTGTTCGGACGAGAGGGTACAGGGATCACGGAGGTAGAGTTGGACCCCGAAGAGCCTCGGCCCTGGACCGGAGTGTCATCTTGGGTCCGAAATCATCGCCACAGGTTGCAAACTCTTCACCGAATTGTACATACCAAACTTCAAGACTGGGAACACCCAGGGAAGAATATAACCTCCCCTCCCCATCTCCAAATCGGGGACCGTGTGCTTGTACTAGATCAACGCCCCCAGAATAAACTGGAGTCACGTTGGGAAGAGAGTCCTTATCGGGTACTACGCCGTATCCATCCAGAAGGACCTGTATACGAAATACGGCCCGAGCAGGATGAAACACTGCCCACCCGCATCGTGCATCGTAATATGTTACGCCCGTGTATTTCCACCGACCCGAAGCAACTGGAACCCGTCCCGAAGACATCCGAACCGGAGTCCATATGCTGGGACTCGGACGACGAGGATTTCCCTCCAGTTCCCAAGGGCCCTCCACCCAATAATGAGCCAGTTGACACAATTGGCCCACCGGCATCTTGCAGCCCACCGACGTCCACCACCCCAGAAGATTCCACCCCAGTCGAACTTAGACGCTCCGAGCGGTCAACAGCCGGCAAACCCCCCGAACGGTATGAACAAGACCAGTACGTTTGGCAACAAATATTGACACCTTTACTGGCCAATCTCAATAGACTAACACCCTCGCCCGAGGACTGGCGAGCTTACAGGGTGGGGGAATGTGGGGAGGAGGACCCCTATATAGTGATTGGGCCGGAACCAGGGGGACCGCCATCAGGGTTATTGAAGAAACCACATCAGGGGAATTACAAAGAGAGACATGTGATTGAAGTTGTCAGGGCAACAGGGGGCGGGGCGAGGGTAAAAGGAGCAGGGGGCGCGCTAAGGTGGCAGTTGAAGGAGAGCCTGACAGGAAGGAGAGAGCCGTGCGGCAGAGAGAGGACTGTGGCAACTGACGGTGTGGAAAAGAGAGACAGGCAGGAGACTGAAAAGGGAAAATTTGAGACTGACCGAAGGTTGACGCGTAAGAGACTCTCCCCGGGAGTTTCCCCCCGTAAACATTCAGATAAAGTGACGGCCGCTGATTCCCTCCGTGGTGTGACAGGACCGGGATCTCAGGCGACCGCTGCGACGATACAGCAATCCGGTACAGTGGCCAGGACACTGCCCCCCTGTCTTCTCCCACAGCTGCGGCCCCGTCATCACCAACTTCAGGGGACGTCACCTCGCTATAGGTGGCCATAGAGCCCCGTCCCAGTTACTGAGGGGACACTGAGCAGAATTTGTTAACGTCTATGTTTTTGAAACTGCGTCATGACCTGGCTGGGGAACGAGCGCCTCTAAACGGACGCCTGGGAGATTGACCCCCCGAACAGTCTCTTCAGGGCCTGCTGTGCCCCCACCGTTCCCATTTCTTCAGGGCCTGTTGTGCCCCACCATGCCAGCTTCTTCAGGTCCCGTTGTGCCCCACCGACCCCATTTCTTCAGAGCCCGTTGCGCCCCACCGTCCAGTTTCTTCAGGGCCTGTTGCGCCCCATCGTTCCGGTTTCTTCAGGGCCTGTTGCGCCCCATCGTTCCGGTTTCTTCAGGGCCTGTTGCGCCTCATCGTTCCGGTTTCTTCAGGGCCTGTTGCGCCCCATCATTCCGATTTCTTCAGGGCCTGTTGTGCCCCATCGTTCCGGTTTCTACAGGGCCCGTTGCGCCCCACCGTCCAGTTTCTTCAGGGCCTGCTGCGCCCCATCGTTCTGGTCTCTTCGGGGCTGGACAAGCACAAGTCCTTCCGGGAAGTCGTGGATTACAAGGCAGCCACATCTGCAACCCCTGAGTGGTCGTGAACTCGAGCGACGCCCGGAAGGCTAAGTGTATTATAGGAAAAATAAGGACCCTTTTTGTTTTTAATGTTGTTTTATGAGTCCCTGCGAGGACAAATAGGTGTTTCCCCTTTGTCTGATTGAAGCAGTTTAGCCCTTGCGGCTTTAAAACTTATAAAAGTTTATTTCACCCCACATTCAGTCTCGTGTCTCGTCACTGCATCCTGTGAGCCTGCTCGAACCCTACAATGGCATGGTGAATCATGCTAGCAACTGCACCAAAAAATATTTCTTCATGCAAAACAGCTCAAATCCAAGAACAATGTCACCACACCACTAAATGACAAGATGGGATATGGCATGCTGTTTCACATTTAGCTAGTGAAAAAATAAGATTTGGAGCGCTATACTTGTGCATGGAGCACAAAAGAAGCAGTGCACAACACACTTGTATGACATGTGCCCTGCTGTCTGTTTGTGGATCTCAGTTATGGCAAAAAAAATGCTGAAAGGTCAATTTCACAGCCACACAGGACACTACCTAGCTAAACTACCTGAGTAAGTAACAACCGCCTAACTAAGTAGCTAAAATTTAGCTG
This sequence comes from Dendrobates tinctorius, assembly GCF_039654945.1. NCBI lineage: Eukaryota > Metazoa > Chordata > Amphibia > Anura > Dendrobatidae > Dendrobates > Dendrobates tinctorius. The sequence continues at coordinate 18,536,943 of NW_027361704.1, read as the reverse complement.
CTAACACCAGCAAGGACAGATCAGTATTTCTGCGCTGTTACAGTGTAAAAATGGCGCTAAAACAAGATGTCCACTCTTTATATGGAGAGGGACATGTGATTTCAGCAGTCAATGACACAAGCCGTTGTGTCAGGACATTGTGGATGTTTCCTGCGCACTGATTGGCTAGCCGCAATGTGCACACATAAAGTTGGAGAAAAAAGTACTGTTTGCAAGCATGCCGTGCCTCTGAGCTCTGCAAACCCCCTCCCCTCATCAATCACGTGCCCCACACTCATGATGCACCACCATTATTGTTGCAAAAGTGCTGAAAATACTTTTGTGGCAACACAAATATTCTCCAGCACTTTTTAACAAATTTCCGATTTTTCCCGATTTTATAAAATTTTGCTCGTGTTTCCGATCACAAATCTGAATGTGCCATGTTCGTTCTGCATTTATGTTCCAAACAAGTTCGCTCATCACTTTTTATGATACATGCCAACAGCAGACTCAGGGAAATTACTGGTAAATAGTGAAGTTTGCGTAGCTCGGCAGATTTTGTACCATTCGCACAACTGCCAAATAATTCGTAGTTATTTCAGAAATAAGGTGAGGAATTTAATTTAGCAATTAATAAGATGTTTACCATATGCTGGCACTGAAGAATATTATATAGCTGTCAAAAAAGTTTTTTATATGCTGGTAAGCAGATATATTATGTAGCTTCAAAAAAAATTAGCAAATGCTGGTACTAAGTAATATTATTTGGATCTAAAGAGCTGCTTTGTATATTATGGTAGTGGATAAAACCCTGCTAGTCTCCCTAATCCCACAGTATGTTCCTACAATATACAACACAATGCAAACTAGCAGAGATCTGCACCATGTATTTACAATGATAACACCCAGGTTCCTGCCTTTCCCTTATATTAAATTTCTCCCTATGCAGTCTCCACCTAACAGTCAACAAATCTTCACTCTCAGTAGCTCTTATAAGAGCTTTTTGTAATCACAAACTCTCTCTATATGCTGCTTTCACTCTCCTTACTCTCACACTATGCTGTTTTTGGCTGTAACGTGCACAAGATGTTACCGACAGAGATTAAATATCCACTATTACACTGTAAGGCCTGCCAATCACAGTAATGTCACATCAAAGATGGCCCTGGCATTACTGTGATTGGCAAGCAAGCCCAGCACGTTCATTGTCCAACCTCATACTCCAATTGACCCTCCACCAGCACTGGAGGAACAACAGGCTCGGAGTCCTCTTTGACAGACCCTACGGATTTCAACAGAGATTTATGGAACACATTGGATATTTTTAAGGAGGCGGGGAGACGCAACCTATATACCACTGGGTTGACTATCTCTATAATCTCGTACGGATCAATGAACTTTGGTCCCAACTTAGTTGATGGTACCTTTAAGTTGATGTTACGTGTGGAAAGCCAAACCTTCTCTCACACCTGAAACATGTCTCCCGAGGCTCTCTTTTTGTCAGCAAAATATTTGTACCTTCCCTGGGCCCGAGAGAGATTACGCTGGACTTCAGCCCAGAGGTTTTTTAACCGTTGAACGGACCCCTCTATCCCTTGTGATAAAACACTCCGGGATCGCCTTTACTGGGGTCAAAAGTCACGTGCGTTCAGCATGAAACTCAGGCGCACAGCCGGGGTCCGGGTGTAACTGACACTGGGTCAGGTTTATTAAAGGTGAAAGCAATGCATAAAGAAAAAAAACATAAAACAAATCCTTGCCTGTCCGGCACTAACTAAACAAAGCAACTGACGAAAAGCAGTGAAAAAGTCCTCATATCACAAGGTAAAGTGCAAAGTAGGTTTTTATTGAAAGGTGAAACAAACAGAACATGGCTAAAAAGTGACATTGGTAGGAAAAGAAAGGCCGGGTGACCATGGCAGCTCCAAATAAATAGTCATGAGAAATGCATGAACATTGTGAAGTGTCTAACTGTCTAAACATAAATAATGTTTGCCCATGGTCGTGACCATAACTCACAGGGAAAAATCCCTACATAAATGATGACAGGCAAAAACATACAATATGGTAATAATGGGGGCATACAGATCACAGGGGATGGTTGCAAGTGAAAGCACCAATCACGTCCAAGCACCGGGCACACCCACCATCCCAGCCATTGAACACCGCTGACGTAGACAAAACACGGGGCCCCGTGCAGTCAAACGTCAGACGGTGGGCAGGAGGGAGGAGGGTAATGTCACGTGGTCCGTGACGCAATCGGCGCATGCGCAGTATGGACAGAATCAACAGCGGCCATTTTGGAAAGGGGAAAAATGTAGGGGCAAAGCTGGAATCCGCACCAGCATATAATTAACGTGGTGTATAGCAGCCAATATAACGATAGACATAGGGGAGGCCAAAGTAGAATGGATATCATACTAAGTACAGGCAACCAATGGGTAGATAAATGTATCTATATCTGTATCTCTCTCACTTGCAACCATCCCCTGTGATCTGTATGCATTAGTTGTGACCGATGGGTGGGTGTGTCTTGATCCTGGGCATGATTTTACTTTCACTTCCCCTATATAATGGGCCTTTGTCAGCAGTTACACATGCCCCCTGAGGAAGGCATTATCGCCGAAACGCCGCGCGTTGGGGTACGGCTGTGGTCTCCCTTGCTGCTCCTTCTTGTGTAAGTGCCCCCATTATTACCATATTGTATGTTTTTGCCTGTCATCATTTATGTAGGGATTTTTCCCTGTGAGTTATGGTCACGACCATGGGCAAACATTATTTATGTTTAGACAGTTAGACACTTCACAATGTTCATGCATTTCTCATGACTATTTATTTGGAGCTGCCATGGTCACCCGGCCTTTCTTTTCCTACCAATGTCACTTTTTAGCCATGTTCTGTTTGTTTCACCTTTCAATAAAAACCTACTTTGCACTTTACCTTGTGATATGAGGACTTTTTCACTGCTTTTCGTCAGTTGCTATGGTTATATGCAGTGTGTTCTGCACTATCCATTCTTGTGCTGGAATCTTGGTTGTGATTACCAACACATCTAAATCACTATGATTTTGATAACCCACTCCAGCACATTTTGCTGTCTTTCATTCTTACTAACTAAACAAAGTACAACCTCACTACCAACTGGCGGGCTTCTCCCGTCCAGCCAAACCACAGTTACAGTGGGCACTGCTTTCACTCACGTGTGTCTCTCACACAGACAGGCTCTCTGTGTTCCCAGGCTGAGACACACACACCCACCTGGCATCCTTTTATATCTGCCCTCCCATTATTCATTAGTAACCAGGTGAGATACTGACCAGACTAGGCCACATAGGAAAGGTATCTGGGCGAGATATACCTGCCCTCATCCACTATTCCCATATGATTTTCACATATCCCCCCCTCTGCTCAGACCACTCCGGTCGAGCAATGACACCCGCCAAACAGTGCACTCGGGACAGGGCATCTGCATTCCCCATCTGTGCCCCTGGGCGGTGCTCCACCGTAAAATGTAGGCCTGCAGGGCAAGGAACCACTGGGTCACCCGGCTATTCCGTTCCTTGTGCAAGTGCATCCACTTGAGAGGGGCATGGTCAGTGATCAGCCCGAACTTTCGGCCCACCAGGTAATATTTGAGGGCCTCTAGAGCCCACTTAATGGCTAGGCACTCTTTTTCTACGACTGCATACCTTTGCTCATGTTTATTCAGCTTCCTGCTGAGATAGAGGACTGGGTGTTCCACTCTGTCCCTCACTTGTGAGAGAACGGCCCCGATACCGGTATCAGAGGCATCCGTTTGTACCACAAACTCGCTCCAGAAGTCCGGAGTCACCGGTACGGGTTGAGAGCAAAGTGCCCGTTTTAGGCTATGGAAGGCTTCTTCAGCCGCTAAACTCCATTTAATCATGATGGAGTCTTTCCCTTTTGTAAGATCCATCAGGGGGGTAGCGATGGCTGCAAAATTGGGTATGAACCGGCGATAATAGCCGGTGATCCCCAGGAAGACTTGCACCTGCTTCTTGTTGACAGGTTGCGGCCAGTCCTGAACCGCCTGAATCTTATCGAGCTGGGGTTTAACAATACCCCTCCCAATTACATACCCCAAATACCGGGCTTCTTCAAGCCCGATATGACATTTCTTGGGGTTCGCGGTTAGACCTGCCTCCCACAGATCGTCTATCACAGCTTGTACTTTCTGGAGATGAGTCTCCCAGTCCAAGTTGTAAATGACAATGTCATCCAAATAGGCCAAAGCATACTGCCTATGTGGCCTCAGGACTCGATCCAACAGTCTCTGGAAGGTCGCCGGTGCCCCGTGCAGTCCAAACAGTATATACACATACTCAAATAAACCTTCCGGCGTAACAAATGCCGTCTTTTCTCTGGCAGCCTCCGCCAGAGGGATCTGCCAATACCCCTTTGTTAGATCTAGGGTCGTAATATACCGGGCTTTTCCTAACCGATCTATTAACTGGTCGACCCGGGGCATAGGGTAGGCATCAAATTTTGAGACCGCATTCAATTTCCTGAAGTCATTGCAGAACCGGATGGTAACGTCCGGTTTAGGAATTCACACAATCGGGCTGGACCAAGCACTGTGTGATTCCTCAATGACACCTAACTCTAACATTGCCTTCACTTCTCAGGAAACGGCTTCACGGCACACCTCCGGAATTCTGTAGGGTTTCATGTGAACTGTGACACCAGGTTCGGTTACGATGTCATGTTTCATTAGCATAGTCTGCCCAGGTTTTTCTGAGAAAAACTTTTGGTTGTGAAGTAGGGCAGCACGGTGGCTCAGTGGTTAGCACTGCAGCCTTGCAGCGCTGGAGTCCTGGGTTCGAGTCCCACCAAGGACAACATCTGCAAGGAGTTTGTATGTTCTCCCCGTGTTTGCGTGGGTTTCCTCCCACACTCCAAAAAACATACTGATAGGGAATTTAGATTGTGAGCCCCATCAGGGACAGTGATGAAAATATGTGCAAACTGTAAAGCGCTGCGGAATATGTTAGCGCTATATAAAAAATAAAGTATTATTAGTAGACGTCAGTCTTTTGCCGCTCCAAGAGAGTCCCTGTAATCCGTACCTCCGGTACGGTATGCGAGCAGACGGGACTGGCCAGCTCCGCTGACAAGGCAGACCGATCTTTCCAGGGTTTTATCAGATTTACATGATAAACCTGTTCAGGTTTCCGTTTACCTGCCTGGTATACTTTGTGGTTTACTTCACCAATTCTTTCCTTAATCTCAAAGGGGCCCTGCCGCTTTCCTAGGAACTTACTGTCCACTGTGGGAACCAGGATCAACACCCTATCTCCGGGTGCAAACGTACGGATCTTGGCGCCCCTATCATAGATTCTTTTTTGGGCTCCTTGAGCCTGCATCATGTGTTCTTTGATGATAGGCATAACAGCCACAATACGGTCCTGCATTTGGGATACGTAATCTATCACTGTTTTAAACGGAGTGACCTGACCCTCCCAGGTTTCTTTTGCGATGTTTAACAGTCCGCGAGGACGTCGGGCGTACAATAACTCGAACGGCGAGAATCCCGTGGAAGACTGGGGTACTTCCCTGATGGCAAAAAACAAATACGGAAGTAAATAGTCCCAGTTCTTCCCATCCTTGTCTATCACCTTTCTCAGCATCTGCTTCAGAGTTTTATTGAACCGTTCGACCAACCCGTCTGTTTGAGGGTGATACACCGATGTGCGTAACGGTTCGATTTGTAACAACCGGCAGAGTTCCTTCATTACCCTGGACATAAAAGGGGTCCCCTGGTCGGTGAGCATCTGTTTTTGTATACCGACCCGACTAAACACATGCACCAGTTCTTTGGCAATCGTCTTGGTGGCCGTGTTACGCAAAGGGATGGCCTCCGGGTAACGAGTGGCAAAATCCAAGATGACCAGGATATGTTGGTGTCCAAGTGCAGACGATGGAAGGGGCCCAACTAAATCCATCCCAATCCTCTCAAACGGGACCTCAATAATAGGTAGGGGTACCAAAGGGCTACAGAACCGGGGCTTAGGCGCAGAGGCTTGGCAGTCAGGACAAGACTCACAATATACACGAATATCGTGATGCATGCCTGGCCAAACAAAACAGTGTAATATCCTTTCGGTGGTTTTCTGGACTCCCAGGTGTCCTCCCATCACATGTCCGTGGGCCAGGTCCAGCACCTGCCGCCGGTAGGGTTTTGGCACGACTAATAGTTGCACCGTGTCTTCCCCCTTTTTCTCTATTTGATAGAGTAAATCATTTTCCAGGACCATGTAAGGATATGCCAGCCTAGAGCCAGGTTCTACGGGTACCCCATTTATCACTTTTACATTTGTCCTAGCCTGAGAAAGGGTAGGATCCTTTATTTGCTCGCTTTGGAAGTCATCTTTCTGAACTTCTAAATCCAGCAAATGGGGAGGTGGACGGCTGTCGGCCTCCTCCTCTTCTCCGGTCTCCTCCGTATCACCCGCCATGACTGAAAACGGGAACTGCAGGTCATTTCCAGCAGACTCTTCCCCCGAGTCTTCCGGGGAGACCTCTTCCAGGGGTTCGGGACCCACACGCGCCCTGGGAGAAGAATCATGTACACTAGTTCCCTGGGGTATCAAATGATTCTCCCACAATTGCCAGAAGTGGGGAAAATCCCGGCCCAAGATAACATCATGCAATAACGCAGGGACGAGTCCCACTTTATGTTGCAAAGACCCATAGGAAGTAGTAATGCATATGACCATGGTGAGGTACGAACAGGTGTCTCCATGCACACACGTTCCAGAAAATTTGTCTGATGGTCCAGTCGGGGCTGACACCAGACTGGCCTTCACCAGAGTCACCACACTTCCTGAGTCTAGCAATGCCACCACATTTTTTCCATCAACAGTTAAATCACACAAGTGTTTTTCCACATCCTTTTGACGGGCATTCACGCTCACTACCCGTGCAACCATAGACATGCGGATTTTAGAGTCTGTGACGTCGCACTGCATGGGTTCAGTAGTGGCTGGACAGTTCGCAGCAATGTGTCCCATCTCTTGGCAGCGGAAACACCTAACGGGCCCCTTGCTTAGACCATAGTTCGTTACTCTCAGCCTTGCAGTGCAGGCCGTCCCGTTTTCCTCCCCCACTGGCTTAGGGATTTTTCCTTCTCCCCTACTCCCTGGAACAGTCTTACCGGTTCCACGTGGAGATGATGAAGAACGAGGTGGGGTAGCATCGTCTCGGAATCCTTCCGCCACGGAGTAACGTTCAACCAGATCCACCAGTTGATCTGTCGTCGTAGGATTTCCATGGCTTACCCACTTCCTCTGGGCTGACGGTAGAGCTCTCAGGTACTTGTCCATGATGACTCTCTGGATTATCTCTGGTGCTGTCAACACCTCGGGTTGTAGCCACTTCTTCGTCACGTGGATCAGGTCGAACATCTGTGACCGCGGTGGTTCATCCGGCTGATAAGTCCATTGATGCACTCTGTGCACGGACAGCGGTCGTCACTCCCAGCCGGGCCAAGATCTCGGCTTTCAGTTTGTCAAAGTCCTGCGCGGCTTCAGGTTCTAAGTCATAATAAGCCTTTTGGGCCTCACCGGAAAGAAACGGGGCAATCAGGCCGGCCCATCGTGCCTTCGGCCATTTTTCTCGCACCGCCGTCCGTTCAAACGTGGTCAGGTATGCCTCGACGTCATCTTCTGCCAGTACCGACTCACGTGAATCACTCTCGACTCGGCTTCCAGGTTAACCTCAGGTAAGCTTGCCAGACGCAGCGCCACCTGCTGGAGAAGCGAACGATCGGTAGCTGTCATGTCCACCAACTCTTCAGCTGGGCCATCATCACCCAATTAGCTTCTTGCTGGACGGCGGTAGACTGTACCAGCGCTTTCACCACGTCCTCCATGCTCATGCTTCCAACGTGATGCCCGCGTTCTCCACCACAATGTGATAAAACACTCCGGGATCGCCTTTGCTGGGGTCAAAGGTCACGTGCGTTCAGCATGAAACTCAGGCGCACAGCCGGGGTCCGGGTGTAACTGACACTGGGTCAGGTTTATTAAAGGTGAAAGCAATGCATAAAGAAAAAAAACATAAAACAAATCCTTGCCTGTCCGGCACTAACTAAACAAAGTGCAACCTAACTACCAACTGGCGGGCTTCTCCCGTCCAGCCAAACCACAGTTACAGTGGGCACTGCTTTCACTCACGTGTGTCTCTCACACAGACAGGCTCTCTGTGTTCCCAGGCTGAGACACTCATGCACCCACCTGGCATCCGTTTATATCCGCCCTCCCATTATTCATTAGTAACCAGGTGAGATACTGACCAGACTAGGCCACATAGGAAAGGTATCTGGGCGAGATATACCTGCCCTCATCCACTATTCCCACATGATTCTCACACCCTGGACAACCGGAATCCACCCATGAAAACTCCCCAAAATGCGGATTAAACCCATAGTTAATCAGGAACGGGGACATGCTGGTGGACTGACTCACCTGGTTGTTAAAAGCGAATTCCGCCAACGGTAACGCATCACACCAAACCTCCTGTCTGGCGGAGGTCAGACACCTGAGAATTTGTTCCAGGGATTGATTGGTGCGTTCTGTCTGACCATTACTCTCCGGGTGATATGCCGATGAGAAAGAGAGTGAGATGCCCAATTTCATACAGAAAGCCCTCCAAAATTTGACCACAAACTGCACACCTCTGTCAGACACAACATTCAGGGGTACCCCATGCAATCGGACCACATGCTGCACAAACAACCTTGACAATGTTTCTGCTGAGGGTAATGCTGCCAAGGGAATGAAATGGGCCTGTTTAGAAAACCTATCCACCACCACCCAGATCACGGTATTGCCCCTGGAAGGTGGAAGGCCGGTAGTAAAATCCATGGAAAGATGAGTCCATGGCCTATCAGGATTCGGTAAAGGTATGAGTTCCCCAGCCGGCCGGTTATGCGAGCTTTTGGAATGGGCACACACGCCACAAGCAGAAACAAATTTCTTGACATCGGACCTTAGTGAAGGCCACTAAAAACCCCTGGCTACTGCCTCTCTAGTGGCCGTGATACCTGGATGAGCACTCAGCCTAGACTCATGAAACTCCTGCAGAAGTCTAGGCCGCAATGAATCTGGAACAAACAGTTTATCCCCTGGCCAGGTTGCCGGAGCTAGGGCCTGAGCCCTTAGAATTTCTTGCTCCAACTCAGTTGAGACCCCCGCCACTACCATCCCTGGGGGAAGAATGGAGGACGGCGACTCAGGGGGAGACACTGGGTCAAAACTTCTGGACAGGGCATCCGCTTTAACATTTTTCGACCCCGGTCGAAAAGTAATGGAGAACTGAAATCGTGAAAAAAAAGTGACCAACGGGCTTGTCTAGGAGTAAGCCTCTTAGCAGATTCAAGGTATGCCAAATTTTTGTGATCCGTAACAACCGTGATAGCGTGAGCCACCCCTTCCAAAAAGTGCCTCCATTCCTCAAATGCCAGCTTGACAGCAAGAAGTTCTCTATTGCCTACATCATAGTTTTTCTCGGCTGAAGAGAACTTATTGGAGAAGGCACAGGGTTTGAGATTGGTAAGGGTGGCCAGGCCCTGGGACAGCACAGCCCCCACCCCCACTTCAGAAGCATCCACCTCCACAATGAATGGTTTGGACGGGTCTGGTTGTACCAACACCGGGGCAGACATGAAACATTTCTTAATAGCTGAGAAGGTCTCCTTAGCGAGTACAGACCAATTTTTACATCAGCGCCCTTCTGGGTAAGATCCGTGAGCGGTTTCACCACTTGTGAGAAACCTTTAATGAATCTTTGATAGTAGTTCACAAATCCTAAGAAGCGCTGGAGCCCCTTGAGATCTCGAGGCTGAACCTAGTCAGCGATCGCTAGCACCTTCTTAGGATCCATACAAAACCCCTCACAGGACACAATCAACCCCAAAAAAGACAGTTCCTGTACAAAAATCGAACATTTTTCCAATTTAGCGAACAATTGGTTTTCCCTGAGTCTCCGGAGAACTGTCTGTAGATGTTGCAAGTGAGATTGGCTGTCCGGGGAATACACCAAAATGTCATCCAAATAAATAACAAAATGGCCTATCAGGTCAGAAAACACAACATTGATGAAATTCTGGAAAAAAGCGGGTGCATTAGTTAACCCAAACGGCATTACCAGGTTTTCAAAGAGTCCTTCTGATGTGAGGAATGCAGTTTTCCACTCGTCCCCTTCCCGAACCCTTATCAGATTGTAGGCCCCCCGGAGATATAACTTGGAGAACCATTGGGCCCCAGCTAACTGGTTACATAAGTCTGGGATGAGGGGAAGCAGGTAAGTGTTCCTAACCGTCATCTTGTTCAGTTCCCGAAAGTCGAGGCACGGCCGCAAACCACCATCTTTCTTCTTCACAAAGAAGAATCCTGCTGCCACAGGTGACACAGAAAGCCTGATATGCCCTTTGTGAAGACTCTCAGCTATGTACTCCTTCATGGCTTGGCGCTCAGGCCCAGACAAATTAGGTAACTTGGCTCCGGGTACTAAATCAATGGCACAATCGTAGGGTCTATGTGGTGGCAGAGCCTCAACCTCACTTTCGGAAAAAACGTCTTCGAAATCCTTCAGGTACTCCGGAATACCTTCCAGACCGACAGATGACACAGATACGGATTTAACAGCGTTAACAAGATGTCCCAGGCTACCACATTTATCCTTGCATCCCGATTGAGTGATCTCCCCTGTAACCCAATAAATGGTAGGATTATGGCTTTGAAGCCAAGGCATCCCAAGTACCAGTCCTGCAGGCAAGTTATCTAGCACAAGACAACTTAGTTTTTCCACATGAGTGGAACCCACTTTTAGAGAAAAAAGTTCAGATCTGCAACAGATACCGTCCTGGGTAAGAAGGGACGAGTCAATTTCCACAAGTTTAACAGGATCCTGAAGCCTGACTGTCCCTATCTTATTAAGAGTCATAATTTTGGTATCAATCAGGTTCACAGCAGAACCACAGTCAACAAAAGCAGTAGTCTGAACCAGACCATTACCAAGTTCCAGTTCCACCTGCAGCACCATTTTTGCACGTGAGGAAAATTGTACCTGAAGGTCTGGGTAGCCTCCTCGACTACTACCCAGACGTAGTCGTTTCCCGCCATCTTGAAGGATGACGGACAGGAGGGGCAGTCCTTCTTCCAGTGTCCAGATTCCCCACAATAGAAGCACAACTGCTTCTCCTGGCGGCGTCTTCTTTCCTTTTCCTCACAGGTGACAGCGCTCACCACCATAGCCACAGGAAGAGTCCGGGTCTCATCTCCACTGAAGAATAATGGTGTTTCCAGTTGCATAATGCCTCTAGCCCGCAGTCTGCGATCCATGCGAACCGCTTGGGTCATGGCACCTCCAGGGAGTCAGGCGGAGGATGGAGTGCCTAGGCATCCTTCAGACATTCACACAGGCCTTTACGGAACAGCCCCCGAAGGGCGGCATCACTCCAAGAAATCTCGGCTGCCCAACGTCTGAATTCAGTACAGAACCACTCGGCCGAGTGCTCTCCCTGACAGACACTCATCACCTTGTCCTCAGCCAAACGCACTCTATCAGGCTCATCATAGATAAGCCCTAAGGCTTCAAAAAACGCATCCACAGACATTCTCTCGGGCAGAAGAGGAAAGCGAAAATGCCCAGGCTTGTGGGGACCCCTAAGCAGCTACATAACCACCCCCACCCTCATGTTTTTCATCCCCAGAGGAGCGGGGTCTCAAAGAGAAAAAGAGCTTACAGCCCTCCTTAAATGCTCTGAATTCATCTTTGTTACCAGAAAACGTATCTGGCAATTTAACCGGGGATTCTGGTGGGACTAAAATGACATCTCTATTCCCCACCTGCTGGAAGCCTGCAGAAAGTACCCCCTGAACTGAGCCCTCAACCCGCCGTTGGGACTGGGCCAGAGCTTGGTGTTCCAAACTAAGCTTCTACAGTGACTGAGTCAAGCATTTCACCTGCTCAGATAAAGCACACATTGGATCCATGCTGCAGAAGTGAGGAGAGAAAAAAAAATTCAGGGCCAGTTATAATGTCAGGAACACCGCACTGAACTTGCTCACTGAGCCAGTGCGAGTGTCCTGAGTAAAGCGAACTGTGCTCAAAGATACCTGTGGAGTGGGCAGCAGCCGAGTAGATGCGTACTTCAGAACAGCAGGACCTGAAGCACGTGACTGCTAGGGGCACGGCCTAAACTCCAGAGAGCTAGGAGCTGCAAGAGAACTCCTAGCAGGGTAACTGCGAGACAAAGTTAATAAGGGGCATAGACGGGGGGGGATAGTCAGGATGTAGCCAATGAGTCATACACAGAGATAGCTGCAAGGTACAAGAGGGGCGAGCAGAGAGTAGTCAGATCACAGGCAATGAGTCATACACAGAGAGGGTAGCGCAGTACAGAATCAACAGGCAAACTCACAACGGGAAACAGAACCGGGTCAGAACCATATAAGCAAGCTATAACAACTTACAGGCACAGGCACACAGATGTCAGCACACTCGGCCAAAGGCAAAAGTATTACTGTCAGGGATTGGAGCTTCCCAGGGGTTTAAGAAGTTCTCCCAGAACCAAAAAGAGGCCACAATCATTAACCCCAGGTGTGCAGGTTAAAACCTGTCCATAGATTATGCCCCATAAGATGCTCCATAGATTATGCCCCCATATGCTGCTGCTACAAATAAAAAAAAGACATACTCACCTCTCGTCGCTGGGGGCCAGGTGCCGGTGTCCTGAGCAGGCGGGGACACCGGCGCACTATGGGGGACAGGTGCCAGTGTCACCGCTGGCTCAGGACCTGGCACCTGAGATATTCATCTGTCCCCATTCCACCAATGCGTTCCGCTCTGTCTTCTGGGTCCCTCTGTCAGTGACTGTTCAGGTAACAGAGGGTGCGGCACACTAACCACGTCATCGCGCCCTCTGCTGCATGAACGTTACTGACAGAGGACGCAGAGGACAGAGCGGTGCGCAACGGTTGAAAGGGGACAGGTGGATATCGCGTATACTTACCCCCTCCTGGCGCAGTCTCCAGCAGCTCTTCCTTCAGCGGTCATGTGGTACCGCTCATTAAAGTCATGAATATGCGCATATTCATGACTTTAATGAGCGATACCACGTGACCATTGAACACAGGCGCAGGAGACCTGGGAAGAAGCAGAGAGTCTGCAGAGACTGCGCCAGGAGGAGGTATGTATGATCTGACATCCCCGCTCCCCCTCCCCCGCTGACCCCCTGGCATATATGACTTGAGTATAAGCCGAGAGGGGGACTTTCAGCCCCAAAAAATGGGCTGAAAATCTCGGCTTATACTCGAGTAGATACGGTAGGTGTCTAGGTGAGTATATGGTGTTTTTTTACTTTATTTTAGGTGGTGATCATCGGGAACTGGTATGTATAATTCATTTCCACAGGTAACCACTGGCCACCAATGAAAATTAATTTTGGGGACAAATTTAAAAAAAATAAAAATGGGGCAAAAAAAACCAAAGGGGTGAAATTAATAATATTCGGCCATGCTAAAAAAAATAATAATAGATGGGAAAAAATATGAAAAAATATTTTGAAAAATAAGGGGGGGGGGCAATAAAAAAATATGGGGGCAAAAATAAATTGTGTTTTTTTTACAGCAGGAACAGTTCGATGGGAAATACTGCTCCCATCGAGCTTATCCTGCTGCCCCTACTGAAAGGGGAAAAGACATAGGCCGATGGGAGTAGTAATTTCATCGGCCTACATTTAGTTACACACATACACCCCAAATACACCACACACACAGACACAGAGACGCACACATAGACAAACACATTGACACTTACCACACTGATCATGAAAGGGACATCCAGCGCCATGCGGTCATACCATTCCATGGTAGCAGCCATCATCCAGGAAAACGGGAATGATCTGGGATTCTTGTCTTCCTGGATTATGGGATGCTCATGGGATGGCATGATGGGATGCCCATGATGTCACTTCCCATTTGCTGTGGTTTTGATTTACAAATCCATAGCAAATGCACCTGAAATCCGCAAACATTTTTCATACTTGCGAATTTCAAGCGTTCCAATACAAGTCGATGGCGGCAATTCCGCAAAATTAATGAACATGCTGCGTATTTTACGATTCCGCTGCGGAAAAATACGCAGCATGGGCACAGCAATTGCGGAATGCAATTAAAATTAATGGAATGCGTTTTTTTAGCGTTTTTTAAGCATTTCCACAGTGGAAAAACAATGCAGAAACATTTATAAAAAGACAACGTGGGCACACAGCCTAAATGTACACAAATTTCACAACTTCCTGCAAAAAGCCCCCAGTTTTCATAACTAAAAAGTAAATATAGGGGAAAAAGATTAATTTTCAGTTACCTAAAATGGTATTAGACACATATTCATTCAGAATTAGATGTTAAAGGTTCACAAGAAAAACACATTTGCAGAGCAAAGAACAAGAACGGCACATCATTTTTGCATGTGTCAGGCAGATTGTATTATGACTTTTGTGACATTCATAATAAGAAAGCCTTCTGTGCCTGCTTTCCATGGTGACAGTGGTGCAGCTCCGTCTTTTTGGAGGTGGTGGGCGGAATCTTTTGAGCCAAAATTGAGGTGATACCGATAGTTTTCATATTTCTCCTGTGTAGCTCTCCAAGAACCAATACACGGACCAAATTTTTCAGATAGGCTCTTTTACGGATTGATTCAAGCTGGTTTTCAAGGTAAATCACTTGTGAATTTATACTACCCAAATTCAGCATAGTGAAAAATATTACCATTGGCCAGCGCCTGGAGTTTCTGCTGATGATGAAAGTGGAACACATCTGATCAGCTATATCAACACCCCCTATGGTTGCCTTATAAAATGTAATTATTTCCATTTTTTTGTGCTTCAGACCCAGGATCGATGGCATCATCATCATGAAGCGCTGAGACAAGAATTACATTTTTCTTTTTGCGTGATACATAGGAAACCAAAACCTTTCCCTTATTGAATGCAAACATCTTGCTTTACTGTTTTCTCCCTTTCACATTTACAAACTTTGCGGGCAATTCTTTTTTATTTTTTCTTACAGTACCTATATATAAATGATTCTACATTTTCAGATAATTAGTCAGATCACAATTTGAAAAGCTGCAACTATGAGAAGGGGTGTATAGGTCAAAGCTGACCAAAAGCAGGGATTTGAAAAGCAGGCGCTGTGCTTAGCCTCTCCTACAGTGACCCGGAATCCACCGTTGTTACGCACCGTTGCAGCTTTTCAAATCCCTGCTTTTGGTCAGCTTTGACCTATACACCCCTTCTCATATTTGCAGGACTAAACTCTAATTACGGTTGCTGCTACGCCACCTTCATCTACAGGCCCATTTAGCCCTGTATCTCTACTTATTCATACAGCAGTCGGGCTGATGAAGGTTCAACTGGGACCAAAACGTCCTCTGTTTTTGTGACTGCCTAAATAAAAAATCTGGATTTCCTTATCATAAGTTGAGTGCCAAGTTTCTTACTTCTACCTCATTAAAAAATAGGCCCAATGTAAAGGAGCAGGTCTCCTACACTTGTAATGCCCATACACTAAGTGTACTGTATGGGCTGGAAAACATTTCAACTCATCCTTTTTCTGAACAAGTATTTTACGCCCAGCTTGACCACCCACCCTTGTTAATAATTCGACACTGGCTGTAGCAGTACGGAACAAGTAAACCCTGGTGATCTAGTGGCATTGGCAGTGTATGATGAGATGGGGAAGAAGGCCTCATTAAAAAAGAGGCCCAATTAAAAGGTGCGGGACTCCTACACTTGTAATGCTCATACACTAAGTGTATATGCTGGCAAAAAATTCCCCTTGGGGGTGTACATATTTTTTTAAATTTGGTGACAGGCATTATAACACCCTTGCCAAAAAATAGAGAGGCTGGAGCATGAAGGAATACGTTCAACTTGGTGATCGAGTGGTGGTGGACGGTGAGGATGAGGAGGACATCAAATAGCAAAAATCAGAATTCGTATACGCATGTGTGGGTGTGAAGAGGTGCATGGGAATACACCTCCCAAAAAGACGCTACATTGGAGTTATGTTTTGCTGTCATCATTTGGTGGTGTCGAGAAGTCTAGCGTTTTCCGTTGACAGGCGAATGCATTTATCTGTGATAATTCCACCAGCTGCACTAAAAACTCGCTCTGACAAAACGCTAGTGGCAGGGCAGGCCAGGACCTCCAAAGCATAGAGAGCCAGTTCATGTCAGGTGTCCAGCTTGGATACCCAATAATTAAAAGGTTACAGAGGAATCACGGAGGATGTTGGTATGGTCAGCAAGGTACTCCCTCAGCATCTTAGAAAACATTGCATTTCTTGTGACATTACTCCATGCCTCAGGGCCAGGGAGATGGGAGGGTTTGAGAAAACTGTCCCAGAATTTTGCCAGTGTTCCCCTGCCTCTGCTGGATTGGAGTTGTGTCTCTCTCGCCTTTCCTCCATGGTTGTCCAACGAACTGTTATGTCTGCCGCCAGCGTTTTGAGAGGGGAATTTTTAAATAATTCTGTAATAATGGCCCTCTGGTACTGCACCATTTTAGTAGACCTGTCTGCCTCTGGAACAAAAGATTGAACGTTTTCCTTGAAGCGTGGGTCTAAAAGTGTAACTACCCAGTAATGACTGTTACCCAATATTTTTACAATACGAGGGTCATGGGAAAGGCAGCGCGACAAAGTCAGCCATGTGTGCCAGACTGGTAACAGGCAAGCCTTCCGTGTCCTCACCAACAGGATGACAGACCAAGGTGTCCTCCTCCTCCTCTTCCTCCCTGTCCTCAGGCCATCCATGGTGAACAGACGGTATGACAGTTGTGGTTGTAGTACTGTCTATAGTGCATGAAAGTAGCTGCTGTTCTTACTCCTCTTCCTCATTGTCAACCAATCCATGTTGGGATGACATAAGGCTGGGCTGTGTGCAATCACTCTGAATGGTTCCTTGCTCCATGTCCTCATGCTCCACCTGCAATGCATCCTCTTTCATTGTGAGCAGAGAGCTTTTCAGAATGCAGATGAGCGGGATGGTGATGCTAATTATGGCGTCATCGCCGCTCACCATCTTGGTCGACTCCTCAAAGTTTTAGAGGATATTGCATATGTCTGACATCCATGTCAACTCCTAAGGTCTTATGTGTAGAGTCAAACCTGAATAATGATGGCCTTGTTGATGCTGGTATTCAAAAACTGCCTGCTTCTTATCACAAATCCTTTCCAACATATGCAGTGTAGAGTTCCAACGCGTGGGGACATCACACACCAGTCGGTGAGCCGGCATCTGCAATCGCTGCTGAAGCACGGCAAGGGTGGCTCAAGCTGTAGCTGACTTTCTAAAATGGGCACACAGGCAGCGTACTTTCACCAGCAGATCCGGGAGCTCGGGTAGCTTTTTAGAAAACGCTGAACAACGAGGTTAAGCACATGGGCCAGGCATGGTACGTGTGTCAGTTTGCCTCGCCTCAGAGCCACCACCAGGTTCCTGCCATTGTCACACACAACTATCCCTAGCTGGAGGTTCATTGGTGTCAGCCACACATCTGCCTGCTCTTTCAGAGCTGTCAACAACTCTTCAGCATTGTGCAGTTTGTCACCTAAGCAAATTAACTTCAGCACAGCCTGTTACCGCTTGGTTTTGGCAGTGCTGCATTGCTTCCAGCTTGTGACTGATGTGCTCATTTCGGAGGAGGCTGAAGAGGAGGAGGAACAGGAGCTGTAGACAGTGGGGGTAACCCTGATTGACGTAGGGCCCGCAATTCTTTGCGTCAGGAGGACGTGTTCCAAACCACGGTCTGACTGGGTCCCAGCTTCCACTATGTTAAACCAGTGTGGCGTCAGCGAGATGTGCCATCCCTGGCCACAAGCACTTTTCCACGTGTCCATGGTTAGGTGTACTTTCCCAGTAACTGCATTGTTGAGGGCACGGGTAATGTTGTGGGACACGTGCTTTTGTAATGCCGGGATGGTACAGCAGGAGAAATAGTGGCAGCTGGGGACCGAGTACCTTGGGATGGCCGCCGCCATCAGGTTGCGGAAAGCTTCCATCTCCACGAGCATAACAGGCAACATTTCGAGCGCAAGCAGATGAAAAATATGAGAATTGAGTACTGTGGCCTGTGAGGCATTGGCTGCATATTTCCGCTTACGCTCCAATGACTAGGGTATGGACAACTGAAGGCTGCGCTGGAACAAGGATGTGGACGTGCTTGATGATGGTGCTGTTTGACTGTGGGCAATGGAAGGTGCAGGGCAGGAGGCATCTTCGCATGCACCGTGGACAGGGGATTGGCTTGCATGCACAACAGTGGAAGAAGCAGTGGTGTGTCACCCACAGACACTGTTCCTGCAGCCTGGGGTTGGGCCCACAAAGTCGCGTGCTTTGCTGCCATGTGCATGATCATGCTGGAGGTGGTAAGGCTGGTAGTTTTGCTACCCCTGCTGATGCTGGCATGACAGGTGTTGCATATGGCCTGTATGGGGTTATCGGCAGTCTTTAAAAAATAACCAGACTCAGGAAGACCTAACAGTTGGACTGGCAACTTCCATCATGTTGGTGTTACAGGGAACGGTTGCACGCCTTCTGTCTGCAGCCACTAGACACCATAAGAGAAAAGACCATTGCGTATATATATGTGCACACCTACAAGTAAACTGTAAAAAAAAATCTTTATTATCGACAAATCAACACAATTAATAACTATTAAAACCAAAGAAATATCATAGCACCTCCTTTACAAATACTGTCCAAGTAAGTATAATTACCAATGCAATGTCATAGGGCCCAAAAGGTATAGCTGTATGTATATAATATGTATAATATGAGAAACAAGAGTCAATAATGCATGGAATACAGAGATAGCATGCCCTAATGCATATTATAGCCAAAATACATAATATAGGTTGACCAAATAGTTGTGCTGGTAGTGGGCAACTCCACAAACCTATAATGCACCAGCCCTCGACCCAATGGTTATATGTACATACCAAGAAGTGGGACAAACAACCAACCCCCTGCCCCTTTTACACACACACATGCACACACCCCAGAGAGTGAGGAGAAAGCTCCTAATGAATCTGGGAAGGTAAGCTGTTGCTATACAGAAAAATAGATCAATCCAAAGATCATGTAAGGTTAAGCACCTGACAATCACAGGCAAAAACATCCAACCCAAAATAAGGAGGAAAATGGAGAGGGAAGGTAGTGGGAGGGGAAAAAAAGTAGTGTCAATATATTGTCATAGCAAACATGGTGAATAAATAGCTGTCTGCAGCCACCATACTGCTTCTTCCTGCCTGAAGTGGTACTACGCCTACCTCCCCCTGTGTGCTGCGGTCCTTGCTCTGCATGTCCTCCTGCCAGGATGGGTCTGTTACTATATCATCCACCACCTCATCTTCCAATTCTGCACACAGGTCCTCCTCCTGACTTTTTTGGCAATTGTGTCTCATCATCATCCACCTCTTGTGACCGTGGCTGCTCAAATATTTGTGCATTGCTGCATGGAATATCATCTTGCCTCACTTCAAGTGGACTAGGCAGAGGCACGAATCTACAAGTGGAAAACTGAACAGCTCTTCGGAGTGTCCGAGTGTGGGATAAGTTTTCTCAGGGCAATCGGCATTCAGGGCTACTCTGACTTGACCGTGTGGAAGACAGGGTGCTGGTGATGGTGGATAAGTAACTGGAAGTATCCGCTATCCAACCAACAACCTTTTCACACTGCTCGGGCTTCCATAGTGCTGTCTTGCCTCGGTCCCCTAGGACTTCGGACACTAAGGTTCAGCGAGAAGATGTTGGTGTTTTTGGTGGCCCAATTTCAACTTGCCCATGGCCTTGGACTCGGCATGCACCATCACCATCACATCCAATTCCCTGTCCCTTGCCACATGCCTTGCCCATTGTAAATGGACTAGAATATTATACATGTTCACTACAAATAGCTGATTTGAGAGCCATCTTGTATGTGATACGTGTGCAGAAAAAACAAAATTTTACCTATCTGGACTGAAGGTAAAAATGTTTTTAGGCTTATCAGATTGGTGTCAATAAGTACGGTAAGAGACTGTAAAAACATCAGAATATGTAGGCCTAAAATGGCTAAATGTTTTGCGCAGATAAATGAAACAAATCCAAAGTGGAAAAAAGAGCCGGGCTGAATAAACCGCGCTGACCAGAAAAAAACGCACCTTCGGCAGTCCATATAATAAAAAACTTCTTTAATAAGCCTACGTGTTTTGTGGCAAAACCAGCCACTTCATCAGGGCATAAAAAAAAACACACAAATTCAGGATATAAATACAATCACAAACTGTTTCAATACACCTTTCTTTGACATCATTTCCTGTGGAAACACCCATATATCATATAAAACCATGTATATAAATAAAAAATGCTTAAATATTGTGATTAAAATCCAATAACATATCTATCAATATCATGGAAATTTTATGCACCAAAATAACAAAAAATATATATGATAAAATAAAATGCAAAGAAAAAAAAGAAAAAAGAAAAAAAAAAGAACTCGAACCCACCACATCAGAACAACTCAAAAATGTAGTTTACGTGTCTTAGCCCACTGGACCACTACATTTTTGAGTTGTTCTGAAGTGGTGGGTTCGAGTTCTCTTTTTTCTTTTTTTTTTTTTTGCATTTTATTTTATCATATATATTTTTTGTTATTTTGGTGTATAAAATTTCCATGATATTGATAGATATGTTATTGGATTTTAATCACAATATTTAAGCATTTTTTATTTATATACATGGTTTTATATGATATATGGGTGTTTCCACAGGAAATGATGTCAAAGAAAGGTGTATTGAAACAGTTTTTGATTGTATTTATATCCTGAATTTGTGATTGTTTTTTATGCCCTGATGAAGTGGCTGGTTTTGCCACGAAACGCGTAGGCTTATTAAAGAAGTTTTTTATTATATGGACTGCCGAAGGTGCGTTTTTTTCTGGTCAGCGCGGTTTATTCAGCCTGGCTCTTTTTTCCACTTTGGATTTGTTTCATTTACTACCAGCGGGATACCAGCGACGACCGGACCTTTATGAGTGATTCCCAGTTTGTTGTGACTCACACAACTTCAGCAGGTGAGTCTAACTGATTGGGCTTGCTTGCTATTGTGGTTCTTCAAGACAATACACCCTATGTGCGCTTTCCATTTTTGTTTTTGTGCAGATAAATGAAACCTGTTAGGGAGATACCACACTGACAAATGGCAAAACTTGGAGCACACAGATATATGAGCTCGCACGGAGATACCACACTGACAAATCTGTGGCCTGTATTTTTTGCTTTTTTAGGCTAAAGGAACAACGAAAAAAGAAAAAATACTTGTCGCTAAAATCCATCTTCTTTCTTCATCAGATGTAATCCAAAAGGAACAACGATAAAATAACAATTACACGTCGCTAAAATCCATCTTTTTTTTTCATCAGATGCAATCCACAAGGTTCAATGAAAATAACGAAAAAATACCTGACGCTAAACTCCATCTTCTTTCTTCTTCAGATGTAATCCACAAGGAACAACGAAAAAAGTAAAAATACTTGAAGTTAAAATCCATCTTCTTTCTCCATCAGACGAAATCCAAAAAGGAACAACGAAAAAAGAAGAAATACGCATCGTGAAAATCCAACTTCTTTCTTCATCAGATGTAATCCAAAAGGAACAGCGAAAAAAGAAAAAATATCCGTCGCTAAAATCCATCTTCTTTCTTCATCAGATGTAATTCACAAGGAACAACGAAAAAAGAAAAAATTACATGTCGCTATACTTCATCTTTTCTCTTCATCAGATGTAATCCACAAAGAATAAGGACACAAGAAAAAATACCCGGCGTTAAAATCCATTTTCTTTCTTCATCAGATGTAATCCACAAGGAGCAACGAAAAAATACCTTAAGCAAAAATCTATCTTCTGTCTTCATCAGATGTAATCCACAAGGAACAACTAAAAAAGAAAAAGCACCCTTCGCTAAAATTCATCTTCTTTTTTCATCAAATGTAATCCCCAAGGAATAACGGAAAAAAAAATACCCGTCGCTAAAATCCATTTTCTTTCATCAGATGTAATCCGCAAGGAATGAAAAAACGAAAAAATACCCAAAGCTAAAATTCATATTTTTTCCTTCATCAGATGTATTCCAAAAGTAACAACGAAAAAAAAAAAAAAAAACCTGACTCTAAAATCCATCTTCTTTCTTCATCAGATGTAATCCACAAGGAATAACGAAAAAAAATTCCCGTCGCTAAAATACATCTTCTTTTATCATCAAATGTAATCCGCAAGGAACAACGAAGAAACAAAAAAATACCCGAAGCTAAAATCCATATTTTTTCTTCATCCGAGCTTTCCTTTGTCCCCCACATCCGATCACTGGCTCGCTCTTGTTATCTGCACCTCAAAAACATTTCTAGAATTTGACCTTTTCTTACTTTTGACTCTGCAAAAACTCTGACTGTTTCTCTTATTCATTCTCGTCTCAACTATTGTAACTCCCTTCTAATCGGTCTCCCTCTTACCAAACTCTCCCCCCTCCAATCTGTCTTGAATGCTGCTGCCAGGATCATATTTCTCGCCAATCGTTACACCGATGCCTCTACCTTGTGCCAGTCATTACACTGGCTACCCATCCACTCCAGAATCCAGTACAAACTTATTACCCTCACCCACAAAGCTCTTCATGGCTCAGCACTGCCCTTCATCTCCTCCCTTGTTTCAGTATACCATCCTACCCGTGCCCTCCGTTCTGCTGATGACCTGAGGTTAGCATCCTCAATAATCAGAACCTCCTACTCTCGTCTCCAAGACTATACACGTGCTGCACCAATTCTTTGGAATGCACTTCCCAGGTCAATACAATTAGTCCCCAATCCCCACAAGGAAAGCTCTGAGTCAAGTATGACCCCAAGTCAGCGGGCATGTTTCTGGGGAGTAATAGTAGAACCACACACGGAAATGGCAACGTAGGGTATAGGTACATTAGTAGTGGGAGGAAACACAAGGAGTTCAGTCTTTGACAGGTTCAGTTTCAGATATAGTGAGGACATGATGTTAGGCACAGCGTTTAGACAATTGCCGGTGTTTTCTAGAAAGGCTGGCGTGATGTCAGGAGAAGAAGCGTATAATTGGGTGTCGTCAGCATAGAGATGGTACTGGAAACCAAATCTACTGATTGTTTGACCAATAGGGACAGTATACAAAGAGAAGAGGAGGGGGCCTAGGACTGATCCTTGAGGAACCCCGACAGTAAGGGGAAGATGAGAGGAAGAGGAGCCAGCAAAAGATACAGTAAAGGAGCGGTCAGAGAGATAGGAGGAGAACCAGGAGAGAACGGTGTCCTTGAGGCCAATGAAACGGAGCATAGTGAGGAGGAGCTGATGATCCACAGTGTTGAATGCTGCAGAGAGATCCAAGAGAATTAGCATGGAGTAATGACCATTTGATTTAGCTGTTAGTAGATCATTAGAGACTTTAGTGAGGGCAGTTTCAGTAGAATGTAAAGAGTGGAAACCGGATTGGAGAGGGTCGAGAAGAGAGTTTTCTGAGAGATAGCGGATAAGACGGGAGTGGACCAGGTGTTCCAGGAGTTTAGAGATGAAGGGAAGATTAGAAACAGGTCTTTAGTTAGCGGCACAGTTTTGGTCGAGGGATGGTTTTTTAAGTAGTGGATGTATGATGGCATGCTTAAATGAGGAGGGAAAGATACCAGAAGAGAGAGAGAGGTTAAATATTTTAGTTAGGTGAGGGGTAACAGCAGGGGAAAGGGTCTGGAGTAGATGTGACGAAAATGGGTCACTGGTGCAAGTGGTTGGGCGAGAAGATGCAAGGAGCCTGCTTGCTTCTTCTTCTGTGACTGGTTCAAAATCAGAGAGTGAGCTAGATACAGTGGGGGAGGGAGGACAGTGCATGGTATGAGGTGATTGGGAGATAATTTCCTGTCGGATCTGGTCAATTGTTTCTTTGAAGTAATTGGCCAGATCGTCAGCTCGAAGCTCCGTGGTAGGGGTCTGTACTCTTGGGTTGAGTAGAAAATGAAAAGTGTCAAAGATGAGAGTGTTGAAATAGGTTTGTTTTGAGAGGTGAAGGGCAGTGTTGTATGTTCGAAGCATAAACTTATAATGGATGAAATCTTCGGGTAGGTTGGATTTTCTCCACAGACGTTCGGCGCACCTGGAGCACCGCTGCAGGAAACGTGTTTGCAGGGTGTACCAGGGTTGTCGCCGTCTGTGTTGTGGTGTTCTATGTATAGGAGGAGCAAATTCATCCAGGGCACTTTGAAGTGTTTCATTGTAATGCTTCAATGCAGAATCAGGACATGAGAGGGAGGAGATAGGGGCCAATGAAGACTGCAAGTTCTTCATAAGTTTCTGGGTGTTAATGGCCTGTATGTTTCTATAAATATGGACAGTGGGGGTGACCTGAGCAGCCTGGCAGTTCTTGATAGAGAATGAAAGAAGGTTGTGGTCAGAGAGTGATAGTGGGGAGTATGCAAAATCATCCACTGCACAAAGCCGAGAGAAGTCCAAGTTGAGGGAGTTCCCGTCTTCATGCGTTAGAGAATTAGCAAGCTGCAAAAGGCCAAACGAGGAGGTTAGAGATAAAAGGTGAGTAGCAGATGGGGAGAGGGGAAGAGCAATGGGGATGTTGAAATCACCCATGATGAGGGTAGGGATGTCACAGGAGAAAAAATGTGGAAGCCAAGTGGCAAAATGATCCAGGAACTGATGGGAGGGGCCGGGAGGACGATATACCACCGCCACTCGCATGGAGAAGGGGTGTAGAGTCTGATGGCATGGACCTCAAAAGAAGGAAAGTCAAGTGAGGGTACTTGAGGGATGACCTGAAAGGTACATTTTGATGATAGGAGCAGACCAATGCCTCCACCTGCTCTATTGTCTGATCTTGGGGTATGAGAGAAGTGTAGTCCCCTGTATGGAAGAGCAGCAGCTGCGGTAGTGTCTGACTGCTGGATCCAGGTTTCATTAAGAGCCAGTAGGTTAAGAGAATTAGAAAGGAAAAAGTCATTAGTGAAGGAAAGTTTGTTACACACTGAGCGAGAATTCCAAAGTGCACAATTAAGAGAGACAGATGGCAGGCAGGGAATATTAATAAGATTAGAGGGGTTTCTGAGTGTAGCAGTTGGGGGGTTTGACTTTCTATAACATGGGGGACCAGGGTTGGGAGCAATGTCTCCTGCGACTAGGAGAAGGAGGATAGAAAGAGTGAGCAGATGGTTAAGTGATTTGTGAGAGCGTCTCTGATGTTGAATGGTGGGACTGAATGGATCTGCGCAATTTAGCAATGTGAAAAGAGCGTGAGTGCTATACATAGGAGGAAAGGAGTGAGGGGCCAATATGGATGGAGTGTAGAGAGTTAATGCCAGGGCGGTGGATGTGTGCAAATGCAGCGGCCAGGATATAAATTAGACAAATGCATATGGTAAATATTTGTGGTAGTCCAAATGTACAAGGAATCGATTTATTTATTTGTCTTACCTGTCTCCTGTCTCATCAGATGCAATCCCCATGGAATAACGAAAATAAAACACCCGTCGCTAAAATCCATCTTCTTTCTTCATCAGATGTATTCTGCAAGGAACAATGAAAAAAAACAAAATAATACCCGAAGCTAAAATCCATATTTTTTCTTCATCAGATGTAATCCACAAGTAACAACGGAAAAAAAAAATACCCGCAGCTAAAATCCATATTTTTTCTTCATCAGATGTAATCCACAAGGAACGAAAAAAAAAATACCGTCGCTAAAATCCATCTTCTTTTTCCATCAGATGTAATCCACAAGGAACAATGAAAAAAGAAAAAATACAAGAAGCTAAAATCCATCTTCTTTCTTCATCAGATATAATCCACAAGGAACAACGAAAAGAGAAAAAATACCCGTTGCTTAAATCCGTCTTCTTTTTTCATCAGATGTAATCCACAAGGAGCAACAAAAAAAGAAAAAATACAGGTCGCAAAAATTCATCTTCTTTCTTCATTAGATGTAATCCACAAGGAACAACGAAAAAATACCGGTTGCTAAAATCCAACTTCTTTCTTCATCAGATGTAATCCACAAAAATACAAAAAAGCAAAAAATACCTGACGAAAAAATCCTTCTTATTTCTTCATCAGATGCAATCCACAAGGAACAGCGAAAGAAATGAAAAAATTACCGACGCTAAAATCCATCTTCTTTCTTCATCTGATGTAATCCACAAGGAACAATGAAAAAAGAAAAAATACAAAAAGCTAAAATCCATCTTCTTTCTTCATCAGATGTAATCCACAAGGAACAACGAAAAGAGAAAAAATACCCGTCGCTAAAATCCATCTTCTTTCTTCATCAGATGTAATCCACAAGGAACAACGAAAAGAGCAAAAATACAGATCGCTAAAATCCATCTTCTTTCTTCATCAGATGTAATCCACAAGGAACAACTAAAAAAGAAAAAATACCCAAAGCTAAAATCCATCTTCTTTCTTCATCAGATGTAATCCACAAGGAACAACTAAAAAAGAAAAAATACCCAAAGCTAAAATCCATATTTTTTCTTCATCAGATGTAATCCACAAATAGCAACGAAAAAATAAAAAATACCCATTGCTAAAATTCATCTTCTTTCTTCATCAAATGTAATCCACAAGGAACAACAAAAAATGTAAAAAATACTCGTAGCTAAAATCCCTCTTCTTTCTTTATCAGATGTAATCAAAAAGGAACAACGAAAAAAGAAAAACTACCCAAAGCTAAAATCAATCTTTCTTCTTGAGATGTAATCCACAAGGAACAACGAAAAAAGTAACAATACTCGAAGCTATAATCCATCTTCTTTCTTCATCAGATGTAATCCACAAGGAACGAAAAAAGAAAATATACCAGAAGCTAAAATCCATATTTTTTCTTCATCAGATATAATCCACAAGCAACAACGAAAAAAAAGAAAAAATACACAACGCTAAAATCTATCTTCTTTGTTCATCAGATGTAATCCCCAAGGAATAACGGAAAAAGAAAAAATACTCGTCGCCAAAATCCATGTTTTCTTCATCAGATGTAATCCACAAGGAATAACGAAAAAATAAAAAACACCTGTCGCTAAAATCCATCTTCTGTCATCATCAGATGTAATCCAAAGGAATAATGAAAAAAGAAAAAATACCCGCCGCTAATATTCATCCTTTTTCTTCATCAGATGTAATCCAAAAGGAACAACGAAAAAATGAAAAAACACGCTTTGCTAAAATCCATCTTCTCTCTCCATCAGATGTAATCCACAAGAACAACGAAAAACAAAAAAATACCGGTTGCTAAAATCATCTTCTTTCTTTATCAGATGTAATCCACAAGGAACAAAAAAATCAATAAATTCCAGAAGCTAAATCCATCTTCTTTCTTCATCAGATGTAATCCACAAAGAACAAAGAAAAAAAACAAGAAGCTAAAATCCATCTTCTTTCTTCATCAGATGTAATCCACAAGGAACAATGAAAAAAGAAAAAATACCCATAGCTAAAATCCATCTTCTTTCTTCATCTGATGTAATCAACAAGGAACAACAAAAAGAGAAAAAATACACGAAGCTAAAATTTATCTTCTTTCTTCATCAGATATAATCCACAAGGAACAACGAAAAAAACAAAAAATACCTGACGCTAAAATCCATCTTTCTTTCTTCATCAGTTGTAATCCACATGGAACAACAAAAAATGAAAAAATACCCGACACTAAAATCCATCTTCTTTATTCATCAGATGTAATCCACAAGGGACAACGATAAAAGAAAAGATTCCTGTCGCTAAAATCCATCATCTTTCTTCATCAGAGGTAATCCACAAGGGACAACGAAAAAAGAAAAAATACTGGTCGCTAAAATCCATCTTCTTTCTTCATCAGATGCAATACACGAGTAACAACGAAAAACAGCGAAAAAATGCCCTACGCTAAAATCCATCTTTCTTCATCAGATGTAATCCACAAGGAACAACAAAAAAGTAAAAAAATTCCCGTTGCTAAAATCCATCTTCTTTCTTCATCAGATGTAATCCAAAAGGAATAATGAAAAAAATAAAAAAATACACGTAGCTAAAATCCATCTTCTTTCATCATCAGATGTAATCTGCAAGGAACAATGAAAAAAGAAAAAATACCCGTCGCTAAAATTCATCTTCTTTCTTCATCAGATGTAATCCACAAGGAACAACGAAAAATTAAAAAATACACATAGCTAAAATCCATCTTCTTTCTTCATCAGATGTAATCCACAAGGAGCAAAAAAAAGAAAAAATACCCGTTGCCAAAATCCATCTTCTTTCTTCATCAGATGTAATCCCCAAGGAATAAGGAAAAAATAAAAATTTCCAGTTGCTAAAATCCATTTTCTTTCTTAATCAGATGTAATCCACAAGTAAAAACGAAAAAAATACCCTTCGCTAAAATCCATTTTCTTTCTTCATCAGATGTAATCCACAAGGAACAATGAAAAAAAAGAAAAAATACCCGACGCTACAATCCATCTTCTTTCTTCATCAGATGTAATCCAAAAGGAACGAAAAAAGAAAAAGTACCCTTCGCTAAAATCCATCTTCTTTATTTATCAGATGTAATCCCCATGGAATAACGAAAATAAAACACCCGTCGCTAAAATCCATCTTCTTTCATCATCAGCTGTAATACGCAAGGAACAATGAAAAAAAAAAAAATAATACCCTAAGCTAAAATCCATATTTTTTCTTCATCAGATTTAATCCACAAGGAACGATAAAAAAAATCCGTCGCTAAAATCCATCTTCTTTTTCCATCAGATGTATTCCACAAGGAACAATGAAAAAAGAAAAAATACAAGAAGCTAAAATCCATCTTATTTCTTCATCAGATATAATCCACAAGGAACAACGAAAAGAGAAAAAATACCCGTCGCTAAAATCCATCTTCTTTCTTCATCAGATGCAATCCACAAGGAACAGCGAAAGAAATGAAAAAATTACCGATGCTAAAATCCATCTTCTTTCTTCATCTGATGTAATCCACAAGGAACAATGAAAAAAGAAAAAATACAAAAAGCTAAAATCCATCTTCTTTCTTCATCAGATGTAATCCACAAGGAACAACGAAAAGAGAAAAAATACCCGTCGCTAAAATCCATCTTCTTTCTTCATCAGATGTATTCCAAAAGGAACAACAAAAAGAAAAAATACCCAAAGCTAAAATCCATATTTTTTCTTCATCAGATGTAATCCACAAGTAGCAACGAAAAAATAAAAAATACCCATTGCTAAAATTCATCTTCTTTCTTCATCAAATGTAATCCACAAGGAACAACAAAAAATGTAAAAAATACTCGTAGCTAAAATCCATCTTCTTTCTTCATCAGATGTAATCGAAAAGGAACAACGAAAAAAGAAAAACTACCCAAAGCTAAAATCAATCTTTCTTCTTGAGATGTAATCCACAAGGAACAACGAAAAAAGTAACAATACTCAAAGCTATAATCCATCCTCTTTCTTCATCAGATGTAATCCACAAGGAACGAAAAAAGAAAATATACCAGAAGCTAAAATCCATATTTTTTCTTCATCAGATATAATCCACAAGTAACAACGAAAAATAAGAAAAAATACACAACGCTAAAATCTATCTTCTTTGTTTATCAGATGTAATCCCCAAGGAATAACGGAAGAAGAAAAAAAACCCGTCGCCAAAAACCATCTTTTCTTCATCAGATGTAATCCACAAGGAATAACTAAAAAATAAAAAACTCCTGTCGCTAAAATCCATCTTCTTTCATCATCAGATGTAATCCGCAAGGAACAATGAAAAAAGAAAAAATACCCACCGCTAAAATTCATCCTTTTTCTTCATCAGACGTAATCCAAAAGGAACAACGAAAAAATGAAAAAGCACGCTTTGCTAAAATCCATCTTCTCTCTTCATCAGATGTAATCCACAAGAACAACGAAAAACAAAAAAATACCGGTTGCTAAAATCCATCTTCTTTCTTTATCAGATGTAATCCACAAGGAACAACGAAAAATGAAAAAATACCGGTTGCTAAAATCCATCTTCTTTCTTTATCAGATGTAATCCACAAGGAACAAAAAAATCAATAAATACCAGACGCTAAATCCATCTCCTTTCTTCATCAGATGTAATCCACAAAGAACAAAGAAAAAAGAAAAAAAACAAGAAGCTAAAATCCATCTTCTTTCTTCATCAGATATAATCCACAAGGAACAATGAAAAGAGAAAAAATACCCGTCGCTAAAATCCATCTTCTTTCCATATAAGATGTAATCCAAAAGGAACAACAACAAAAATAAAAAATACCCGTCGCTAAAGTCCATCTTCTTTCTTCATCATATGTAATCCACAAGGAACAACGAAAAAAGAAAAAATACCCATCGCTAAAATTCATCTTCTTTCTTCATCAGATGTAATCCACAAGGAATAACCAAAAAAGGAAAAATAGTCGTAGCTAAAATCCATCTTTTTTCTTCATAAGATGCAATCCACGACTATAAACGAAAGAAACAAAGAAATACTCGACACTAAAATCCATCTTCTTTCTTCATCAGATATAATCCAAAAGGAACAACAAAGAGAGAAAAAAATACCAGTTGCTAAAATCCATCATCTTTCTTCATCAGATATAATCCACAAGGAACAACGAAAAAACGAAAAAATACCTGACGCTAAAATCCATCTTTCTTTCTTTATCAGATGTAATCCACATGGAACAGCGAAAAATGAAAAAATACCCGACACTAAAATCCATCTTCTTTATTCATCAGACGTAATCCACAAGAAACAAAGAAAAAAGAAAAAATGCCCGTCTCTAAAATTCATCTTCTTTCTTCATCAGATGTAATCCACAAGGGACAACGAAAAAAGAAAAGATTCTCGTCGCTAAAATCCATCATTTCTTCATCAGACGTAATTTACAAGGGACATGAAAAAAGAAAAAATACTCGTCGCTAAAATCATTCTTTCTTCTTCAGATGTAATCCACAAGGAACAACGAAAAAAGAAAAAATACCGGTCGCTAAAATCCATCTTCTTTCTTCATCAGATGCAATACACGAGTAACAACGAAAAACAACGAAAAAATGCCCTATGCTAAAATCCATCTTTCTTCATCAGATGTAATCCACAAGCATCAAAAAAGTAAAAAAATTCCCGTCGCTAAAATCCATCTTCTTTCATCATCAGATGTAATCCGCAAGGAACAATGAAAAAAGAAAAATACCTGCCGCTAAAATTCATCCTTTTTTTTCATCAGATGTAATCGAAAAGGAACAACGAAAAAATGAAAAAACACGCTTTGCTAAAATCCATCTTCTCTCTTCAGATGTAATCCACAAGAACAACGAAAAACAAAAAAATTCCGGTTGCTAAAATCCATCTTCTTTCTTTATCAGATGTAATCCACAAGGAACAACGAAAAACGAAAAAATACCGGTTGCTAAAATACATCTTCTTTCTTTATCAGATGTAATCCACAAGGAACAAAAAATCAATAAATACCAGACGCTAAATCCATCTTCTTTCTTCATCAGATGTAATCCACAAAGAACAAAGAAAAAAGAAAAAAAACAAGAAGCTAAAATCCATCTTCTTTCTTCATCAGATATAATCCACAAGGAACAATGAAAAGAGAAAAAATACCCGTTGCTAAAATCCATCTTCTTTCCATATAAGATGTAATCCAAAAGGAACAACAGCAAAAATAAAAAATACCCGTCGCTAAAGTCCATCTTCTTTCTTCATCATATGTAATCCACAAGGAACAACGAAAAAAGAAAAAATACCCGTTGCTAAAATTCATCTTCTTTCTTCATCAGATGTAATCCTCAAGGAACAACCAATAAAGGAAAAATAGTCGTAGCTAAAATCCATCTTTTTTCTTCATCAGATGCAATCCATGACTATGAAACGAAAGAAACAAAGAAATACTCGGCGCTAAAATCCATCTTCTTTCTTCATCAGATATAATCCAAAAGGAACAACGAAAAAACGAAAATATACCTGACGCTAAAATCCATCTTTCTTTCTTCATCAGATGTAATCCACAAGGGACAACGAAAAAAGAAAAGATTCCCGTCGCTAAAATCCATCATTTCTTCATCAGATGTAATCCACAAGGGACAACGAATATAGAAAAAATACTCGTCTCTAAAATCATTCTTTCTTCTTCAGATGTAATCCACAAGGAACAACGAAAAAAGAAAAAATACCGGTCGCTAAAATCCATCTTCTTTCTTCATCAGATGCAATACACGAGTAACAATGAAAAACGAGAAAATGCCCTATGCTAAAATCCATCTTTCTTCATCAGATGTAATCCACAATGAACAAAAAAGTAAAAATATTCCCGTCGCTAAAATAGATCTTCTTTCATCATCAGATGTAATCCGCAAGGAACAATGAAAAAAGAAAAAATACCCGTCGCTAAAATTCGTCTTCTTTCTTCATCAGATGTTATCCACAAGGAACAACTAAAAAAGAAAGAATACCCGAAGCTAAAATCCATATTTTTTCTTCATCAGATGTAATCCACAAGTAACAAGGAAAAAAAGAAAAAACACCCGACGCTAAAATCCATGTTCTTTCTTCATCAGATGTAATCCACAAAGAACAATGAAAAAATACACATAGCTAAAATCCATCTTCTTCTTTCATCAGATTTAATCCACAAGGAGCAACAAAAAAGAAAAAATAGCCGTTGCTAAAATCCATCTTCTTTCTTCATCATATGTAATCCCCAAGGAAGAACAAAAAAGAAAAAATACTCGTCGCTAAAATCCATCTACTTTCTTCATCAGATGTAATCCACAAGGAATAACAAAAAATAAAAAATATCAGTTGCTAAAATCCATCAGGAACAATGAAAAAAGAAAAAATACCCGTTGCTAAAATTCATCTTTCTTCATCAGATGTAATCCAAAAGGAGCAATGAAAAGAAAAAACACCCATCGCAACAATCCATCTTCTTTCTTCATCAGATGCAATCCAAAAGGAAAAATGACAAAATACCGATGCCAAAATGCTTCTTAATTCATCAGATGTATTCCAAGAGGAACAACAAAAAAATGAAAAAATACCAATTGCTAAAATCCATCTTCTTTCTTCGTCAGATGTAATCCACAAGGAACAATGAAAAAAACAAAAAACTACCTAACGCTAAAATCCATTTTTCTTTCTTCATCAGATGTAATCCACAAGGAACAACGAAAAAAGAAAAAATACCCGTAGCTAAAATTCTTCTTATTTCTTCATCAAATGTAATCCAGAAGGGACAACGAAAAAATAAAAAATTCCCATCACTTAAATGCATCTTTCTTCATCAGATGTAATCCACAGGGAACAACAAAAAAATAAAAAATACCGGTCGCTAAAATCCATCTTCTTTCTTCATCAGATGCAATACACGAGTAACAACGAAAAAATACCCTGCGATAAAATCCATCTTTCTTCATCAGATGTAATCCACAAGGAACAACAAAAAAGAAAAAACAATCCCGTTGCTAAAATCTATCTTGTTTGTTCATCAGATGCATTCCACAAGGACAATGAAAATAAAGAAAAAATACCGTCGCTAAAATTCATCTTCTTTCTTCATCAGATGTAATCCACAAGGAACAACTAAAAAAGAAAAAATACCCGAAGCTAAAATCCATATTTTTTCTTCATCAGATGTAATCCACAAAGAACAATGAAAAATTAAAAAATACGCATAGCTAAAATCCATCTTCTTTCTTCATCAGATGTAATCCACAAGGAACAACAAAAAAGAAAAAATACCCGTTGCTAAAATCCATCTTCTCTCTTCATCAGATGTAATCCCCAAGGAAGAACAAAGAAGAAAAAATACCCGTCGCTAAAATCCATCTTATTTCGTTATCAGATGTAATCTACAAGGAATAAGGAAAAAAATAAAAATTACCAGTCGCTAAAATCCATTTTCTTTCTTCATCAGATGTAATCCACAAGTAAAAACGAAAAAAATACCCTTCGCTAAAATCCATTTTCTTTCTTCATCAGATGTAATCCACAAGGAACAACGAAAAAAAAGAAAAAATACCCGACGCTACAATCCATCTTCTTTCTTCATCAGATGTCATCCAAAAGGAACGAAAAAAGAAAAAGTACCCTTCGCTAAAATCCATCTTCTTTATTTATCAGATGTAATCCCCATGGAATAACGAAAATAAAACACCCGTCGCTAAAATCCATCTTCTTTCATCATCAGCTGTAATACGCAAGGAACAATGAAAAAAAAAATAATACCCTAAGCTAAAATCCATATTTTTTCTTCATCAGATTTAATCCACAAGGAACGATAAAAAAAATCCGTCGCTAAAATCCATCTTCTTTTTCCATCAGATGTATTCCACAAGGAACAATGAAAAAAGAAAAAATACAAGAAGCTAAAATCCATCTTATTTCTTCATCAGATATAATCCACAAGGAACAACGAAAAGAGAAAAAATACCCGTCGCTAAAATCCATCTTCTTTCTTCATCAGATGCAATCCACAAGGAACAGCGAAAGAAATGAAAAAATTACCGATGCTAAAATCCATCTTCTTTCTTCATCTGATGTAATCCACAAGGAACAATGAAAAAAGAAAAAATACAAAAAGCTAAAATCCATCTTCTTTCTTCATCAGATGTAATCCACAAGGAACAACGAAAAGAGAAAAAATACCCGTCGCTAAAATCCATCTTCTTTCTTCATCAGATGTATTCCAAAAGGAACAACAAAAAGAAAAAATACCCAAAGCTAAAATCCATATTTTTTCTTCATCAGATGTAATCCACAAGTAGCAACGAAAAAATAAAAAATACCCATTGCTAAAA
This sequence comes from Dendrobates tinctorius, assembly GCF_039654945.1. Lineage (NCBI taxonomy): Eukaryota > Metazoa > Chordata > Amphibia > Anura > Dendrobatidae > Dendrobates > Dendrobates tinctorius. The sequence goes on along the minus strand of NW_027361704.1, from coordinate 18,502,040 downwards.
TTCATCTTCTTTCTTCATCAAATGTAATCCACAAGGAACAACAAAAAATGTAAAAAATACTCGTAGCTAAAATCCATCTTCTTTCTTCATCAGATGTAATCGAAAAGGAACAACGAAAAAAGAAAAACTACCCAAAGCTAAAATCAATCTTTCTTCTTGAGATGTAATCCACAAGGAACAACGAAAAAAGTAACAATACTCGAAGCTATAATCCATCCTCTTTCTTCATCAGATGTAATCCACAAGGAACGAAAAAAGAAAATATACCAGAAGCTAAAATCCATATTTTTTCTTCATCAGATATAATCCACAAGTAACAACGAAAAATAAGAAAAAATACACAACGCTAAAATCTATCTTCTTTGTTTATCAGATGTAATCCCCAAGGAATAACGGAAGAAGAAAAAAAACCCGTCGCCAAAAACCATCTTTTCTTCATCAGATGCAATCCACAAGGAATAACTAAAAAATAAAAAACTCCTGTCGCTAAAATCCATCTTCTTTCATCATCAGATGTAATCCGCAAGGAACAATGAAAAAAGAAAAAATACCCACCGCTAAAATTCATCCTTTTTCTTCATCAGACGTAATCCAAAAGGAACAACGAAAAAATGAAAAAACACGCTTTGCTAAAATCCATCTTCTCTCTTCATCAGATGTAATCCACAAGAACAACGAAAAACAAAAAAATACCGGTTGCTAAAATCCATCTTCTTTCTTTATCAGATGTAATCCACAAGGAACAACGAAAAACGAAAAAATACCGGTTGCTAAAATCCATCTTCTTTCTTTATCAGATGTAATCCACAAGGAACAAAAAAATCAATAAATACCAGACGCTAAATCCATCTCCTTTCTTCATCAGATGTAATCCACAAAGAACAAAGAAAAAAGAAAAAAAACAAGAAGCTAAAATCCATCTTCTTTCTTCATCAGATATAATCCACAAGGAACAATGAAAAGAGAAAAAATACCCGTCGCTAAAATCCATCTTCTTTCCATATAAGATGTAATCCAAAAGGAACAACAACAAAAATAAAAAATACCCGTCGCTAAAGTCCATCTTCTTTCTTCATCATATGTAATCCACAAGGAACAACGAAAAAAGAAAAAATACCCATCGCTAAAATTCATCTTCTTTCTTCATCAGATGTAATCCACAAGGAACAACCAAAAAAGGAAAAATAGTCGTAGCTAAAATCCATCTTTTTTCTTCATAAGATGCAATCCACGACTATAAACGAAAGAAACAAAGAAATACTCGACGCTAAAATCCATCTTCTTTCTTCATCAGATATAATCCAAAAGGAACAACAAAGAGAGAAAAAAATACCAGTTGCTAAAATCCATCATCTTTCTTCATCAGATATAATCCACAAGGAACAACGAAAAAACGAAAAAATACCTGACGCTAAAATCCATCTTTCTTTCTTTATCAGATGTAATCCACATGGAACAGCGAAAAATGAAAAAATACCTGACACTAAAATCCATCTTCTTTATTCATCAGACGTAATCCACAAGAAACAAAGAAAAAAGAAAAAATGCCCGTCTCTAAAATTCATCTTCTTTCTTCATCAGATGTAATCCACAAGGGACAACGAAAAAAGAAAAGATTCTCGTCGCTAAAATCCATCATTTCTTCATCAGACGTAATTTACAAGGGACATGAAAAAAGAAAAAATACTCGTCGCTAAAATCATTCTTTCTTCTTCAGATGTAATCCACAAGGAACAACGAAAAAAAAAAAAATACCGGTCGCTAAAATCCATCTTCTTTCTTCATCAGATGCAATACACGAGTAACAACGAAAAACAACGAAAAAATGCCCTATGCTAAAATCCATCTTTCTTCATCAGATGTAATCCACAAGCATCAAAAAAGTAAAAAAATTCCCGTCGCTAAAATCCATCTTCTTTCATCATCAGATGTAATCCGCAAGGAACAATGAAAAAAGAAAAATACCTGCCGCTAAAATTCATCCTTTTTTTTCATCAGATGTAATCGAAAAGGAACAACGAAAAAATGAAAAAACACGCTTTGCTAAAATCCATCTTCTCTCTTCTTCAGATGTAATCCACAAGAACAACGAAAAACAAAAAAATTCCGGTTGCTAAAATCCATCTTCTTTCTTTATCAGATGTAATCCACAAGGAACAACGAAAAACGAAAAAATACCGGTTGTTAAAATACATCTTCTTTCTTTATCAGATGTAATCCACAAGGAACAAAAAATCAATAAATACCAGACGCTAAATCCATCTTCTTTCTTCATCAGATGTAATCCACAAAGAACAAAGAAAAAAGAAAAAAAACAAGAAGCTAAAATCCATCTTCTTTCTTCGTCAGATGTAATCCACAAGGAACAATGAAAAAAACAAAAAACTACCTAATGCTAAAATCCATTTTTCTTTCTTCATCAGATGTAATCCACAAGTAAAAACGAAAAAAATACCCTTCGCTAAAATCCATTTTCTTTCTTCATCAGATGTAATCCACAAGGAACAACGAAAAAAAAGAAAAAGTACCCTTCGCTAAAATCCATCTTCTTTATTCATCAGCTGTAATACGCAAGGAACAATGAAAAAAAACAAAATAATACCCTAAGCTAAAATCCATATTTTCTCTTCATCAGATTTAATCCACAAGGAACGATAAAAAAATCCGTCGCTAAAATCCATCTTCTTTTTCCATCAGATGTAATCCACAAGGAACAATGAAAAAAGAAAAAATACAAGAAGCTAAAATCCATCTTCTTTCTTCATCAGATATAATCCACAAGGAACAACGAAAAGAGAAAAAATACCCATCGCTAAAATCCATCTTCTTTCTTCATCAGATGTAATCCACAAGGAGCAACGAAAAAAGAAAAAATACAGGTCGCTAAAATTCATCTTCTTTCTTCATTAGATGTAATCCACAAGGAACAATGAAAAGAGAAAAAATACCCGTCGCTAAAATCCATCTTCTTTCTTCATAAGATATAATCCACAAGGAACAATGAAAAGAGAAAAAATACCCGTCGCTAAAATCCATCTTCTTTCCATATAAGATGTAATCCAAAAGGAACAACAGCAAAAATAAAAAATACCCGTCGCTAAAGTCCATCTTCTTTCTTCATCATATGTAATCCACAAGGAACAACGAAAAAAGAAAAAATACCCGTTGCTAAAATTCATCTTCTTTCTTCATCAGATGTAATCCTCAAGGAACAACCAATAAAGGAAAAATAGTCGTAGCTAAAATCCATCTTTTTTCTTCATCAGATGCAATCCATGACTATGAAACGAAAGAAACAAAGAAATACTCGGCGCTAAAATCCATCTTCTTTCTTCATCAGATATAATCCAAAAGGAACAACGAAAAAACGAAAATATACCTGACGCTAAAATCCATCTTTCTTTCTTCATCAGATGTAATCCACAAGGGACAACGAAAAAAGAAAAGATTCCCGTCGCTAAAATCCATCATTTCTTCATCAGATGTAATCCACAAGGGACAACGAATATAGAAAAAATACTCGTCTCTAAAATCATTCTTTCTTCTTCAGATGTAATCCACAAGGAACAACGAAAAAAGAAAAAATACCGGTCGCTAAAATCCATCTTCTTTCTTCATCAGATGCAATACACGAGTAACAACGAAAAACGAGAAAATGCCCTATGCTAAAATCCATCTTTCTTCATCAGATGTAATCCACAATGAACAAAAAAGTAAAAATATTCCCGTCGCTAAAATAGATCTTCTTTCATCATCAGATGTAATCCGCAAGGAACAATGAAAAAAGAAAAAATACCCGTCGCTAAAATTCGTCTTCTTTCTTCATCAGATGTTATCCACAAGGAACAACTAAAAAAGAAAGAATACCCGAAGCTAAAATCCATATTTTTTCTTCATCAGATGTAATCCACAAGTAACAAGGAAAAAAAGAAAAAACACCCGACGCTAAAATCCATGTTCTTTCTTCATCAGATGTAATCCACAAAGAACAATGGAAAAATGCACATAGCTAAAATCCATCTTCTTCCTTCATCAGATTTAATCCACAAGGAGCAACAAAAAAGAAAAAATAGCCGTTGCTAAAATCCATCTTCTTTCTTCATCATATGTAATCCCCAAGGAAGAACAAAAAAGAAAAAATACTCGTCGCTAAAATCCATCTACTTTCTTCATCAGATGTAATCCACAAGGAATAACAAAAAAATAAAAAATATCAGTTGCTAAAATCCATCAGGAACAATGAAAAAAGAAAAAATACCCGTTGCTAAAATTCATCTTTCTTCATCAGATGTAATCCAAAAGGAGCAACGAAAAGAAAAAACACCCATCGCAACAATCCATCTTCTTTCTTCATCAGATGCAATCCAAAAGGAAAAATGACAAAATACCGATGCCAAAATGCTTCTTAATTCATCAGATGTATTCCAAGAGGAACAACAAAAAAATGAAAAAATACCAATTGCTAAAATCCATCTTCTTTCTTGGTCAGATGTAATCCACAAGGAACAATGAAAAAAACAAAAAACTACCTAACGCTAAAATCCATTTTTCTTTCTTCATCAGTTGTAATCCACAAGGAACAACGAAAAAAGAAAAAATACCCGTAGCTAAAATTCTTCTTATTTCTTCATCAAATGTAATTCAGAAGGGACAACGAAAAAAGAAAAAATTCCCATCACTTAAATGCATCTTTCTTCATCAGATGTAATCCACAGGGAACAACAAAAAAAGAAAAAATACCGGTCGCTAAAATCCATCTTCTTTCTTCATCAGATGCAATACACGAGTAACAACGAAAAAATACCCTGCGATAAAATCCATCTTTCTTCATCAGATGTAATCCACAAGGAACAACAAAAAAGAAAAAACAATCCCGTTGCTAAAATCTATCTTGTTTGTTCATCAGATGCATTCCACAAGGACAATGAAAATAAAGAAAAAATACCGTCGCTAAAATTCATCTTCTTTCTTCATCAGATGTAATCCACAAGGAACAACTAAAAAAGAAAAAATACCCGAAGCTAAAATCCATATTTTTTCTTCATCAGATGTAATCCACAAAGAACAATGAAAAATTAAAAAATACGCATAGCTAAAATCCATCTTCTTTCTTCATCAGATGTAATCCACAAGGAACAACAAAAAAGAAAAAATACCCGTTGCTAAAATCCATCTTCTCTCTTCATCAGATGTAATCCCTAAGGAAGAACAAAGAAGAAAAAATACCCGTCGCTAAAATCCATCTTATTTCGTTATCAGATGTAATCTACAAGGAATAAGGAAAAAATAAAAATTACCAGTCGCTAAAATCCATTTTCTTTCTTCATCAGATGTAATCCACAAGTAAAAACGAAAAAAATACCCTTCGCTAAAATCCATTTTCTTTCTTCATCAGATGTAATCCACAAGGAACAACGAAAAAAAAGAAAAAATACCCGACGCTACAATCCATCTTCTTTCTTCATCAGATGTCATCCAAAAGGAACGAAAAAAGAAAAAGTACCCTTCGCTAAAATCCATCTTCTTTATTCATCAGCTGTAATACGCAAGGAACAATGAAAAAAAACAAAATAATACCCTAAGCTAAAATCCATATTTTCTCTTCATCAGATTTAATCCACAAGGAACGATAAAAAAATCCGTCGCTAAAATCCATCTTCTTTTTCCATCAGATGTAATCCACAAGGAACAATGAAAAAAGAAAAAATACAAGAAGCTAAAATCCATCTTCTTTCTTCATCAGATATAATCCACAAGGAACAACGAAAAGAGAAAAAATACCCGTCACTAAAATCCATCTTCTTTCTTCATCAGATGTAATCCACAAGGAGCAACGAAAAAAGAAAAAATACAGGTCGCTAAAATTCATCTTCTTTCTTCATTAGTTGTAATCCACAAGGAACAATGACAAAATACCTGATTCTAAAATCCATCTTAATTCATCAGATGTAATCCACAAGGAACAACAAAAAACTAAATACCGGTTGCTAAAATCCAACTTCTTTCTTCATCAGATGAAATCCACAAATAAACAAAAAAGCAAAAAAAACCTGACGAAAAAATCCATCTTATTTCTTCATCAGATGCAATCCAGAAGGAACAGCGAAAGAAATGAAAAAATTACCGACGCTAAAATCCATCTTCTTTCTTCATCTGATGTAATCCACAAGGAACAATGAAAAAAGTAAAAATACAAAAAGCTAAAATCCATCTTCTTTCTTCATCAGATGTAATCCACAAGGAACAAAGAAAAGAGAAAAAATACCCGTCGCTAAAATCCATCTTCTTTCTTCATCAGATGTAATCCACAAGGAACAACGAAAAGAGCAAAAATACCCATCGCTAAAATCCATCTTCTTTCTTCATCAGATGTAATCCACAAGGAACAACAAAAAGAAAAAATACCCAAAGCTAAAATCCATCTTCTTTCTTCATCAGATGTAATCCACAAGGAACAACTAAAAAAGAAAAAATACCCAAAGCTAAAATCCATATTTTTTCTTCATCAGATGTAATCCACAAATAGCAACAAAAAAATAAAAAATACCCATTGCTAAAATTCATCTTCTTTCTTCATCAAATGTAATCCACAAGGAACAACAAAAAATGTAAAAAATACTCGTAGCTAAAATCCATCTTCTTTCTTTATCAGATGTAATCAAAAAGGAACAACGAAAAAAGAAAAACTACCCAAAGCTAAAATCAATCTTTCTTCTTGAGATGTAATCCACAAGGAACAACGAAAAAAGTAACAATACTCGAAGCTATAATCCATCTTCTTTCTTCATCAGATGTAATCCACAAGGAACGAAAAAAGAAAATATACCAGAAGCTAAAATCCATATTTTTTCTTCATCAGATATAATCCACAAGCAACAACGAAAAAAAAGAAAAAATACACAACGCTAAAATCTATCTTCTTTGTTCATCAGATGTAATCCCCAAGGAATAATGGAAAAAGAAAAAATACCCGTCGCCAAAATCCATCTTTTCTTCATCAGATGTAATCCACAAGGAATAACGAAAAAATAAAAAACACATGTCGCTAAAATCCATCTTCTTTCATCATCAGATGTAATCCAAAGGAATAATGAAAAAAGAAAAAATACCCGCCCCTAATATTCATCCTTTTTCTTCATCAGATGTAATCCAAAAGGAACAACGAAAAAATGAAAAAACACGCTTTGCTAAAATCCATCTTCTCTCTTCATCAGATGTAATCCACAAGAACAACGAAAAACAAAAAATACCGGTTTCTAAAATCATCTTCTTTCTTTATCAGATGTAATCCACAAGGAACAAAAAAATCAATAAATTCCAGACGTTAAATCCATCTTCTTTCTTCATCAGATGTAATCCACAAAGAACAAAGAAAAAAAACAAGAAGCTAAAATCCATCTTCTTTCTTCATCAGATATAATCCACAAGGAACAATGAAAAGAGAAAAAATACCCGTCGCTAAAATCCATCTTCTATCCATATAAGATGTAATCCAAAAGGAACAACAAAAATAAAAAATACCCGTCGCTAAAGTCCATCTTCTTTCTTCATCAGATGTAATCCACAAGGAGCAACGAAAAAAGAAAAAATACCCGTCGCTAAAATTCATCTTCTTTCTTCATCAGATGTAATCCACAAGGAACAACCAAAAAAGGAAAAATAGTCGTAGCTAAAATCCATCTTTTTTCTTCATCAGATGCAATCCACGACTATAAACGAAAGAAACAAAGAAATACTTGGCACTAAAATCCAGCTTCTTTCTTCATCAGATATAATCCAAAAGGAACAACGAAGAAAGAAAAAAATACCCGTTGCTAAAATCCATCTTCTTTCTTCATCAGATATAATCCACAAGGAACAACAAAAAAACGAAAAGATACCTGGCGCTAAAATCCATGTTTCTTTCTTCATCAGATGTAATCCACATGGAACAACGAAAAATGAAAAAATACCCGACACTAAAATCCATCTTCTTTATTCATCAGATGTAATCCACAAGGAACAACGAAAAGAGCAAAAATACCCATCGCTAAAATCCATCTTCTTTCTTCATCAGATGTAATCCACAAGGAACAACAAAAAGAAAAAATACCCAAAGCTAAAATCCATCTTCTTTCTTCATCAGATGTAATCCACAAGGAACAACTAAAAAAGAAAAAATACCCAAAGCTAAAATCCATATTTTTTCTTCATCAGATGTAATCCACAAATAGCAACAAAAAAATAAAAAATACCCATTGCTAAAATTCATCTTCTTTCTTCATCAAATGTAATCCACAAGGAACAACAAAAAATGTAAAAAATACTCGTAGCTAAAATCCATCTTCTTTCTTTATCAGATGTAATCAAAAAGGAACAACGAAAAAAGAAAAACTACCCAAAGCTAAAATCAATCTTTCTTCTTGAGATGTAATCCACAAGGAACAACGAAAAAAGTAACAATACTCGAAGCTATAATCCATCTTCTTTCTTCATCAGATGTAATCCACAAGGAACGAAAAAAGAAAATATACCAGAAGCTAAAATCCATATTTTTTCTTCATCAGATATAATCCACAAGCAACAACGAAAAAAAAGAAAAAATACACAACGCTAAAATCTATCTTCTTTGTTCATCAGATGTAATCCCCAAGGAATAATGGAAAAAGAAAAAATACCCGTCGCCAAAATCCATCTTTTCTTCATCAGATGTAATCCACAAGGAATAACGAAAAAATAAAAAACACATGTCGCTAAAATCCATCTTCTTTCATCATCAGATGTAATCCAAAGGAATAATGAAAAAAGAAAAAATACCCGCCCCTAATATTCATCCTTTTTCTTCATCAGATGTAATCCAAAAGGAACAACGAAAAAATGAAAAAACACGCTTTGCTAAAATCCATCTTCTCTCTTCATCAGATGTAATCCACAAGAACAACGAAAAACAAAAAATACCGGTTGCTAAAATCATCTTCTTTCTTTATCAGATGTAATCCACAAGGAACAAAAAAATCAATAAATTCCAGACGTTAAATCCATCTTCTTTCTTCATCAGATGTAATCCACAAAGAACAAAGAAAAAAAACAAGAAGCTAAAATCCATCTTCTTTCTTCATCAGATATAATCCACAAGGAACAATGAAAAGAGAAAAAATACCCGTCGCTAAAATCCATCTTCTATCCATATAAGATGTAATCCAAAAGGAACAACAAAAATAAAAAATACCCGTCGCTAAAGTCCATCTTCTTTCTTCATCAGATGTAATCCACAAGGAGCAACGAAAAAAGAAAAAATACCCGTCGCTAAAATTCATCTTCTTTCTTCATCAGATGTAATCCACAAGGAACAACCAAAAAAGGAAAAATAGTCGTAGCTAAAATCCATCTTTTTTCTTCATCAGATGCAATCCACGACTATAAACGAAAGAAACAAAGAAATACTTGGCACTAAAATCCAGCTTCTTTCTTCATCAGATATAATCCAAAAGGAACAACGAAGAAAGAAAAAAATACCCGTTGCTAAAATCCATCTTCTTTCTTCATCAGATATAATCCACAAGGAACAACAAAAAAACGAAAAGATACCTGGCGCTAAAATCCATGTTTCTTTCTTCATCAGATGTAATCCACATGGAACAACGAAAAATGAAAAAATACCCGACACTAAAATCCATCTTCTTTATTCATCAGATGTAATCCACAAGAAACAAAGAAAAAAGAAAAAATGCCTGTCTCTAAAATTCATCTTCTTTTTTCATCAGATGTAATCCACAAGGGACAACGAAAAAAGAAAAGATTCCCGTCGCTAAAATCCATCATTTCTTCATCAGACGTAATCCACAAGGGATAACGAAAAAAGAAAAAATACTCGTCGCTAAAATCATTCTTTCTTCTTCAGATGTAATCCACAAGGAACAACGAAAAAAGAAAAAATACCGGTCGCTAAAATCCATCTTCTTTCTTCATCAGATGCAATACGCGAGTAACAACGAAAAACAACGAAAAAATGCCCTATGCTAAAATCCATCTTTCTTCATCAGATGTAATCCACAAGGAACAAAAAAGTAAAAAAATTCCCGTCGCTAAAATCCATCTTCTTTCATCATCAGATGTAATCCGCAAGGAACAATGAAAAAAGAAAAAATATCCGTCGCTAAAATTCGTCTTCTTTCTTCATCAGATGTAATCCACAAGGAACAACTGAAAAAGAAAAAATACCCGAAGCAAAAATCCATATTTTTTCTTCATCAGATGTAATCCACAAGTAACAAGGAAAAAAAAAGAAAAAATACCCGACGCTAAAATCCATGTTCTTTCTTCATCAGATGTAATCCACAAAGAACAATGAAAAAATGAAAAAATACGCATAGCTAAAATCCATCTTCTTCCTTCATCAGATGTAATCCACAAGGAGCACCAAAAATAAAAAATACCCGTTGCTAAAATCCATCTTCTTTCTTCATCATATGTAATCCCCAAGGAAGAACAAAAAAGAAAAAATACCCGTCGCTAAAATCCATCTTCTTTCTTCATCAGATGTAATCCACAAGGAATAGCAAAAAAATAAAAAATATCAGTTGCTAAAATCCATCAGGAACAAAGAAAAAAGAAAAAATACCCGTTGCTAAAATTCATCTTTCTTCATCAGATGTAATCCAAAAGGAGAAACGAAAAGAAAAAACACCCATCGCAACAATCGATCTTCTTTCTTCATCAGATGCAATCCAAAAGGAAAAATGACAAAATTCCGATGCCAAAATGCATCTTAATTCATCAGATGTATTCCAAGAGGAACAACAAAAAAATGAAAAAATACCAGTTGCTAAAATCCATCTTCTTTCTTCATCAGATGTAATCCACAAGGAACAATGAAAAAAACAAAAAACTACCTAACGCTAAAATCCATTTTTCTTTCTTCATCAGATGTAATCCACATGAAACGAAAAGTGAAAAAATACCCGACACTAAAATCTATCTTCTTTCTTCATCAGATGTAATCCACAAGGAACAACGAAAAAGGTAAAAATACCCGTAGCTAAAATTCTTCTTATTTCTTCATCAAATGTAATCCAGAAGGGACAACGAAAAAAGAAAAACTTCCCATCTTTTAAATCCATCTTTCTTCTTCAGATGTAATCCACAGGGAACAACGAAAAAAGAAAAAATATTCATCGCTAAAATCCATTTTCTTTCTTGATCAGATGTAATCCACAAGGAACAACGAAAAAAGAAAAAATACAAGAAGCTAAAATCCATCTTCTTTCTTCATCAGATATAATCCACAAGGAACAATGAAAAGAGAAAAAATACCCGTCGCTAAAATCCATCTTCTTTCCATATAAGATGTAATCCAAAAGGAACAACAAAAATAAAAAATACCCGTCGCTAAAGTCCATCTTCTTTCTTCATCAGATGTAATCCACAAGGAGCAACGAAAAAAGAAAAAATACCCGTCGCTAAAATTCATCTTCTTTCTTCATCAGATGTAATCCACAAGGAACAACCAAAAAAGAAAAATAGTCGTAGCTAAAATCCATCTTTTTTCTTCATCAGATGCAATCCACGACTATAAACGAAAGAAACAAAGAAATACTTGGCACTAAAATCCAGCTTCTTTCTTCATCAGATATAATCCAAAAGGAACAACGAAGAAAGAAAAAAATACCCGTTGCTAAAATCCATCTTCTTTCTTCATCAGATATAATCCACAAGGAACAACAAAAAAACGAAAAAATACCTGGCGCTAAAATCCATGTTTCTTTCTTCATCAGATGTAATCCACATGGAACAACGAAAAATGAAAAAATACCCGACACTAAAATCCATCTTCTTTATTCATCAGATGTAATCCACAAGAAACAAAGAAAAAAGAAAAAATGCCTGTCTCTAAAATTCATCTTCTTTTTTCATCAGATGTAATCCACAAGGGACAACGAAAAAAGAAAAGATTCCCGTCGCTAAAATCCATCATTTCTTCATCAGACGTAATCCACAAGGGATAACGAAAAAAGAAAAAATACTCGTCGCTAAAATCATTCTTTCTTCTTCAGATGTAATCCACAAGGAACAACGAAAAAAGAAAAAATACCGGTCGCTAAAATCCATCTTCTTTCTTCATCAGATGCAATACGCGAGTAACAACGAAAAACAACGAAAAAATGCCCTATGCTAAAATCCATCTTTCTTCATCAGATGTAATCCACAAGGAACAAAAAAGTAAAAAAATTCCCGTCGCTAAAATCCATCTTCTTTCATCATCAGATGTAATCCGCAAGGAACAATGAAAAAAGAAAAAATATCCGTCGCTAAAATTCGTCTTCTTTCTTCATCAGATGTAATCCACAAGGAACAACTGAAAAAGAAAAAATACCCGAAGCAAAAATCCATATTTTTTCTTCATCAGATGTAATCCACAAGTAACAAGGAAAAAAAAAGAAAAAATACCCGATGCTAAAATCCATGTTCTTTCTTCATCAGATGTAATCCACAAAGAACAATGAAAAAATGAAAAAATACGCATAGCTAAAATCCATCTTCTTCCTTCATCAGATGTAATCCACAAGGAGCACCAAAAATAAAAAATACCCGTTGCTAAAATCCATCTTCTTTCTTCATCATATGTAATCCCCAAGGAAGAACAAAAAAGAAAAAATACCCGTCGCTAAAATCCATCTTCTTTCTTCATCAGATGTAATCCACAAGGAATAACAAAAAAATAAAAAATATCAGTTGCTAAAATCCATCAGGAACAAAGAAAAAAGAAAAAATACCCGTTGCTAAAATTCATCTTTCTTCATCAGATGTAATCCAAAAGGAGAAACGAAAAGAAAAAACACCCATCGCAACAATCGATCTTCTTTCTTCATCAGATGCAATCCAAAAGGAAAAATGACAAAATTCCGATGCCAAAATGCATCTTAATTCATCAGATGTATTCCAAGAGGAACAACAAAAAAATGAAAAAATACCAGTTGCTAAAATCCATCTTCTTTCTTCATCAGATGTAATCCACAAGGAACAATGAAAAAAACAAAAAACTACCTAACGCTAAAATCCATTTTTCTTTCTTCATCAGATGTAATCCACATGAAACGAAAAGTGAAAAAATACCCGACACTAAAATCTATCTTCTTTCTTCATCAGATGTAATCCACAAGGAACAACGAAAAAGGAAAAAATACCCGTAGCTAAAATTCTTCTTATTTCTTCATCAAATGTAATCCAGAAGGGACAACGAAAAAAGAAAAAATTCCCATCTTTTAAATCCATCTTTCTTCATCAGATGTAATCCACAGGGAACAACGAAAAAAGAAAAAATACCGGTCGCTAAAATCCATCTTCTTTCTTCATCGATGCAATACACGAGTAACAACGAAAAAAAAAGAAAAAATACCCTGCGCTAAAATCCATCTTTCTTCATCAGATGTAATCCACAAGGAACAACAAAAAAGAAAAAAACATTCCCGTTGCTAAAATCTATCTTGTTTCTTCATCAGATGCAATCCACAAGGACAATGAAAATAAAGAAAAAATACCAACGCTAATATTCATCTTCTTTCTTCATCAGATGTAATCTACAAGGAACAACGAAAAAAAAAAAATACAAGTCACTAAAATCCATCTTCTTTCTTCATCAGATGTAATCCACAAGGAACAACGAAAAAAAAAAAATACAAGTCACTAAAATCCATCTTCTTTCTTCATCAGATCGCAATCCACAAGGAACAACGAAAAAAGAAAAAACATTCCCATTGCTAAAATCTATCTTGTTTCTTCATCAGATGCAATCCACAAGTAACAGCAAAAGAAACAAAAACATACTCGACGCTAAAAACCAACTTCATTCTTCATCAGATGTAATCCACAAGGAACAGAGAAAAAGAAAAAACTACAAGTCGCTAAAATCCATCTTCTTTCTTCATCAGATGTAATCCACAAGGAATAATGAAAAAAGAAAAAATACCCGAAGGTAAAATCCATCTTCTTTTTTTCATCAGATATAATCCAAAAGGAACAACAACGACAAAAAAAACCTGTCGCTAAAATCCATATTCTTTCTTCATCAGATGTAATCCACAAGGAACAACGAGAAACGAAAAAATACCCGTCGTTAAAATTAATCTTTTTTCTTCATCAGATGTAATCCACAAGGAACAACGAAAAAGGAAAAAATTTCTGAAGCTAAAATCTATCTTTTTTCTTCATCAGATGCAATCCACAAAGAACAACGAAAGAAATGAAAAAAATACTCGTTGTTAAAATGCACCTTCTTTCTTCATCAATCCACAAGGTACAAGGAAAAAACAAAAAAATACCCGACGCTAAAATCCATCATTTTTCATCAGATATAATCCACAAGCAACAACGAAAAGAAAAAAGTACCCGTCACTAATATCCATCTTCTTTCTTCATCAGATGTAATCAAAAGGAACAACGACAAAAAAATACCAAAATACCTGTCGCTAAAATCCATCTTTCTTTCTTCATCAGATGTAATCCACAAGGAACAACGAAAAACCAATAAATACCCGTTGCTAAAATCCAACTTCTTTCTTCATCGGATGAAATCCACAAGGAACAATGAAAAACACAGAAAAATTCCGGACGCTAAAGTCCATCTTCTTTCTTCATCATAAATCCACATTAATTGGCGTAGAAAAATGGCACTTCCAGATAAACATTAGATCCAATAAGATAGAAAAATTGCAGCATGTAGCTTACAACTGCTTTTAATTTATTGCTTAATGATATATGCACTTTGCAGTATCATATTGGATATGTATCTTATTTTAGATTTGTCTATGTTTTTTTGTATTGATTTAAGTAAAGCTATGTGATTTTATGGCCATATGCTTCCTCAACCTTTTTGGATGTTATGGTTTCTTTCTTCATCAGATGTAATCCACAAGAATCAACCACAAAAAAATAAAACCCGTTGCTAAAATCCATCTTCTTTCTTCATCAGATGTAATCCAAAAGGACAACGAAAATACCCGCCGCTAAAATCCATCTTCTTTCTTCATCAGATGTAATCCACAAGGAACAACGAAAAAAGAAAAAATACCCATCACTAAAATTCATCTTGTTTCTTCATCAGATGTAATTCACAAGGAACAACGAAAAAAGAAAAAATACCCCAAGCTAAAACCAATCTTCATTCTTCATCAGATGTAATCCACAAGGAGCAACAAAAAAAGAAAAAATACCAGTCGCTAAAATCCATCTTCTTTCTTCATCATTGTAATCCAAAAGGAACATCAAAAAAAGAAAAAATACCCGTCGCTAAAATCCATCTTCTTTCTTCATCAGATGCAATCCACAAGGAACAACGAAAAAAATGAAAAAATACCCGACGCTAAAGTCCATCTTCTTCATCAGATCCAATTCACATGGAACAACGAAAAACCAAAAAATACCTGTCGCTAAAATCAATCTTCTTTCATCAGATGTAATCCAAAAGTAGCAACGAAAAATGACACAATATCTGATGCTAAAATCCATATTCTTTCTTCATCAGACGTAATCCACAAGGAACAACGAAAAACCAAAAAAAACTTGTCGCTAAAATCTGTCTTCTTTCTTCATCACGTTATCCACAAGGAACAACTAAAACCAAAAAAAGTTGCTAAAATCCATCTTCTTTCCTTTTCAGATGTAATACACAAGGAACAACAAAACAAACTTAGACAAGATTTGATATTTTAATATTAACCCCTTTCCGACATTGGGCATAATAGTACGCCGATGCCGAACTCCCCGTTTGTTGCAAGCTCCGTTGCTGAGGCCGCAACTTTCTGGGCACAAGACAGCTGATCTGTACAGCGATCCACCTGCGGCTTTTAAAAATTTAAATGCCGCTGTTAATCTGACAGCTAATTGGTGACCCAGTCACATGATCACGGGTCACTGATGGGTCAGAATGACAATTAGAGGTCTCCAGCAGACCTTTATGGTTGTCATTGCCAGATTACTATGAGTGCCACCCTGTGTTTGGCACTCATAGCAAATGAGAATTTCTGCTACACATAGGCGATCTGATCATCGCCTATGTGTAGCAGACCAGATTAAAGTACTGCAGCTTCTAGTCTCCCATGAAGACTATTGAAGCATACAAAAATTTTAAAAAAAAGCTTTTAAAAGTATTTAAAAAATTAAAAAAATAAAAGTTCAAATCATCCCCTTTTGCCCCAATCAAAATAAAATAGAAAAATCAAATATATACATATTTGGTATCGCCGTGTTCAGAATCGCCCAATCTATCAATATAAAAAAGAATTAACCCGATCGGCTTAATGAGAAAAAAATTCAAAACGTCAAAATTACATTTCTTTGCTCGCCGCTACATTGCAATAAAATGCAATAATGGGCAATCAAAAGATCGTATCTACACCAAAATGGTATCAATAAAATGTCAGCTTGGTGGACAAAAAAGAGCCCTCACCCAGCCCCAGATAACGAAAAATGGAGACGCTACAGGTCTCGGAAACTGGCGCCACTTTTTTTTTTCATCACTTAAATAAAAAAGAATCTAGACATGTTTGTTGTCTATGAACTTGTAATGACCTGGAAAATTATAATGGCAGGTCAGTTTTAGCATTTAGTGAACATGGTAAAAAAAAAAAAGCTATGAAATTGCACTGTTTTTGCAATTTCACCGCACTTGAAATTTTTTTCCCATTTTCCAGTACAAGGTATATTAAAATCAATGGTGTCGTTCAAAAGTACAACTTTTCCCACTAAAAACAAGCTCCACATGGCTATATTGACCAAAAAATAAAAGTTATGGCTCTGAAAATAGGAGCAAAAACGCAAAAACCTTTGGTTGTGAAGGGGTTAACCAATTATTTTTGCAATTTCCTTGTGTACAGTTTTTAATTTATTAAGGTTGTTTTCTCATTTCTAGTATTGCACATTATTGACATCTAATTGGAAAAAGAACATATGGATGGGAACGCCTACCATCCATATATATGTATGATTGTGCACCGTTCATCTAGACCATGATTAAGACGTTTGTCAAAACGCGTAGGTTTCAGTCTCATTGTTGCACTGCACTATTGCCAAAAATGTTTTGAGCAGTTTCTCACAGCTAATGAAACTAAGTTTCATATTTACGCATTCAAACCTTTTTTGCTGAATACTCCCTATCTTCATTGTTTCCACAGCAGCTGCTCTGGTTTAATCTGTGCAGGGCATTTGGTGCTCCAAGTCCTGAAAGGTAAGGACATTTAGCATTTTCCATGTATATGCTCTATTGTTTTGCCCCCTTTGTAAAATGTTTTGTATGTTTTTATAAACACTGCTTCCCTTTGGATTAAACATAAAATCTAATAGTTCTGTTCCTTATGTCCTGTAAACTGCGCCCCTGAAAGCCATACGCTACCTAGCAGGTCTCCAGTCATCCTGGGTATATTAAAATTAGACTGGTAATGGCGGCGAGTAGTCTGGGGTTATCATGGAGTTAGCAGTGATCGTACGGGGTTATATACATATATTCCTTGTGTGGGAACCGGAGGTGTATGCATCATACGCTCACTGTTCGTTTCCTTATAACTGGCCTATTAATGGTGAAAGCCTGCGGCCTCCTCCATTAATCATTGGCCAATTGTGTAGTTGTCTGGACAATAGGGGGCAGCAGAGAGCTGTTCAACACAAAGATTGCAGCGGGGCTGCGATAATCGTGACGCACTCATATGGAATTTAGATTGTAAGCCCCAATGGGGACAGTGATGGTAATGACAGTGTTTGAAAAGCATTGTGGAAATTAATGGCACTATAAGAGAGGAATAATAAACACTTGTGTGAAGTATTTGCCCCCTTCCTGACTTCCTATTATTTTGCATGTCTGTCACACTTAAATGTTTCAGATCACCAAATTTAAATATTAGACATAGATTACACTAAGTCTTTATTATTAAGGAAAAAAAATCCAAGTATACAGGGTCCTGTGTGAAAAAGTGATTGCCTCCTAGACCTAAGAACTGGTTGGGCTACCCATAGCAGCAACAACTGCAATCAAGCATTTGCAATAACTGGCAATGAGTCTTCTACAACGCTCACTGCCCGTTACTGGAACCGCCTTTTTAAGGTCATGCCATAACATCTCAGTCAGATTAAGGTCAGGACTTTGACTAGGCCACTCTCAAGTCTTAATTTGTTTTTTTTAAAGCCATTCAGAGGTGCACATGTCGGTGTGTTTTGGATCATTGTCCTGCTGTATAACCCAAGTGTGCTTCAGCTTGAGCTCACAAACAGGTGGCCGGACATTCAGGATTTTTTGTTAGACAGCAGAATTCATGGTTCCATTTACCACAGCAAGTCTTTTAGATCCTGAAGCAGCAAAACAGCCCCAGACCATCACACTACTACCCCTTAGGGGGCTGTAATTAACTGTGTGTCGCATGATTCTTTTCGGTAGGATAAGTCATGCGAGTAACACACAGGTGCTCTGGTGCACATCCATACACAGAAAATGTCAGAGGTACATACAATGAGTTCAAACACAGCCCCTACATAGAGTATGAGCCCCCACAAAGCTACCTATATACAGTGTAAGGCCCACAGAGCTCCCTACAAGCCCCCAAATACAGTAGCTACCTAGATACAGTATGAGCACTCACATAACTCCATATAAACAGTATAAGCCCCACACAGCTCCCTATATACAGCATGAGCCCCCATATAGACATCCTATATACAGTATGAGGTTTTAGATAGCTCCCTATATACAGTATGAGCCCCTACATAGCCCCCAGTATACAGCTGGAGATCGCACACAGCTCCCTAGATACAGTATGAGTCCACACATAGCCTATTAGATACAGCATGAGCTCTCACATAGCTACCTATATACAGTATGAGCCCCTATATAGCCTCATATATACAGTATGAGCCTGCATGTTGCTCTCTAGATACAGTGAGCCCACACATAGCTCCCTATATACAGTATGCACCCCCACATAGTCAACTATGTCCAGTATGAGCCCTTATATAGCCTGCTATATACACTATGAGCCCTCACATCCCATACCCATTAATTTAAAAAAAAACAAACAAAAAAACAAAAACACACACACAGTCATACTCACCTCGCTCCCGTTACCCTGGCGCTCTGCTCTGGTGCCCAAGCTTCTTCCTCTTAGTGCAATGACGCAATCACGCTGGCACATCAAAGTAGAGGCGACAGGAGCTCTCCTGGGGCTGTGCTGCCACTCTGGATTGTCAGCAACGCAGCACCAGGAAATCTCCCTGCAGAAATATGTCCACTGCAGATAGCAGTAATACATTATAATGAGGACAAACTGGCGATGGGTCCCCACAGAGCCTTAAGGCCCCTTTACATTTAGTGATGCACCAGCGATCCCGACCACGATACGACCTGGTCAGGATCGCTGGTGCATCGCTAAATGGTCGCTAGTGAGCTGCCACACAGGCAGATCTCACAGCGATGTAGCGACGCAGCAGCGGTCTTTACTTACCTTTCAGACGCGGCGATCCTGACGTCCTCCCGCCAGCGTCCACGTGTCGCTCGTCGGCGCCACAGGAAGCGCCCAATGAGAAATGGAGCTGCACGATCTCGTGCGATCAGCGACAGCCAGCGGGGGAGCCGGTCGGAGGTATCACACATAGCGATATCGCTAGGTGTAAAGGCCTCTTTAGGCCCCAGGCGGTAGCCCAGATTGCCCCCATTATAATCCACCTATGATTATCAGCAGACTCTTATATGGGTTTCATATACTAATTTACTTTTAGTTTTGTGATCATAAGGATTATCTTTGTAGTTAAAAGTGTTGTGCTGGATGATTTTCATTTGGTTGGATTTATTTAATGCTATGATATTTTTAGACCATTCATGCACAGGTAATTTATATACTAGCTTACTTCACTCCTTGTGATCATATAGACTACCCCTATAACTGTAAGTGGAGATTATGCTGAATATTATTTTTCTCACTTGGTCTGATTTATTTCATCCTATGACATTTCAGCATCATTTATGCACTAGCACTGTATGAGATTAATTGTTCACATACACTCACTGGCCACTTTATTAGGTACACCATGCTAGTAACGGGTTGGACCCCCTTTTGCCTTCAGAACTGCCTCAATTCTTCGTGGCAGAGATTCAACAAGGTGCTGGAAGCATTCCTCAGAGATTTTGGACCATATTGACATGATGGCATCACACAGTTGGTGCAGATTTGTCGGCTGCACATCCCTGATGCGAATCTCCCGTTCCACCACATCCCAAAGATGCTCTATTGGATTGAGATCTGGTGACTGAGGAAGCCATTTGAGTACAGTGAACTCATTGTCATGTTCAAGAAACCAATCTGAGATGATTCGAGCTTTATGACATGGCGCATTATCCTGCTGAAAGTAGCCATCAGATGTTGGGTACATTGTGGTCATAAAGGGATGGACATGGTCAGCAACAATACTCAGGTAGGCTGTGGCGTTGCAACGATGCTCAATTGGTACCAAGGGGCCCAAAGAGTGCCAAGAAAAAATTCCCCACACCATGACACCACCACCACCAGCCTGAACCGTTGATACAAGGCAGGATGGATCCATGCTTTCATGTTGTTTACGCCAAATTCTGACCCTACCATCCGAATGTCGCAGCAGAAATCGAGACTCATCAGACCAGGCAACGTTTTTCCAATCTTCTACTGTCCAATTTCGATGAGCTTGTGCAAATTGTAGCCTCAGTTTCCTGTTCTTAGCTGAGAGGAGTGGTACCCGGTGTGGTCTTCTGCTGCTGTAGCCCATCTGCCTCAAAGTTCGACGCACTGTGCGTTCAGAGATGCTCTTCTGCCTACCTTGGTTGTAACGGGTGGCAATTTGAGTCACTGTTGCCTTTCTATCAGCTCGAACCAGTCTGCCCATTCTCCTCTGACCTCTGGCATCAACAAGGCATTTCCGGCCACAGAACTGCCGCTCACTGGATTTTTTTTCTTTTTCGGACCATTCTCTGTAAACCCTAGAGATGGTTGTGCGTGAAAATCCCAGTAGATCAGCAGTTTCTGAAATACTCAGACCAGCCCTTCTGGCACCAACAATCATGCCACGTTCAAAGGCACTCAAATCACCTTTCTTCCCCATACTGATGCTCGGTTTGAACTGCAGGAGATTGTCTTGACCATGTCTACATGCCTAAATGCACTGAGTTGCCGCCATGTGATTGGCTGATTAGAAATTAAGTCTTAACACACAGTTGGACAGGTGTACCTAATAAAGTGGCCAGTGAGTGTATAAGGTCCATATTGCCCTTCCCCGTTACTGATATGTGGATCAGTAGTCGTAAATATCCCAGTCTCTGCTCTAGACTTTTTATCTTTTATGTATAGATTTTTTATGTCCGGATTGTGTACAGTAAAATAAACTTTTTTGAATTATGTACTAAATTCTGAACAATTGACTCCACTTGTTTTGTAAGGAAGAATCATGTTGGGAATGTCCATGTGGGTAACTTACGTAGGCCGCTTCTAAAGGCATATGGCCGTGTTTACATTAGTGGTTATACCATGCTATGAGTTCAGATTATACTGATCCAGTGCATAATCAGTATCAGTCACACGTTTGGACCCATATGTTCCTGCAGTGCAGGTTCTGTTTGGAAAGTGGACATTGTAGATTCAAACTGACGACAACAAAACCATGAAGCAAAGCACATGGAATCGAAGAATAAAGAAATGTGTGAAACAAACCAGAAAGTGTTAGGGTACACTCACACTGGCTTTGATTCTCTCACGGGAGGGAATCGGGCTTGTTATGCTAATGACACTAACTCTGGCAGAATTTGAGCAGAGTGTCATCTTGCTATGATCCTATTTTCTCTTGCATGAGAGAATCGCAGCACAGGTGCGGAGAAGATGGAGAACGTAATTTCTCCATTGTCTCTGTGAGCGTAAGAAATCAGAGCGCAGTCCGATGTTCCACACGCATCCATACAAGTGTATGGGTGCACGTAGTCCAAATATCAGAGCCACATGCAGGATGCTGCGATTCTTTTCATGCCGCATCATTATGAGAAAACTATAGCTGATCTGCACTGCCCTAAAGTATAACATTGGTCCGAGGGCTATGTGATACATCATTGGATAGCACTCGGCATTAGATACAGCAGTGTGAGCAAGCCCTTAAAGGGGTATTTCCATCTCCAAGATCCTATCCCATTATGTAGTAAGTGTAATAATATTAGCAAATACCTTCAATTAGAAATACAGTATATGTTTTTTATCTGCTATGTCTCTTTCCTCATGTGCAGGAATTGCAGGACATAAGGTATCCATGGTTACGACCACTAGCTGTCACTTCATCAGCTCAGCTGTTCTGTGTTGGACGCTCCACTAGAGTATATATGCTTGCCATGGGCATTTGGGAATTGCCAGTGATAGTTCATTCTGCCTGGATTGGAGTTGGAGGAGTCGTTTGTTGTCTGGAGATGGTGTTTCGAGAGTTGTTCTTGTGATTTCTGCGTGGCGTTTGTTCATCATCATCTATTTGGTTTCACCTCCCTTACTCTCTCCTGTGTTCCACTCGGTTGTTTGGTGAATGTATCTTGTATGATTGCAGTTTTCATAGATCCCTGTCAGTCTTCCCTTGTCTGTCTGGCTAGTGTAATCCTACACACTTCAGCTTCCCTCCCTGTGTGGAGGTACGTGACCCCGGCGTCTCCAAGGATAGGGAAGGAGCACCTTTTGACGAGAAATCTTGCAGCAGTACCGTGACAGTAAGTATACTGACCTGGAGAATCATATTGCCAGGTCCATTCTACTGCACTGTTAACACCATAAAAACAAAATCCAAAAGACTATGGCAATCCATAACTCCATTACACTATAAGCTAAAGTGATTAGTATAATTCAAAGCTACAACTGGTAGGGACAAGTGTCTTACAGATCAGGTGCCATGTACGTTACAATGACTGTTATGAACGGGGTATGGAGTCTGTCTCTCTGAGCTGGATCTCACTCTTCTGGTGACTGCGTCACGGGCTCCAGGTTAAAAGAAGCGGGTCCTGTGTTGGGCGCTGAGGAAGCTGACCGGAGCAGTATACATATCTGCCAAATTGTGACAAGTCAACACTAACCTGGAGCAGTGACTGGTGTGTATGAGCTGTGCTGGTTACATCGAGGATCTCCTTCTTGACTAATGCTCTGCACTACAGCACTCAGCATTCTATATTCCAAGTGCTATTATGACATAATGGAACTGACGATGTTGTTGTGATGTCACAATAGAGGAATGAGAGTGCAGCTACTCTCTGATGTTACACTTGCAGTACGCAGCCCTTCACATCCAGTCACCTCCTGCTAACAGCCAAGGTGAAAGGATGTGTGACTGATACTAAAAGGGTTAGTGCGGCCTGCACCGTAATGGTGTCTTGTGGCCACACAGTTAGATTGGCCTTTCTCGTGGGCTCTGTGACTGTCCCACGTATGGTGGCCTTGTGGTTGACACTGTTCTGGGTGTACTCTGGCTTGACTTAAGGAATACAAGCTGGTATTGTTATGGGGGCATGGTGAAAGGAACTATTCTAAGGATACAGTGACTGGAGACATTAAAAAGTTCTTTACAAGAAGCAAATACAACAAAATAACAATTCTTCATAAAAAAAGCCTTACGGCTCCAGCACCACTGCTCTGGTGCCTTCTGGTCTGAGTCATCCATGCTGCAGCTAGTCATATGCTAACATTACCACTTAAGCCCCCGTCACACACATCGAGATCACTGCTGAGTCACAAGTTTTGTGACGCAACAGCGATCTCACCAGCGATATCGCTGTGTGTGACACGTATCAGCGACCGCCCCCCCCCCCCCTCGAATGCCCTGGACATTTTTTTTGATCGTTGGTCTCCCGCTGGCTAGCACGCATCGCTGCGTGGTAGTCAGGAGACCAGCGATCAGCGAGCTGGACGCTGGTTTCCAATGTAAACCGCGGGTAACTAAGGGCGCGCATCACTTAGTTACCCGCTGTGATACCAGCGTGCTGTGCTGGGAGCTGGTATCTAAGGTAAACAGGGGGTTTCTAAGCGCCACGTGGCGTTTAGAAACCCGCTGTTTACCTTGGTTACCAGCTCCCTGCATCAGCACGCTGGTATCTAAGGTACACAGCGGGTAACTAAGCGACGTGCGCGCTTGTTAACAGCGTCGTCGCTGTCCTGATCGCTGCTGAGATCTGCCTGTTTGGCAGCTCACCAGTGATCATGTAGCGACACACCAGCGATGCTGACACGGTCATATTGTTGTCGAGATCGGTGGTGCGTCGCTATGTGTGACGGGGCCCTAAGGCCCATGTTTAAATGCGGTAGCTATGTGCACATGGAGGGCACGTTAATGCTGCAGGGAAGTGGATACAAACACCTGGGGGTCCCTTTAGCAGCAGGGAACTTAACAATCATTGTTATTTTAGCATTTGCTGCCATTAGGGAGATTTAAAAAAAAAATCTTAGTCAGCTTCTATAAGGTGGCACCTTTTTGTGGGCACTGTGACTGGTGGTACCACATGGACTTTACTACAAGGATCTTAACTGTTAGTGTCCATTCAAGCATCTGGGTCATCTTACATTTTGCAGTCGCACTGTTGCAAGAAATGAAGCAATCCAGAACAGCAGCATTATTCCTGCGATTCTGTAGAAAATGGTAACTGATGACAGCAACTGGTGATCACAAGCTGCAAGTAGTGGGCAATACACCCCCCAAATTTACACAAGGTCCAGTACAGCGACTCATGTCATAGTAATACTGACAAAATCTAAATCCAACCACAGAGTAACCAAATGCACAATGCTCAGCATAAATGAGTACACCCCCTCTGAAAAGTGAGGTTTTAATCAATATCTCTGTGAATATTATCAACAATATTACAATATTTATATTATCAATATCACTTATCTTACTTTCATATTATGGGTTAAAAAAATGTTCCATAAAACTCATGTGATGGGGTGTGTGACAGAACAGGCAGGGTCAGCAAACCAGTGAGCAATCCCAAAAAGGGTCATTCCATGTCAAGTGATCCAACTCTTGAGTATTTTTTTCACCTGACATTTTCGGATATTTTTTTTTTCGCTGGTGTTTTTTGAAGTGCTACTTTAGTGAATTAAAATAATAAGCTTTTAATTTTTCATAGATTTCAAAAGTTTTGAAAAAGCCTGAATTTTGTGCTTGCATGACTTTATATTTATTATCATACTAGCTGAAGTGCCCGACGCTGCCCGGGCATAGTAACTAACTGTGGTTAGTTATAGCAAATTATAATTATTCTCCATCCCATAGTCCCGTGCCCATATACCCATCAAACATATCCACGATCCCATAGGCCCGTGCCCATATACCCATCATACATATCCACGATCCCATAGGCCCGTGCCCATATACCCATCATACATATTTTCATCCCATAGTCGAGTGCCCATATACCCATCACACATCCTCCATCCCACAGTCCCATGCCCATCACACATCCTCCATCCCATAGCCCCATGCCCATATACCCAACATACATATTCGCCATCCCATAGTCGAGTGCCCATATACCCATCATACATATCCTCCATCCCATAGTCCAGTGCCCATATACCCATCACACATCCTCCGTCCCATAGTCAACCATTATGACATCATAATGAGCGGTGGGGCTTGCAACCTATGATGACATCAGTGTCGCCATGGCAACCATTATGACATCATAATGAGGGGAGGGGCTTGATACACACACTTTTTCCCCATTATGTAGATAAGGGCAAAATTGTTTGGTGAATTGGAATGCGGGGGGTTAAAATTTCGCCTCACAACATAGCCTAGGACACTCTTGGGGTCCAGACGTGTGACTGTGCCAAATTTTGTGGCTGTAGCTGCGACGGTGCGGATGCTAATCCCGGACATACACACATACATACACACACTTGAGCTTTATATATTAGACTAGCTGAAGAGCCCAGCGCTGCCCAGGCATAGTAACTAACTGTGGTTAGTTATAACAAATTATAATTATCCTCCATCCCATAGTCCTGTGCCCATATACCCATCACACATCCTCCATCCCATAGGCCCGTACCCATATACCCATCATACATATCCTTCATCCCATAGTCGAGTGCCCATATACCCATCACACATCCTCCATCCCATAGTCCCATGTCCATATACCCATCACACATATTCTCCATCTCATAGTACCATGCCCATATACCCATCACACATCCTCCATCCCATAGGCCCGTGCCCATATACCCATCATACATATCCGCCATCCCATAGTCCCGTGCCCATAAACCTGTCATACATATCCTCCATCCCATAGTCCAGATACCCATCACACATCCTCCATCCCATAGTCCCGTACCCATATACCCATCATACATATCGTCCATCCCATAGTCCCGTGCTCATATACCCATCATACATATCCTCCATCCCATAGTCCAGTGCCCATATACCCATCACACATCCTCCATCCCATAATCCCGTGCCCATATACCCGTCATACATATCCACCATCCCATAGGCCCGTGCACATATACCCATCGTACATATCCTCCATCCCATAGTCCCTTGCCCATATACCCATCACACATTCTCCATTCCATAGTCCCTTGCCCATATACCCATCACACATTCTCCATTCCATAGTCCCATGCCCATATACCCATCATACATATCCTCCATCCCATAGTCGAGTGCCCATATACCCATCACACATCCTCCATCCCATAGTCCCATGCCCATATACCCATCACACATCCTCCATCCCATAGTCCCATGCCCATATACTAGTCATACATATTCGCCATCCCATAGTCGAGTGCCCATATACCCATCATACATATCCGCCATCCCATAGTCCCATGCCCATATACCCATCATACATATCCTCCATCCCATAGTCCCGTGCCCATATACCCATCACACATCCTCCATCCCATAGTCCCATGTCCATATACCCATCATACATATTCTCCATCCCATAGTCCCATGCCCATATACCCATCATACATATTCTCCATCCCATAGTCCCATGCCCATATACCCATCATACATATTTGCCATCCCATAGTTGAGTGCCCATATACCCATCACACATCCTTTATCTCATAGTCCCATGCCCATATACCCATCATACATATCCTCCATCCCATAGTCCAGTGCCCATATACCCATCACACATCCTCCATCCCATAGTCCCGTGCCCATATACATATCCGCCATCCCATAGTCCCGTGCCCATATACCCGTCAAACATATCCTCCATCCCATAGTCCTGTGCCCATATACATATCCGCCATTCCATAGTCCCGTGCCCATATACCCGTCATAAATATCGTCCATCCCATAGTCCCATGCCCATATACCCGTCATACATATCCTCCATCCCATAGTCCAGTGCCCATATACCCATCACACATCCTACATCCCATAGTCCCGTGCACATATACCCGTCATACATATCCACCATCCGATAGGCCCGTGCCCATATACCCATCGTACATATCCTCCATCCCATAGTCGAGTGCCCATATACCCATCACACATCCTCCATCCCATAGTCCCATGCCCATATACCCATCACACATCCTCCATCCCATAGTCCCGTGCCCATATACCATCATACAAATCCTCCATCCCATAGTCCCATGCCCATATACCCATCACACATCCTCCATCCCATAGTCAACCATTATGACATCATAATGAGCGGCGGCAGGGCTGGCAACCTATGATGACATCAGCGCCGCCATGGCAACCATTGTGACATAATGAGGGGCGGGGCTTGATACGCACACACTGCTTCCCCAGTATGTAGATAGGGGCAAAATTATTTGGTGAAGTGGAACGCGCAGGGTTAAAATTTCGCCTCACAACACAGCTTAGGACGCTCTCGGGGTCCAGGCGTGTGACTGTGCCAAATTTTGTGGCTGTAGCTGCACGGTGCGGATGCCTATCCCGGACATACACACATACATACACACACTTTGAACTTTATATATCAGATTTTGGGCTAGAATTCGGCTAAAGAGATGGAGGAGGCAGCGTTTTGTTCACAATTGTACAGACTTCCATTTGATATGTCACATTGATATTTTGTCTTTGAGGAGTCAATTTCTAAATTTTGATAAACCAATTTCAAGAAAACTATATGTATTACTTGTGTTCTTCGTTACATTTATTCAGGAATTCAAGTTGGAATCTCCCCGTAGGATCATATTTAGAAGAGTGGTTTTCAAAATGCGGTCTTTCCTAATCATATAAGTTTAATACTAAATTAAAAAAATCAATATATGTAAATATACATGTAACAATTTTTTTATTATTACATCACTAGACAAGTCCCTTTTTCTAGTTTTTAAAAAGAAAAGTCCACTAGTTACTTCATTAAGGTATAAAATATAACAATATGAACGAGTCTTAAACAATAGTAAGTCTTCACACTGACCTTTTATCATCAATTTGCCCTTCTACTGGGTGAAATTTAATCTTGTCCACAATCTCTTACAAGCAATGACCGTTTCCTTCGGTCTCAGTACATAAGGCTGTTATGGTGTTTTGGGTCCACCTGAGTTAACCCCTAAATGACCGCTAATATGCATTAAAACGGTGGTCATTAAGGGGCTTTATTCCCTCACAGCGATGGTGAATAAGGGGATAGGACTGCTGGGCGGCGGTGATTCCCATGGTTGTCAGCTGTACATGACATCTGACACCCTGCAGTCTCAGACTCGCTTTGTGACCGATCTTGGCTGATTAACCCCTTAAATAATAATAATAATAATAAATTTTATTTTTATAGCGCCGACATATTCCGCAGCACTTTACATTTCAGAGGGGATTTGTACAGACAATAGACATTACAGCATAACAATAATCACATACAGTAGATTATAACAAATACCAAGAGGAGTGAGGGCCCTGCTCGCAAGCTTACAGTCTATGAGGAAAGAGGTAGACACGAAAGGTGGGTGGTAACAGTTGCCCTGATTGTATGGACCAGCCATAATGTTAAGTGTGTAACAGTACAGACACAGAGGGCTAATGGATGCATAAAGCATGTGGGAACATGATGCTGGGAACCTGGTTATGGTAAAACTTTTGGCTCTGCCACACAGGGATAGGTTAGGTTAATGTGTTGAGGCGATAGGCCAGTCTGAATAAATGCGTTTTCAGGACACGCTTAAAATTGTGGGGATTGGGGACTAATCGTATTAACCTGGGAAGTGCATTCCAAAGAATTGGCGCGGCACGTGTAAAGTCTTGGAGACGGGAGTGGGAGGTTCTGACTATTGAGGATACTAACCTCAGGTCATCAGCAGAATGGAGGGCGCGGGTAGGGTGGTATACTGAAACAAGGGAGGAGATGTAGGGTGGTGCTGAGCCATGGAGGGCTTTGTGGGTGAGGGTAATAAGTTTATACTGAATTCTGGAGTGGATGGGTAGCCAGTGTAATGACTGACACAAGGTAGAGGCATCGGTGTAACGATTGGTGAGGAATATGATCCTGGCTGCAGCATTCAAGACAGATTGGAGAGGGGAGAGTTTTGTAAGAGGGAGACCGATTAGAAGAGAGTTACAATAGTCGAGACGAGACCGCTTAAACACCGCTGTCAATCGCAACAACGGTATTTAGTTGTTGCAAGGGGGTCATAAGACCCCCTTAGCAACCATCGGACAACCATGATGAGAATCTCTGGTACCGATGGTTATGATGGTACCCTGAGGTCATGCAATGACCTCACGGTACGGTGGCCTGTGAGATCCAGCTATAGGCAAGACTGTGAGATCCTGACAGTCTCATACACTGCAGTACATGAGTACAGCAGTGTATGAGACAAGTGATCAAAATAAAAATTATACATGTCCCATAGTGGGACTAAGTGAAAAAAAGTCAAATATGTCAAAAAATAAAAAAAACACAAAAAAAGTGCACACAAATCAGCAAAATCAGTTTCACCTCTCAAAACGCAGCGTTTGTGATAAAACAAAAATAAACAAAAAAACTTGCAGTATTTCCCATCGAGCTGTTCCTGCTGTGAATCAATGTTTTTTGTTAATCCCCCCGTCCCCCGGCAATATATGAGTTTAGGGCCCCCACTTAATTTTATTAAATGCACCTTTTTTATTCCCGTTTTCCTCACATATATCCTTTTTTCCCCCCACAGCCTTTCATTTCTTTTTTTTTTGAAGTCCAATAATTTTTTTTCATTGGTGGCCAGTGGTTACCTGTGGAAAAAAATTATAATTACCTGTCACCGAAGTCGCCACCTAAAAAAAAAAATTAAAATAAAAAACCCGTACTCACCTATTCTGCTAATTCCCTGAAGACCATGCTCAACCTAAATAAAAAAGTAAAATAACAAAGCACAAAAATACCTACCCTCCGCAGCATCCCATAAAAACGATTGTCCCACGAAGATCTAAAGTTTAGAGCGGCCACATAACATGTGGCTGCTCTAAACTACCGACGCCGCTACAATGAACTGGGCCGTAAGCGCCCCGGCTCATTGTTTACCGACTTCACCCGAAGTCAGCTCGCGCTGCTCGGCTGAACTCGGGCGGTGCTGTCTGCGCATGCGCGGACTCCCATGCTGTCCTGAGGTGAACTCAGGTGCGTGGGAAAATTTCTCACACTCCTGTGCTGATCTCTGTACAGCTCGGGAGGCTGTGCATTTTTTTTTTTTAACCATTCAAACATTGGAGTGGGCGTAAAATAAATATGGTCAAAAACTTTGTGTCCTTATTTAAATAAAAATATTTAAAATTAAAGTGTCTTTTTCATTATTAACCCTTTGCAAATATATGGTTAATAATGGATCGGCGTCTGATTGACGCCTATCTGTTATTTACCCGGGTTAATGTCACATTCCAATTGCAACATGACATTAACCCCTTATTACTCCATATACCACTGCACAACGGCTGTGGGATGAGAGAGGGTAAGTGCCATAAAAGGCGCATCTTACAGATTTGCCTTTTACGGGGTGTCTGGGGGCAGATTTTTGTAGCTGGGGGGCCAAAAAAAATGGTCCCTCTTTAAGCTATTTAAATCTGCCGTCATTCACCTGCTTTCCCTCTCTGTGGTCTAAATTAGCGCGGGAGCCCACGCCATTTTTTTTTCTTATTATATACTGTACTTAATATTACCACAAAATATTAAAAAAATAAGTTAACACAAAAAATACATGAAATTAAGCCATAAAATTAATAAATGGTTTTGATATGACATGGTTGTCAACCGTATGTTTTATCATGCCATGTTATGGTTTTGGTTTATTTAACCAAAGTTTGGGTCTGGCCTAGGGATAGGCTTGAAAACCAAAATGTTGTTTTTATGGTTGCGTTTTGTGCGCGTCCATGCGCATGCGTCCTGCACCCCTATCTTTAAAATTGGTGCGCATGGTGGCACACCGTACGCAACCTGTATTATTTTTGGTCCATCTGACCGGTGTCCAAAACAAAAAAATTATGCCCTTAATGCGCCAAAAACACATAGTCATGTGGATGTCCATGCGCACTACAGTTTTTTAAATTGCAGCCATTTTTATAGTTAACAAGACGTATTGGTGGTCACTACTGGGTTAAGGAAATGTGTCATACCCATTTTTTAAAATAACCGATTATGCCACATACAAGGCACAAATACCTTCACACCATGGCCGGACCACACATTACCATCCCATAGTGATGGAATAATACCAAATACCACCACATAGTGACCAAATACTACAATACTGATCATTAATAAAAAAACTTAATACAAATATTACCATGTGTCATTATACACAAGCGCAAAGTACATAGTATACAGTGTATATTGTACATGTACAGATAATACAATGATCACCAGTGACATTATACACAAGAGCTCTGTATATAGTGTTAATGTACAGGTAATACAGGGATCACTAGTAGAGATGGGTGAACCCGAACAGTGAAGTTCGGGGTTTGTACCGAACACCTACTGTTTGGGCACGGACCCCGAAGTCAGATCACGGACATCATCAGGAAGTCCGTGTTACTGTTCGCATGCTACCTATTAGGAAGCCACAGCTCCCACACTGTCAGATGACAGCATGAGCCCACAGCTGTGATCAGAAGAAAAAAGTTTACCTCTGATCACAGGTGTCAGCTGCTGGGACTACTCCTACCATCAGCCTACACATTCTGCCCCTAATAACAGCAAGAGGAGGCGACAAATGATGAGAATTCATCAGCCAGCACTATAAATACATTTAAAAAATGGCGTGGATTCCCCTGTATTTTTCAGAACCTGCCAGGCTGCAACCCTCAGCTGTCAGCTTTATCAAAGCTGGTTATCAAGAATAGAGAGGTTCCTACGCTGTTTTTTTAATGTAATTAATTTGAAAAAACGGCATGGGGTCTCCCCCCCACTTTTTAACAACCAGCCAAGCTAAAGCACAGCTAAGGGC
This sequence comes from Dendrobates tinctorius, assembly GCF_039654945.1. NCBI lineage: Eukaryota > Metazoa > Chordata > Amphibia > Anura > Dendrobatidae > Dendrobates > Dendrobates tinctorius. Next base: position 18,469,629 of record NW_027361704.1, on the reverse strand, counting down.
TAGTATTCTCAGGCTGGTAAAGGGCCATGGATATTACCCCCCAGCCTATAAATAGCAGCCAGGAGCTGCACAAGAAAAGGCGCATGAATTCGATGCCCGGTGGCGGTGGCAAGTGGAGTTCATATTTTTGGAGTTGATGTCACCTTTGTATTGTCCGGAGACATCAAGCCTATGGCTTAGTAATGGAGAGTGGTCTATAAGATGCCTATCCATTACTAATCCTATAATTACATTGTAAATAAACAGACCGCCATTATAAAACAGTTTTCCTTTTTTATTTATGAAAAATATTATACATATATTATATATTTATAAAAATAAACACAGTTATACTCAAATAATGCCCATTCCATTGAAGCCATGGTCTCCTATAAAAAATGCAAAAATAAAGAACAACCATATCGCTCGCCTGTCTGTTGTTCTGTCCAATATAAATCTTGCTTTTAATGATACAAAGTTTTAAGATCAATCACATTATAATACAAACAAAGACAAAGCCTCTCTCTGTATTTTTAAGCTACTAGGGAGCTCCATAGGGTATATTCCCAATATTATCCTGGTGGTACACTAGGGTTTTGCCAAAAGAGTATGTGTTCTGTACTTGAGATCACATTATTTATTTTATGTTCTGTCCAATGCAGTATTCCATATCTGGGATAGTCAACCTAAACAGTGCCAAGATGCGACTATCCAGGTTGAAAACCACTGGAGAATGAGCTGCTGTGAGTGCAACCTCAGAGACTGCCTGTGACATCTTCGAGGTTACCGCAGGTCACTGATGCTGCGTTTCCAGCCGGGTTTCTTACAGTGAACTCATCAAGCTTAGCACTGCACAATGAGATTTTTTCTCAAGGTGTAAGCGGTGATCTCACAGAGGTCACTGCAGTTCATCAGCCCAGTTGGGAATGCAACTGCTCATTCTCCAGTGGTTTTTAGCCTGCACGGTCACATCTTGGCACCATCCAGGTTGAAAACTATTCATCCCAGACATAGATTACGGCGTGGGACAGAACGTCGGACAGGTGAGGGATATGGGTTTTTTTATTTTTTTTTTACCGGAGACCATTGCTTCAATGAAATGGGTGTTAGATGAGTATTTTTTTTGTCTAATATTTTCGTTTTTTTCTTTTACAGGAAATGAGGGCTTCAATGGAATGGATGTTAGGTGAGTATAACTGTTTTTTGTTATATTTAAATAAAAAAATTAAGGCTGTGTGCCCACGATGCGATTTTTAAGCGTTTTTGCAGCGATTTTCGGCGCAAAAACGCTGCAAAAACGGTTAAAAATCTTGTACATGACGCACCCCATCCATTCCTATGGCATTCCGCACATGCTGTGATAATGGTGCGCTTTTTTCCGTGGCAGAATCGCATCACGGAAAAAATCGCAGCATGATCATTCTTTTGTGCGGAATCACAAAGAATTGCCGCGATTTCGCACCCATAGGAATGCATGAGAATCGCTTACTTCCCGCATGTGGTTATGCCCACCATGCGGGAAGTTAAGCGTCTCATGTGCGGTTGGTACCCACGGTGTGGAGGAGTGGAGACTGTCCTCCAGGCCCTGGGTACCATACCCCTGTAAAAAAAAAAGAATGAACAATAAAAAATCGGGGTATATTTACCTTCCGACGTCCCGCGCTGCATTCCCGGGCCACAGCGTTCCCAGTAATGCCTTGCGGCAAGGTCCTGTGATGACGTGGTCTCGCGAGATCGCTATAGTAACGCGAGACTAACGTCATCACAGGTCTCGCAAGGCATTACTGGAAATGCTGAGGCCCGGGATGGCAGCGCGGGACGTCGGAAGGTAAATATACCCCAATTTTTTTTTTTTTTTTATCATTTTTAACATTTTATCTTTTACTATTGATGCCGCATAGGCGGCCTCAATACTAAAAAGCTGGTCACACTTGTCAAACACTATGTTTGACGAGTGTGACCAACCTGTCAATCACTTTCCAAGCAATGCTTCAAATCGCTTGGAAAGTGCTTGAGAAAATCGTGGCAAAATCACGAACAGAATCGCGGTGAAATCGTGCGGAAAAACTGCGCGATTTCTGGGAAGGAGTCCGGTTTTCATTGTGCGTTTTAAAACGCTACGTGGGCCCATAGCCTAAAGGTGTGTTTTTAATTTCAAATAAAGGACATTACACTGGCTGTGTGTTTATTCACAATAGAACTATAGGATTACTAATGGACAGGCGTCTTATAGAGGTCTCTCCATTACTAACCTGTGGGCTTGATGTCACTTGCCTGACATCAACCTCACAAATATGAGCTCTATATATATTATCAGTGGCATTATACACAGGAACTCTGTTTAAAGTATACAGTGTATAGTGTGAATGTACTAGTAACACTAATTTACTGGTGATGTCTCTAGTTGAAGTCCTTCATCTTTGCTTTTCTTCTTCATCCAGTGCAGACCGCCATCACTTCTTCCAGGACTCATCTCTGCATAAAATAACACAGTTATCTAGAGTACCGCTCCCAGAGCACATTCCCTGCCTTCTACGCTATGCAACTGAATACAGATGTGCACCCACCATTCCAAATATAAATTGTAATGCACCACTGTGCATCCACTAACTATAAATAGCCACTTCACTTCCCCCACCCAATAAATATATAAATTAATCATAACCTGTACTCTTTCCCCATATTCATTACCAATCACATTCCTGTAAACTCAACACCCTCTGCTCTGTACCTCCCACTCCCCCACTTCATCATATTTACATGCCCCCACCCTAATTCACTGTCATGTTCTCGCTCTCTCCTACCCCACCTGCAGTTCATCATTTGCTCTCCTCCATACCTAGTCACTCTGCTGTTTCTGCCTTGCTGCCTAAATTAATCATTTGCTCTACCCCATCCTCAATTTATCATCATTTGTTGTCCCCCCTCCCTCAATTCACTATCATTTGCTGTCTCCCATCCCCCAGTCTCAATTCAATATCATTTATTCTCCCCTGAACCTCAATTCATCATCATTTTGTCTCCCCCCACTCTAAATTCATTATTATTTGCTTTACACACCCTCAACTCATCATTTACTCTCCCCCAAACCTCAATTCATCAAAATTTTCTCTCCCTGGACCCTCAATTACTTATCATTTCCTGTACCCCACCCTCAATTCATCATTTGCTCTCCCCCACCTTCAATTCATTATCATTTGCTGCACCCCACCCTCAATTCATCATTATTTGCTCTCCCACACTCAAGTCATCCTTTGCTCTCCCCAGTCTCAAATTCAGTTCTTTATTCACTGTCCCCCCATTCCCCACCTTCAATTCATCAATCACTGTCCCCCATCCCACACATTCAATTCCTCATCACTTATCTCTCGTATGATCACCGGCCGCTCCACCCCTGCTGTCCTCCTAGGCGAGTGACGTGTGTAGATACTGGCACGTACGCGATGACGTCATTGTGAACATGCCATCACCAGTGCATCACACAAGAGGCAGAGGGTGTCCCTTGAAGCTGATTACGATGGCCATGAGTGACAACAAGCCTCCCTGCGCCGGTGCACGATACCATGGAGCACAGTGAGCAGAAGCACAAGGGGGGCCGGACTGGGACTCTTTATTTATGCCCTCTGGGCCCCACACAGCAGTACTGTAATGCCCTAATGGTGGCCCTACCCCCCCACACAGTGATATTAGGCAGTGTCCCCTCACATGTAGTAATAGTATCCCCTGAGCCCCCCCCACACAGTGATATTAGGCAGTGTCCCCTCACATGTAGTAATAGTGTCCCCTGAGCCCCCCCACACAGTAATATTAGGCAGTGTCCCCTCACATGTAGTAATAGTGTCCCCTGAGCCCCCCCCACACAGTAAAATTAGGCAGTGTCCCCTCACATGTAGTAATAGTGTCCCCTGAGCCACCCCCACACACAGTGATATTAGGCAGTGTCCCCTCACATGTAGTAATAGTGTCCCCTGAACCCCCCACACAGTGATATTAGGCAGTGTCCCCTCACATGTAGTAATAGTGTCCCCTGAGCCCCCCACACAGTAAAATTAGGCAGTGTCCCCTCACATGTAGTAATAGTGTCCCCTGAACCCCCCACACAGTGATATTAGGCAGTGTCCCCTCACATGTAGTAATAGTGTCCCCTGAGCCCCCCCACACAGTAATATTAGGCAGTGTCCCCTCACATGTAGTAATAGTGTTCCCTGAGCCCCCCCACACAGTGATATTAGGCAGTGTCCCCTCACATGTAGTAATAGTGTCCCCTGAGCCCCCCACACAGTGATATTAGGCAGTGTCCCCTCACATGTAGTAAGAGTCCCCTGAGCCCCCCCACACAGTAATATTAGGCAGTGTCCCCTCACATGTAGTAATAGTGTCCCCTGAGCCCCCCCACACAGTAATATTAGGCAGTGTCCCCTCACATGTAGTAATAGTGTCCCCTGAGCCACCCCCACACACAGTGATATTAGGCAGTGTCCCCTCACATGTAGTAATAGTGTCCCCTGAGCCCCCCCACACAGTGATATTATGCAGTGTCCCCTCACATGTAGTAATAGTGTTCCCTGATCCCCCCCACACAGTAATATTAGGCAGTGTCTCCTCACATGTAGTAATATCGTCCCCTGAGCCCCCCCCACACAGTAATATTAGGCAGTGTCCCCTCACATGTAGTAATAGTGTCCCCTGAGCCCCCCCACACAGTGATATTAGGCAGTGTCCCCTCACATGTAGTAATAGTGTCCCCTGAGCCCCCCACACAGTGATATTAGGCAGTGTCCCCTCACATGTAGCAATAGTGTCACCTGAACCCCCCCACACAGTGATATTAGGCAGTGTCCCTTCACATGTAGTAATAGTGTCCCCTGAACCCCCCACACAGTGATATTAGGCAGTGTCCCCTCACATGTAGTAATAGTGTCCCCTGAGCCCCCCACACAGTAATATTAGGCAGTGTCCCCTCACATGTAGTAATAGTGTCCCCTGACCCCCCCCCACACAGTAATATTAGGCAGTGTCCCCTCACATGTAGTAATAGTGTCCCCTGAGCCCCCCCACACAGTAATATTAGGCAGTGTCCCCTCACATGTAGTAATATTGTTCCCTGAGCCCCCCCACACAGTGATATTAGGCAGTGTCCCCTCACATGTAGAAATAGTGTCCCCTGAGCCCCCCACACAGTGATATTAGGCAGTGTCCCCTCACATGTAGTAATAGTGTCCCCCGAGCCCCCCCACACAGTGATATTAGGCAGTGTCCCCTCACATGTAGTAATAGTGTCCCCTGAGACCCCCCACACAGTAATATTAGGCAGTGTCCCCTCACATGTAGTAATAGTGTCCCCTAAGCCACCCCCACATACAGTGATATTAGGCAGTGTCCCCTCACATGTAGTAATAGTGTTCCCTGAGCCCCCCCACACAGTGATATTAGGCAGTGTCCCCTCACATGTAGTAATATTGTCCCCTGAACCCCCCACACAGTGATATTTGGCAGTGTCCCCTCACATGTAGTAATAGTGTCCCCTGAGCCACCCCCACATACAGTGATATTAGGCAGTGTCCCCTCACATGTAGCAATAGTGTCCCCTGAACCCCCCACACAGTGATATTAGGCAGTGTCCCCTCACATGTAGTAATAGTGTCCCCTGAACCCCCCCCCCACACAGTGATATTAGGCAGTGTCCCCTCACATGTAGTAATAGTGTCCCCTGAACCCCCCCACACAGTGATATTAGGCAGTGTCCCCTCACATGTAGTAATAGTGTCCCCTGAGCCCCCCACACAGTGATATTAGGCAGTGTCCCCTCACATGTAGTAAGAGTCCCCTGAGCCCCCCACACAGTAATATTAGGCAGTGTCCCCTCACATGTAGTAATAGTGTCCCCTGAGCCCCCCCACACAGTAATATTAGGCAGTGTCCCCTCACATGTAGTAATAGTGTCCCCTGAGCCACCCCCACACAGTGATATTATGCAGTGTCCCCTCACATGTAGTAATAGTGTTCCCTGATCCCCCCCACACAGTAATATTAGGCAGTGTCCCCTCACATGTAGTAATAGTGTCCCCTGAGCCCCCCCACACAGTGATATTAGGCAGTGTCCCCTCACATGTAGTAATAGTGTCCCCTGAGCCCCCCACACAGTGATATTAGGCAGTGTCCCCTCACATGTAGCAATAGTGTCACCTGAACCCCCCCACACAGTGATATTAGGCAGTGTCCCTTCACATGTAGTAATAGTGTCCCCTGAACCCCCCACACAGTGATATTAGGCAGTGTCCCCTCACATGTAGTAATAGTGTCCCCTGAGCCCCCCACACAGTAATATTAGGCAGTGTCCCCTCACATGTAGTAATAGTGTCCCCTGACCCCCCCCACACAGTAATATTAGGCAGTGTCCCCTCACATGTAGTAATAGTGTCCCCTGAGCCCGCCCACACAGTAATATTAGGCAGTGTCCCCTCACATGTAGTAATATTGTTCCCTGAGCCCCCCCACACAGTGATATTAGGCAGTGTCCCCTCACATGTAGAAATAGTGTCCCCTGAGCCCCCCCACACAGTGATATTAGGCAGTGTCCCCTCACATGTAGTAATAGTGTCCCCTGAGCCCCCCCACACAGTGATATTAGGCAGTGTCCCCTCACATGTAGTAATAGTGTCCCCTGAGACCCCCCACACAGTAATATTAGGCAGTGTCCCCTCACATGTAGTAATAGTGTCCCCTAAGCCACCCCCACATACAGTGATATTAGGCAGTGTCCCCTCACATGTAGTAATAGTGTTCCCTGAGCCCCCCCACACAGTGATATTAGGCAGTGTCCCCTCACATGTAGTAATAGTGTCCCCTGAACCCCCCACACAGTGATATTAGGCAGTGTCCCCTCACATGTAGTAATAGTGTCCCCTGAGCCACCCCCACATACAGTGATATTAGGCAGTGTCCCCTCACATGTAGCAATAGTGTCCCCTGAACCCCCCACACAGTGATATTAGGCAGTGTCCCCTCACATGTAGTAATAGTGTCCCCTGAACCCCCCCCCACACAGTGATATTAGGCAGTGTCCCCTCACATGTAGTAATAGTGTCCCCTGAGCCCCCCCACACAGTAACATTAGGCAGTGTCCCCTCACATGTAGTAATGGTGTTCCCTGAGCCCCCCCACACAGTGATATTAGGCAGTGTCCCCTCACATGTAGTAATAGTGTTCCCTGAGCCCCCCCACACAGTGATATTAGGCAGTGTCCCCTCACATGTAGTAATAGCGTCCCCTGAACCCCCCACACAGTGATATTAGGCAGTGTCCCCTCACATGTAGTAATAGTGTCCCCTGAGCCCCCCACACAGTGATATTATGCAGTGTCCCCTCACATGTAGTAATAGTGGTCCCTGAGCCCCCCCACACAGTAATATTAGGCAGTGTCCCCTCACATGTAGTAATAGTGTTCCCTGAGCCCCCCCCACACAGTGATATTAGGCAGTGTCCCCTCACATGTAGTAATAGTGTCCCCTGAGCCCCCCCACACAGTGATATTAGGCAGTGTCCCCTCACATGTAGTAATAGTGTCCCCTGAGCCCCCCCACACAGTGATATTAGGCAGTGTCCCCTCACATGTAGTAATAGTGTCCCCTGAGCCCCCCCACACAGTAATATTAGGCAGTGTCCCCTCACATGTAGTAATAGTGTCCCCTGAGCCACCCCCACATACAGTGATATTAGGCAGTGTCCCCTCACATGTAGTAATAGTGTCCCCTGAACCCCCCCACACATTGATATTAGGCAGTGTCCCCTCACATGTAGTAATAGTGTCCCCTGAGCCACTCCCACATACAGTGATATTAGGCAGTGTTCCCTCACATGTAGCAATAGTGTCCCCTGAACCCCCCCACACAGTGATATTAGGCAGTGTCCCCTCACATGTAGTAATAGTGTCCCCTGAACCCCCCCCACACAGTGATATTAGGCAGTGTCCCCTCACATGTAGTAATAGTGTCCCCTGAGCCCCCCCACACAGTAATATTAGGCAGTGTCCCCTCACATGTAGTAATAGTGTTCCCTGAGCCCCCCCCACACAGTGATATTAGGCAGTGTCCCCTCACATGTAGTAATAGTGTTCCCTCAGCCCCCCACACAGTGATATTAGGCAGTGTCCCCTCACATGTAGTAATAGTGTCCCCTGAGCCCCCCCACACAGTGATATTAGGCAGTGTCCCCTCACATGTAGTAATAGTGTCCCCTGAGCCCCCCGACACAGTAATATTAGGCAGTGTCCCCTCACATGTAGTAATAGTGTCCTCTGAGCCACCCCCACATACAGTGATATTAGGCAGTGTCCCCTCACATGTAGTAATAGTGTTCCCTGAGCCCCCCCACACAGTAATATTAGGCAGTGTCCCCTCACATGTAGTAATAGTGTTCCCTGAGCCCCCCCACATACAGTGATATTAGGCAGTGTCCCCTCACATGTAGTAATAGTGTTCCCTGAGCCCCCCCACACAGTGATATTAGGCAGTGTCCCCTCACATGTAGTAATAGCGTCCCCTGAACCCCCCCACACAGTGATATTAGGCAGTGTCCCCTCACATGTAGTAATAGTGTCCCTTGAGCCCCCCACACAGTGATATTAGGCAGTGTCCCCTCACATGTAGTAATAGTGTTCCCTGAGCCCCCCCACACAGTGATATTAGGCAGTGTCCCCTCACATGTAGTAATAGTGTCCCCTGAGCCCCCCACACAGTGATATTAGGCAGTGTCCCCTCACATGTAGTAATAGTGTTCCCTGAGCCCCCCCACACAGTGATATTAGGCAGTGTCTCCTCACATGTAGTTTTATCGACCCCTGAGCCCCCCCTACACAGTAATATTAGGCAGTGTCCCCTCACATGTAGTAATAGTGTCCCCTGAGCCCCCCCACACAGTGATATTAGGCAGTGTCCCCTCACATGTAGTAATAGTGTCCCCTGAGCCCCCCCACACAGTGATATTAGGCAGTGTCCCCTCACATGTAGCAATAGTGTCACCTGAACCCCCCCACACAGTGATATTAGGCAGTGTCCCCTCACATGTAGTAATAGTGTCCCCTGAACCCCCCCACACAGTGATATTAGGCAGTGTCCCCTCACATGTAGTAATAGTGTCCCCTGAGCCCCCCCCACACAGTAATATTAGGCAGTGTCCCCTCACATGTAGTAATAGTGTTCCCTGAGCCCCCCCACACAGTGATGTTAGGCAGTGTCCCCTCACATGTAGTAATAGTGTCCCCTGAACCCCCCCCACACAGTGATATTAGGCAGTGTCCCCTCACATGTAGTAATAGTGTCCCCTGAGCCCCCCACACAGTAATATTAGGCAGTGTCCCCTCACATGTAGTAATCGTGACCCCTGAGCCCCCCCACACAGTGATATTAGGCAGTGTCCCCTCACATGTAGTAATCGTGTCCCCTGAGCCCCCCCCACACAGATATTAGGCAGTGTCCCCTCACATGTAGTAATAGTGTCCCCTGAGGCCCCCCCCCACACAGTAATATTAGGCAGTGTCCCCTCACATGTAGTAATAGTGTCCCCTGAGCCCACCCACACAGTGATATTAGGCAGTGTCCCCTCACATGTAGTAATAGTGTTCCCTGATCCCCCCCACACAGTGATATTAGGCAGTGTCCCCTCACATGTAGTAATCGTGTCCCCTGAGCCCCCCCACACAGATATTAGGCAGTGTCCCCTCACATGTAGTAATAGTGTCCCCTGAGCCCCCCCACACAGTGATATTAGGCAGTGTCCCCTCACATGTAGTAATAGTGTTCCCTGATCCCCCCCCACACAGTAATATTAGGCAGTGTCTCCTCACATGTAGTCATAGCGTCCCCTGAGCCCCCCCCACACAGTAATATTAGGCAGTGTCCCCTCACATGTAGTAATAGTGTCCCCTGAGCCCCCCCACACAGTGATATTAGGCAGTGTCCCCTCACATGTAGTAATAGTGTCCCCTGAGCCCCCCCACACAGTGATATTAGGCAGTGTCCCCTCACATGTAGTAATAGTGTCCCCTGAGCCCCCCCACACAGTAATATTAGGCAGTGTCCCCTCACACACCGTATTATTAGCACTTGTTCCCTCCCATACAGTGATAATGGCTCCTGAGATCACGACCGTCGCTAGAGCAGCAGAGCTCCCGAGGCCTGGGATCTGGATCATAAGCAGACAGCTCCTGCCCTCAACAAGGTCACCGCTGATTGGTGGACTGGAGCACCAATGATGGGAGACTTCAGTGCGCTTCCTGCTCACCGATTGGTGGAACAGCATTCACCAGACGCAGCAGTGTGTTTCCTGCTCACTGATTGTTGGAGCAGCAGTCCAGACGCTGCAGTCACTAGACGCTACTTCACCAATCAGAGAGCATGGAGCAGACAGTGTGGCGCCGCTGAGGAGGCTGCTGCAGGCCGTACCATATAGACGGTTTAGGCCTCTTTCACACTTCAGTTTTTTGCCATTAGTCAAAGTCCGCCAAAATTTGAAATTGGCGGATCCGCCATTTTCCCCATTGGGATACATTAGTGGCGGATTTTGACGGATGGTCGTCCGTTGCGTCCGATATTCGGCGGATCCGCAAAATTCTTTGCGGATTCTGTCTGAGGGGGACGGAGCTTGTAACGTTTTTTTTCGCCGTCAAAATGGCGGATGACGGCGGATCCGCCGTTATCCGCCATGCGGTAGAATGGGCGCCTATGGGCGGCGGATCCGCCGGGATCCGCGATTTTGCGGAATCCGCCGGCAGGATCCGCAAAATCGCACTGGGCATGCCCAGAAAAAAAGATACTTTTCCATACAGTCCCAAAACTATATAAGGTGGGCTAATTGGGCCCAGACATGTAGTGTCAGCCAGCAAGCCTGCTAGAGGACACCCACCAAGCCTGCCAGAGGACACCCACCAAGCCTGCCAGACGACACCCACCAAGCCTCTGCCACAGGACACCCACCAAGCCTCTGCCACAGGACACCCACCAAGCCTCTGCCACAGGACACCCACCAAGCTGTGCCAGAGGACACCCACCAAGCCTCTGCCACAGGACACCCACCAAGCCTGCCAGAGGACACCCACCAAGCCTCTGCTAGAGGACACCCACCAAGCCTGCCAGTACCAGCTCACCTACAAGTGTGAGTATACCTATTTATGACATTTCTGTGTGTTTGTGTATGGCCTGCTAGTGTGTGGTCTGCGAGTGTTGCATGTCTGTTTTTTTTTTTTCATACTTTTTTTTTCTGTTGCTTGTGTACTGCATTTTATTTTCATACAACTGTAATTATATTGTATTTTTTATGCTGTGATTGAGTGGTGTATGGTATGTGGTGTAATTGGGCCCAGACAATCCGGCACCAGCAACACTGAAGACACCAAGCAAGATATCTGACTGCAGCCTGATAGAAGATTGAACTAGAGCTATAAAACCTGCCTGCCCAGCTGCAAGTCTACCCACCTGCAAGACCCCAGGAGCGTGTGTGTGTGGATGTATGGCCTATGTGTGTGTGTAATGCATTTTTTTTTTCTGTTGCATGTGTACTGCATTTTATTTTCATACAACTGTAATTATATTGTATTTTTTATGCTGTGATTGTGTAGTGTAAGGCCGGTTTCATATTTGCACTTTGTAGCGCAGCGATGACCCGCACACGGCCGCCGCTAATCCCCGTCCCATCCGGTCATCGCCGCCTACTAGCGCACATGGACGCTTGGGATCTGCGCACCCTATGTTTAGTATGGGGTGCGCAGATGGTACGCTGGCAGGATTTTACAGTGTGCTGTGCACTTTTGAAGGTGTGCCCTTGTGCGCCAAATGCAGCATGTTGCATTTTGTCGCGCATGGCACACCTTCAAAAGTGCGCAGCACACAGTAAAATCCTGCCAGCGCACCATCTGCGCACCCCATACTAAACATAGGGTGCGCAGATCCCAAGCGTCCATGTGTGCTAGTAGGCGGCGATGACCGGATGGGACGGGGATTAGTGCAAATGTGAAACCGACCTAACTGGTATTGTATGTGGTGTAATTGGGCCCAGACATCTGGCAACAGCCACACTGAAGACACCGAACCAGACATCAAACACCAGCCTGACTATCAAACTCAGCTGCAAATCTTCCACCTGCAAGACAGAGAGAGTGTGTGTGTGTGTGTGTGTGTGTTATGCGTGGGTTTTTTTATTTTATTTTCAGATTTGCAATTGTGGTGTTATTAATGTATCTGTTGTAAATTGGTGGGCTTTTTTTATTTTTCATTTATTGTGGTATTTAAAATAAAGAGCAGAGGAGCTCCTATTTGTTGTAAAAAAAAAAATAAAAAAAAAAATAAATAAACTGTTTTGAAAAAATCTCCTTTTGTATCATTTAAAAAAAGGTAAAATTAAGATTACATTTTTGGTATACAAGTGTGGTTAAAAGTGAGATTGCAACATGAAAATAATCTGGGTATACACAGCTGAGTTTTTCAGGGAATTCAAAAACATCCAGACACAGTGTGGGTATACACAAATTAAACACCTTCAATCACTGGTTACACTAGGTGAGAGTTTGAGGGAATGCAAACACTGGTTTACACACCTTAATCACTGGTTACACTTGGTAACACCTTCAATCACTGGTTACACTCTCGGTGAGAGTTTGAGGGAATGCAAACACTGGTTTACACACCTTAATCACTGGTTACACTTGGTAACACCTTCAATCACTGGTTACACTCTACACTGGTTTACACACCTTCAATCACTGGTTACACTTGGTGACACTTTTTCAGGGAATTCACATGCAAAAAAAAGTGGGTTTACACAAAATATTACACACCTTCAATCACTGGTTACACTCGGTGAGAGATAAGGAAATCTAGACATGCAAACACTTAAAATCATTTTCTTAATACTTACAGATCACTTAATAATGAAGAACCAAAAAAGCAGCAGAGATGGTCAGCAAGACCGCAGAAGGGATCTTCAAAGAGAGAGCAGCAGAGAGGAATGGCGAGAGCGCAGCAGAGAGGAACGGCGAGAGCGCAGCAGACATGAACACCCAGGCTGCGGCAGAGTACACGCAAGTTTCCCTGTAAGTATAAAGACCTGAAAGCTTATTATGATCGTTTGTATAGCAGCTTAACAATTATCTTTATACTTGTAGATAACTTCAGCAAGCACCACCAGCCAGGCCGCAGCGGAGACGGTGAGGCAGGCCGCAGCGGACACGATCGGACAGGCCGCAGCGGAAACAGTCGGACAGGCAGCAGCGAAGATGGTCGGACAGGCCGCAGCAGAGACGGCCAGCCAACCTTTATTTTCCCTGTAAGTATAAAGGCCTGAAAGCTTATTATGATCCTTTGTATAGTAGCTTAACAAGTGTCTTTATACTTGCAGATCACTTCAGGAAGCACCGCAGCTGCCAATGCAGCTGCCAACGCAGCTGCCACAAGCCATGTCTTCTCCTGAAAGCTCCCCCTCACATCATCAGCGAGCTGAGGTAAAAAAAAATTTCTTTTTAATTTAAACTAATTTTTTTTTTTTTGGGTTAAAAACACTATCCTATTATGTTTTAACAGGAAGCTGAATCAGAGGAGCTTCCAGGAGGAGACGTGCAGGGTGGAGAGATGCAAGGAGGGGGTACGCAGAGTGTAAGTTTAGCACATACACAGATACATAATGCTACACCCAACACAAACATTCATCACAGTGCACACACCATAACTACGCATCCATCCAAACAAAATTTTTTATTTTTTTTTTCCCCACAGTCTTCAGAATCCGGTGCCCGCACGAGAGTGACTCCCAGGGTCGTCAAGGTGATGCATCTGTTGGTCGGCAAAAGGTAAGTAACCCTATTTGGATAATTGTTTAAATGAACATCATGTGTTTAAATAGAATGTAATTTTTTTTTTTTGTTTGTTTTTTATCTTCACAGGTTTCACAGCGTGCTCCCTGGAGATATATGGATGAGGGGATCATGATAGATACAGACGAACTCATCCGTGAGGTGGAAAACCGGGAGCCGCTGTGGAACATGGCAAACCGTCTACACGCCGACCAACCAACCACCCGACGGCTCTGGGATGAGGTGTGTTCTGAGGTTATTGAGAACTGGGAGGAACTCAATGCGAGGGCCAGGGATTTTGTGCGTAAGTATTACAACTTCAGTAACTTATATTCCAGCATGTGAAGTGTTGAATACTAAACCCCTTTTTTTTTTTTTTTGCTTCACAGGTGACAGGGTTATCACACGGTGGCGGTCGCTCCGGGATCGCTTCAAGAGGGACTACCACAAGGAGATGCAGACCCCGAGTGGGTTGGGTAGGATGCCGGGGACCCCAGTACAAGAACTAAAAAGCCCTGGCGTTCCTGCTATCAACAATGGTGTGCAGAAGGTAAATATTCCCCAAACCATTTCTGTAGTAGAAATGTTTAACCATTTTTTTTCAGCAGACTTAAATTAAATATCAATATTTTTAATATACATTTTTTTTCTCCTTTTTTTTTTTTAGCACCATCTGCAGCACTCGGGAGTCTGCATCAGAGTTGCGTCCCTTTGGAGTGATCCCTAGTGAGACCGCCCCCGGTGACCACATCGAGGTATCCGACCCCTCTGTACCTACCCTCTTGTCTCATCCCTCTATCCCCTCCACCAGCACTGGAGCAGCAGGGCAGACTTCATCACATGAAGCTGCTGGTGACGACTTGTTCCCTGTTCCCCACCCCTCAGACACTGCCGCAACATCTCGACCAACTTTTGGTTCTGGCTGGCAGCGTCTGAGGAGTCAGGAAAGGATGACCTTGTCTGACTGTTTGAGTCTAAACTCATCTGTCCAGCACGGTTTACACACTTATGGACAACGGTTATCTTCTGGGTTGACCATGATCAATCAAAGTATCATGGAACTCAGAAGATACATGGAACAGATGAATTTAGAATCAAACCAGACACCGAGACATACCTTTTTTCAATCTGTTGTCCGGCAAATGGAAGGTTTAAGTACTCACCAGCAGATGCGTGTGATGCAAGCCTGTCAGAATGCTCTAGTGGAAGTGCTTGCTGAAGCATCTCATCCTCCCCCTGTCCATCCTCCCCCTGTCCATCCTCCCTCTGTCCATCCTTCCCCTGTCTATCCTTCCCCTGTCCATCCTTCCACCACCATCTATCATACAGCCGTCCCTCCTCCTACCACTACCTCTCCTTTCTCTAGTTCCCCATTCCATTCTTCCCAGTACCTACCTTCCTCATTGCATTATACGCCAATGCCCTCACCATACCCACCCCCACATACACCTTCAATGTACCCACAAACCTCGTCTGTCCATCCACTCCCGTCCCAACCACATGTGTTAAACCCCCCTTCCACTTCTGGTCCTCACCAACTCCCTCCCCAGTCCTCTACCCCCCTCGATGTGGTCAACCCTGTTAACCCCTCCAATACTATCTCCACCCAACATTATCACACTCTGTGATGTTTTCTTATATATATAAAAAAAAAATAAATAAATAAATTACAAAAAAGGTAATATATACCAAGAAAAAAAAGTAAAGTTACAAAAAAGTAATATATACCAAAAAAAAATTCTAAAAAAGTTAATATATACCAAAAAAAAAAAACTTACAATATTACAAATTCAGAAATAAACTGTTTTTTTTTTCAAAAAATTTTATTGTGTTGTTTCTTTTTTGCTTCTTTCTTTTGAAATATTCAAATTACACCAGTGGTGTAAAAGGTAAACACAACACTTGGTAACACAACACACAACAATATTTCACAGTACACCGGTGGTGTACAAGGTACAAAAAAACACTTGGTAGCACAACATTTGGTACCATTTCAAAGTGTGAAACGCTTGGTACACAACACTTGGTAAAATTGCAAAGTGTCACATTTTACGCTTGGTACCCAACACTTGGTAACATTTGTAAGTGCAAAACAACACTTGGTAAAACTTTATGCTTGGTACCCAACAATTGGTAACACTGGTAAAACTTTATGCTTGGTACCCAACAATTGGTAACACTGGTAAAACTTAAAAAAAAAAAAAAAAAATTGGTAAACCAAATCACATGGTAACAATGCTTGGGAAAACCAAACACTTGGTAAAATTTCAGTTAAAAAAAAGAAAAAAAAAAGTTACTCACAATTGGTATAGAAAATTATATCATGTCATCTTGCCAGTCCACTTGTCCCTCTGGTGTCACAAAATAGTCTGCAAAGGTGTCCCTGATTCTTGCCACTGAGCCAGTACTCCGAAAAGTTTGCTGCTCATAATTCCACAAGGTGGTTTCAGACAGATTTTCATCGATGGAAACTGGTTCCTTTGAAAGGACAAAATTGTGCAGGATTACACAGGCCTTCACCACCTCATCCACAGTCTCTGTTTTCATTTTCATGGCTGTTAACAGGACTCTCCATTTGGCAGTTAAAATTCCAAACGCGCACTCCACCACTCTGCGCGCTCTAGTTAACCGATAGTTATAGATTCTTTTCCGGCGTGTTAATCCACGACTACCGTATGGTTTGAGTAGGTGTTTAGAAAGCTGAAAGCATCGTCGCCAACGCACACAAAAGGCATTGGTGGGCCTGTTGTTCCAGGGAGTGGTCTTGGAGGTGGGAAGTTAAAATTGTCTCCATACAAGCGACGGCCCATGGTGGAAATCTTGAATACCTGAGAGTCATTAGAACGACCGTATGCACCAATGTCCACGGCAATGAATTTGCAGTTTGCATCCGAAATGGCCATAAGCACAATAGAAAAGTATTTCTTATAGTTGTAAAACTGTGAACCAGATCCCATAGGTTTCACAATCCTGATATGCTTGCCATCCACGGCACCGATGCAGTTTGGAAACTGGCAGATTTCTTGAAACTTCTCTGCAATCTCCAGCCACCTCTCCTGTGTTGGCTCTGGGATGTATTCCTCCTGTAGAGATTCCCATAATGCCCGGCAGGTTTGTTGTACAATTCCAGCAATAGTGGAAATCCCAATCCGGAACTGGAAATGGAGGGAGGTGAAGGATTCTCCAGTTGCCAGGAATCTGTTAAAAAAATTGAAACAGTAAAATTAATACAAACTACAAGCCATAACATAACAATAAAATCCTGCAGAATCTGAAACATTTTAAAAGGTAGATAACTTACCGAAGAGTCACCATCAAACGCTCCGCTGGTGATATAGAAAACCGCATTTGTGTGTCCCTTCTCCGGATTTGTTCTCCAACACGATCCACCAATATCTCAAAGAATTCCAGCCGCATGCGCACGTAGTTGAAGAACTTGTGCGGATTATCCCTCAATTCCAGGTACAATGTGGAAAAAACGCCACGGATGAACCTCTGCGCATTAATGGGATGAATCCACTGGCGCCGTCTCCTCATACGCAGGATTCGCAGTCTTCTTTTCTCCCTCTCTAGAGCAATAATTGCCAACCGATTCAAGTGAAGATCCAATTCCACACAGAAGCTGTCAATACTCGCAATAACTCCTTCCAGACTCGCACTAACTCCTTCCATCGCTGCCACTAGCTCTAAAACCTTTCAAAGAAATTGTATCACAACACCCTAGATATATTTCTCCCTAGTTTCCAGCATCCAATCACATTTGAGAGCATTTTCCAAGAGTGAATCATATTTGGGAGCATCCCATTTTGGAGGTGTGGAAAAACGGATCCGCAAGAAAACGGATCCAACGGATGTGAAACCGGATGCAAGCTGATGGAACGGATCCGTTTTGGTGAGGATCCGCACTAAAATCGGTATAGCGTATCCTTTAAAAAACGGATCCGTTCCATCAGCTTGCATCCGTTTTTACACATTTTTTTGCGGATCCGCCAAATTCAAATTTTGGCGGATTTTGACTGATGGCAAAAAACTGAAGTGTGAAAGAGGCCTTAGGAGTCAGGAGAGGAATACAACGAGGGGTCGCTCTGCTGCTTATGAGGTGACGTCCAGCTGCAGTGGGGCCGTGTCTGTGGGTCAGGACGGAGTGGGAGAGTACTATGTAATATGGTCTCCTCTGAGTCACTGACTGCAGCCTCAAGGCCGTCTTCAGGGTATTCCTAGTCACTCTGCTGTTTCTGCCCTGCTGCCTCTTCTTCCTCCTGCCCCCTTGTATGGCCTGCAGTGACTTGTAAGGGTTAACTCCCCCTCTGATCCTGCCTGCTTCTGCCTGTGCAACTCAGCAGTCGGGACAACTAGGAGGGGGAGGGGGCAGCAGAGAGTGCAGGGATGTGCTTGAGTCACTGTACAGGCTGGACAGACCTCTTGTCTCCCATGGTCAGTGATCCTGCATTGTGCGGGGGCTGGATGAATGACTTGGGGGTCCCTCCAACATTCTATGCAGGCTCGGACTGGCCCATAGGGTAACGGGAATCCCCCGGTGGGCCCCCACCCCACTGTATGGACAGAACTTGGCATAATTCACTTATTTCACTCTGTAGAGAAAAAAGCAGCATCTCATCATTCATTATCCAAACTACTTAGTTTATTATTATTATATAAAGATGAAGGTATATAGGGTCATGTAATATTTGTATGCAGGTGAAAAGTGGCCCCCCCAAAGGCAATGTTACGGGGGGGCATTTGGCACCCCAGTCCAACACTGATTCTATGGAATGGGACAGAGCCTTCTTCCATGCTGAAGTTGGGTTCTTATTCAGCAGTTTCATGTTTGCAAAATGTTCTTTTTTTACAAGTTTAATAATAATCAGTAAAAAATCTCAATAATAAAATTCAGTGCAGCGAGGTGTCTTGATGTGAACTCCAAAATAGCTACAAAAATTATAAAAATGGGCATCAAAGTAGGCACCGAAGAGTGTTATAGAAAGAGTTAAATGACTATGGGTCATTGATCTCAGACTTCAGACACAGATAGTGATGTCTCAACAAATGCAGGTCACTCCAGCCTGGCCCACGTGGGCTCTGGGCATCAGAGGTGACATCAAAGTGGGCAGACAGACATCCAATTTTTGTGTTTTTAAAGGGTTAAATGACTGGGCCACTGATCTCACTCCATTGTTACACAGAGATACTCTGCTTCAAACACCTTACACTCCAGTTTGGCCCAAACGGGTTCCGGGCATCAGAGCTGGCATCAAGGTGGTCAAATGGAGGATGCCCGGCATCTAAAACGTGGACCAAACGAGTCCTGTGCATAAGAAATGGCATCAAATTGTGCAAATATCCAAGTTTCACAGATTTGAATAAGTAACTGATGTTTGTAATGGGTTGAATGACTTTAGGCCACTGATCTTACATCAGAGACACACAGTTACACATACCCCGCATCACACACAGGTCACTCAAGCCTGACCCAAACGAGTCCTGTGCATAAGAACTGGCATCAAAGTGGGCAAATATCCAATTTTCACAGCTTTGAATAAGTAACTGGTATTTGGCGATTCAGGCTTGCCGTCTCACACTACGCTTTATGTGTGGGCAGGAAGTCACTATTATAAAGTAAGTCTATGCAGCACGTGGCTTCACACAGTTACATTGTAAGGCTATGTGCCCACGTAGCGTTTTATTCCGGACACTAAAAACCGGACTCCTTCCCAGAAATTGCGCGATTTTTTCCGCGCGATTTCACCGCGATTGTACGGCGATTATGATCGCGATTTTGCCGCGATTTTTGCGTGCGATATTTAAGCACTTTCCAAGCGATTTGAAGCACCGCTTGGAAAGTGATTGACAGGATGGTCACACTCGTCAAACATAGTGTTTGACAAATGTGACCAGGTTTTTACTATTGAGGACGCCTATGCGGCATCAATAGTAAAAGATAGAATGTTAAAATGCTAAAAAAAAATAAAAAAATCAGGGTATACAGTATTTACCTTCCGACGTCCCGCGCTGCCATCCCGAGCCTCAGCGTTCCCAGTAATGCCTTGCGAGACCTGTGATGACGTAGTCTCGCGTTGCTATAGCGATCTCGCGAGATCGCTAGTCACTTGAGACCACGTCATCACAGGGCCTTGCCGCAAGGCATTACTGGGAACGCTTAGGCCGGGAATGCAACGCGGGACGCCGGAAGGTAAATATACCCCGATTTTTTATTTTTTATTCTTTTTTTTACAGGGGTATGGTACCCAGGGCCTGGAGTACAGTCTCCTCTCCTCCACACCGTGGGTACCAACCGCACATGAGACGCTTAACTTCCCGCATGGTGGGCATAGCCACATGCGGGAAGTAAGCGATTCTCATGCATTCCTATGGGTGCGGAATGGCGGCAATTCTTTGCGATTCCGCACAAAAGAATGAGCATGCTGCGATTTTTTCCGTGATGCGATTCTGCCGCGGAAAAAAGCGCAGCATTAGCACAGCATGTGCGGAATGCCATAGGAATGCATGGGGGGCGTTCTGTACACGATTTTTAAACGTTTTCGCAGCGTTTTCGTGCCGAAAATCGCAGCAAAAACGCTTAAAAATCGCTACGTGGGCACACAGCCTAATAGTTCCGGTTCACAAAGAGAGCGCAGTGTGAGACGGCAAGAGTGAATCTCCATCACATGATTCGGTAGAGGACCGGAGTGACACCAGAAATCAGGGAAGATAGTGATTACCTTCACTACCCTATATACACTTTTCTTAGGTATTTGACAGGTTTTTCCATTAAACAATTTCATGTGCGTGCTTTATTAAAGTGAACCTGCCATGTACCCAACACTATTAACCTACAGATATGGGTTTAATCTATAGGTTAATAGTGTTCTATGCCCAGCGCCTGCACTGAGAGCCCTGTTACTGGCAGGAAATGATCTCTTTTCCTCTGGCTGCCTACAGCTTTCAGTCATAGAGACACAACCTCAGGCCGGAGTCACACTAGAGAGAAATACGGATGAGTGCTATGTGAGAAAAAATCGCATAGCTCTCGGACCAATGTTAATCTATGGGGCAGCACCCATCTTACGTTATTATGCAATTTGCACCGTTTTACGCCCAAGACTCACCAATGCAAGTCTATGAGTGAGAGAAAAAAACGGATTACACACGGACCATACGTGTGACTTGCGAGAAATACACATCACTGTCCTTTAGAAAATCCGGCAATTCAGTGCGCCATACTGTAAAATCACACTGACAGGTTAAAACAGAATTGATAGAATAAATGTATACACATAGTATAGGTATACTGTATATATATGTCATTGACACACACATATATATATTTCATAGAGATATAGATAGCAGAATAGGTGAAAATTCAATTGTCAGCATCTGTAAAATCATTACACAACCCGACAGGATATGAGACATGGTTTACATGCAATAAACCATTGCATATCTGTTAGATTTATATATGTCCCTCACTAATAATGTTAGTAGTGTGTGTCTGTAAAATTTTGGAACAGTAGGTGTTAAATTAAAGAATTAATTCCCGGAAAAACTTGCTAGTCACTAAGGTTACGCAGACTCCCTGCCTGACCTGCGGCGAACTGACAGTGTGGGAAAATGTTCAGAAACTTTCCCATGCTAATCAGTTCATCTCCGGTCAGGCGGGGAGGCTGCGCAGGCAGCTTTTCCTTCATTCCTCCGTGGTTTACAGCCGGGCCGGTCGCATTAGCATTAGTCCCGGTTATAAACTATTTAACCCCTTCAGATGGATTGCGGCGTGGGACTTGACTGTGCGGTGGACAGCTATGGGATATTGTTGCTTTTTTATTTTGGATTTTTTACAGGAGAACGATGGCTTTGATTGGATTGGGAGTGTAATAAAGATGGAAAAAATGTGTGTTTATTTCATTAAAGGTCTTTATTCTTAATGTGTGTTTTTTTAACCCTTTCAGACTAGTGGATTAATAATGGAGAGGTGTCTTATTGACACCTCTCCATTATTAACCAGGCTTAATGTCAAATTACAATAGCAAGGTGACATTAACCCCTTCTTACCCCATATGCCACTCGCTACAGGGCAATGGGTAGAGAGCAGGTAAGTGCCAGAATTAGCACATCTTACAGATGCTCCTTTTTTAGGGTGGATAGGGGCAGATTTTTTTTGCCAGGGGGGGCAAAAATAATGGTCCCTCTCTAGGCTATTAATTTCTGCCCCCAGTCACTGGCTTGCCCTCTCTGGCAGAGAAAATTGCGCGGGAGCCAACGCAATTTTTTCAGTGAATTAATCCTTTAACTTAACACCTACTGCTCCAAAATTTTACACACACACACATTGCTAACATTATTAGTGAGGGACATATATAAAGCTAACGGATATGCAATGGTTTACTGTATGTAAACCATATCATATCCTGTCGGGTTCTGTAATGATTTTACAGAAGCCGACAATTGAATTATCGGCTATTCTGCTATCTATATCTCTATGAAATATAAAGATATATATATATGTGTCTCACTGACATATATATATATATATATATATATATATAGACTGTAATATGTTTTCACAGATATTTGAGGCTATGGACCCATTATATGTCCTTTTTGCAAGCCGGCGAGAAAATCTTGCCATATGGATGCCATACAGATTTCACACGGATGCTTACATGCAAGAAAATCGCTTCCTCGCATTGCACATGGATGACATACAGATCACTGTTCAGGGAACATTTCTGGGATTCTCGTCAGTGTAGAACGGACTGTATTTTTATACAATGGGTGTGACTCCAGCCTCAACTTCATTTACTGATTACTACATAGTAAGCGACGACTGTAATCACACCCCAGCACTGACTGACAGCCGGCTCAGCAGTGCATTAGTAAAGAGCCTGCTGCCGGTTAGTGTCGGAGTCTTGTTACAGCCACCACTCACTATGAACTGAGCGGTGACTGAAGCCTGAGCCAGGTTGATGGCAGAAACTGATATTTATATAGGCCATTGCTTTCCGTGTGTGCGCATGGTTAGATCAGTGGCCCAAAGTCATTTAACCCTTTACAAACACCAGTTACTTATTCAAATCTGTAAAAATTTGCTATTTTCTCACTTTCGTACCAACTTTGATGCTCAAAACCCATGACTCTGAAAAGGTCAATTCCCGTGACTTCCCAATTCCCTTCCCACCTCCAAATCACCTTCATTCCCCAAACAAATAATAAGTCACAACCATTGTTTTTGGATTATAATGGCCACAGCAGCCAATTTATTAATTAGTTAAGACACTTGGTGAGGTCCTCGAAGATAATAAAATCTGGTGATTTACCATGGCCTTGCCCCTTCCCCCCAGCCTTACTCCCGGCCTCGTTTCTCATTTGGCTCGGAAGCACCGTGAACCGAGAGAAGGGCTTACCTCGTACTGTTAACGTGCACCCAGCTTCCACCACCGGGTGCCCCAAATCTCACACCGTTAACGTGCACCCGGCTTCCGTCGCCATGTGCCCCCAATCTCATCGCCAAGTGATACCGACTTCCATCGTCGGGTATCCCCAAGATGTTTCACCAGACCATCACACAAAAGGGGATCTATGCAATGCATGAATCTCCCCACTTCCAAACTTTAAACCAACTTCGAGGACCCACCAACGCTCAAAATATCAATCCAATGCACACAAAAACCTTCGGCTCACGAAGAGCCATCTATCCGAAGGCCAGTCATGAGAGGAAACCCCCCCGTGGGGGAAACCTCCAGGGAATCATGGCAGCCGGATTGCCCTTCCCCTGGGCTTAGAAGGTCAATGTTAAAATATTTTATATTCCTTTTTTTAATGGAAAAATGGTATTCTTAACAATGCAACTCTGCTTCTGATCGCCACTGTGACCCGGTAGTTCTCTTTGGGTGGGCGGGTGGGACCTGTTGTCCAGATGTCCGTGGCCGAAGAGGACAAATCCCCCCTTGCTCCGTTCTTTGTCCCTGTAACCCCCACCTCTGCCTATGTCATTTCCTCCAATTGTCCCATCTCCATTGGCTACCCTCAGTAAGCCTCCCCTATTCTCCCCCTCCCCTATACTTTTTACTCTACTCCATCAATAGGTCACTTTCTCCCTTCCAGAGTCATGTCCTCCTCCCCCTACGTGTTGTGTCCGGCGGCTACTTGACTCTGGAAAGGTCGACTTCCCGTGACTTCCCAATTCCCTTCCCACCTCCAAATCACCTTCATTCCACGAACAAATAATCAGCCACAACCATTGTTTTTGGAATATAACCACCACAGCAGCCAATTTATTAATTAGTTAAGACACTTGGTGAGGTCCTTGAAGTTAACAAAATCTGGTGATCTACTATGGCCTTGCCCCTTTCTCCCCAGCCTTACTCCCGGCTGCGTTTCCCATTTGGCTCGGAAACACCGAGACCCGAGGGAAGGGCTTACCTCATACTGTTAACGTGCACCCAGCTTCCACCGCCGGTTGCCCCAAATCTCACACCGTTAATGTGCACCCGGCTTCCGTAGTCATGTGCCCCCAATCTCATCGCCAAGTGATACCGACTTCCATCGTCGGATATCCCCAAGATGTTCCACGAGACCATCACCAAGACCAACCACACAAAAGGGATCTATGCAATGCATGAATCTCCCCACTTCAAAACTTTAAACCAACTTCGAGGACCCACCAACGCCACACCAAGAGCACCTCAAGTGCTCGAGACCCCACCACCAGCTATGCTATGGCCCTTTGTAACCCTTCTTGCAGGCCCATAATCCACAAGTCTGTCCCCACTACCTTCAAGTGTACCCCGTCTGCCCAAAAATCCTCCAAAAGTCTAGATCCTTATGGCGTACCGCCACTCCTCCATTGCACACAACAAATTTGGACACAGCTTTTGTTTACCTTAATGAGGGCCTTATTAATGCTTTGAACTGACCTTGCCCCCTGCCAACATTTCCTGGGTACAATGTCAGACCACACTACTTTTATATTTGGGTAAGTAAAGCTTAGCTGCCTTAGATCCTTTTTGATGTTGCTAGTCAGACCCCTTCCCGAGCGTTTTGCGAGATCGTTGCCCCCAACATGCAAAACTAAGATATTTGGTGGCCCATGGAGGTAAACCGCCCGCTGAAATTCACAGAGTACCCGGCTCCAAACCATCCCCTGAACCCTAAGCCACTTATTTAACGCTACTTCCTTTGTTAAACCTAGCTGTCTTCTGTCAGTCTGTCTGTCAACTCGTCATGCTCCCCAATAAAAGTAAGAATGTCCTATAATCCAGATTAGAATTGCAACTTGTCCTGTAACAAAACAAACATAAGTTAATGAACGTTTTTGTTGCTTAAAAGGTTTGCTCCTTCATATCCTTGAGGTCGTACGTAAGACCTGTATTGTTGTGACTCCCACCGACAAATTCGTTTTGAAATTTCTGGATTCAAGCCTCACACTGCCGCCTCCGTTGCGGCTCCAATGCGAAAAGAATGGCCTGCATAAAAGCCCGGTTCAATGCCAGCCCCCGCCAAACACTTCCTAAACACTGATGAACTGATACCTAGACAAGAATGACCCGTCTTCATGGGAGGTCGTACGAAGGATCGGTACTGTTGTGACTCCCACCGGTCAATTTCATTATGATTCCTGGACTTAAACATGCTCTCACTGCCTCCGTACAGCCCCAATTTGAAACGAATGACTTTTCTAATTGTGCGGCTCCATAACTGCTTCCATCAATCATTTTTGAAACACCTAAGGAACTGATATTTCGATCAGTAGTCCAAAGTCATTTAACTCTTTACAAACACCAGTTACTTATTCAGATCTGTAAAAATTTGCTATTTGCCCACTTTCGTACCAACTTTGATGCTCAAAACCCATTTGCGTTTAATGCAAAGCATCACTTTCTGTGTTACGGTGATGTGACATCAGTGGCCCAAAGTCATTTAACCCTTTCTATAACACCTTTCGGTGCCCACTTTGATACCCATATTTGTGCCACTTTTACAATTTTTGTTGCTATTTTTATTTATATTCACATCAATTTGAAAGTGAGGTTCCCCTACTGTGCGACGTTAGTAACAGAAGAATTTTTGGGGGCCTGTGGATCAGGCCTCTATAACAGACTTGATGCTACAAACAATTTGAAAGTGAGATGTTCCCTACTGTATGACGTTGGTAACAGAAGAATTTATTCTTTAGTGTGGGTGACACCTGTATAACCTAGAAGATATGCTGCAAACAATGTCAATTTCGGATTTAGCCTGCTGTATCACTTTTGTAAAATGCCAAAAATGTTTTTTTTTCTATGTGCAACAGCTCTGCACACACAACAATTTCACAGCCATTAAATTGCAACGTGGAATATGGCGGGCTGTATCACGATTAGCAACAAACTTTTTTTTGTTATGTGTGTGAGGTCTGCATACAGCTTAACTTCAGCTGAGCAAAATGACAGCGTGAGAGATGGCAGGCTGCGTCACGTTTTGTAACAGAAAAAAATTTAAAAAAAATTAAAAATCTGCTTCAAGTATGCAGACAGCTTCATATCACCGCCACAAAATTACAACGTGGGATACGGCGACCTGTGTCACGTTTAGCAACAGAAAAAAATATTATTTTTTTAATGTGCGTGAGCAATGCACACTGTGGAATTTTACCACCACTAGTTAACAAGGTGAGATATGGCATGGTGAATCATGCTAGCAACTGCACCAAAAAATATTTCTTCATGCAAAACAGCTCAAATCCAAGAACAATGTCACCACACCACTAAATGACAAGATGGGATATGGCATGCTGTTTCACATTTAGCTAGTGAAAAAATAAGATTTGGAGCGCTATACTTGTGCATGGAGCACAATAGAAGCAGTGCACAACACACTTGTATGACATGTGCCCTGCTGTCTGTTTGTGGATCTCAGTTATGGCAAATAAAATGCTGAAAGGTCAATTTCACAGCCACACAGGACACTACCTAGCTAAACTACCTGAGTAAGTAACAACCGCCTAACTAAGTAGCTAAAATTTAGCTGCTAACACCAGCAAGGATAGATCAGTATTTCTGCACTGTTACAGTGTAAAAATGGCGCTAAAACAAGATGTCCACTCTTTATATGGAGAGGGACATGTGATTTCAGCAGTCAATGACACAGGCCGTTGTGTCAGGACATTGTGGATGTTTCCTGCGCACTGATTGGCTAGCCGCAATGTGCACACATAAAGTTGGAGAAAAAAGTACTGTTTGCAAGCATGCCGTGCCTCTGAGCTCTGCAAACCCCCTCCCCGCATCAAACACGTGCCCCACACTCATGATGCACCACCATTATTGTTGCAAAAGTGCTGAAAATACTTTTGTGGCAACACAAATATTCTCCAGCACTTTTTAACAAATTTCCGATTTTTCCCAATTTTATAAAATTTTGCTCGTGTTTCCAATCACAAATCTGAAGGTGCCATGTTCGTTCTGAATTTATGTTCCAAACAAGTTCGCTCATCACTTTTTATGATACATGCCAACAGCAGACTCAGGGAAATTACTGGTAAATAGTGAAGTTTGCGTAGCTCGGCAGATTTTGTACCATTCGCACAACTGCCAGATAATTCGTAGTTATTTCAGAAATAAGGTGAGGAATTTTATTTAGCAATTAATAAGATGTTTACCATATGCTGGCACTGAAGAATATTATATAGCTGTCAAAAAAGTTTTTTATATGCTGGTAAGCAGATATATTATGTAGCTTCAAAAAAAATTAGCAAATGCTGGTACTAAGTAATATTATTTGGATCGAAAGAGCTGCTTTGTATATTATGGTAGTGGATAAAACCCTGCTAGTCTCCCTAATCCCACAGTATGTTCCTACAATATACAACACAATGCAAACTAGCAGAGATCTGCACCATGTATTTACAATGATAACACCCAGGTTCCTGCCTTTCCCTTATATTAAATTTCTCCCTATGCAGTCTCCACCTAACAGTCAACTAATCTTCACTCTCAGTAGCTCTTATAAGAGCTTTTTGTAATCACAAACTCTCTCTATATGCTGCTTTCACTCTCCTTACTCTCACACTATGCTGTTTTTGGCTGTAACGTGCACAAGATGTTACCGGCAGAGATTAAATATCCCCTATTACACTGTAAGGCCTGCCAATCACAGTAATGTCACATCAAAGATGGCCCTGGCATTACTGTGATTGGCAAGCAAGCCCAGCACATTCTTTGGCTGCAATAAAGCGCCAAACATGCTTGGTGGGTCACTCGAACAATTTCTCGCCAAGGAACCAATAGCCAGAATACAATACTATCCGTGCGAGTGTTGAATAGTGCCGATTGTATTCGCTCATCACAAGTTACTATGTAACTATGTAAAATAAGCTTTGGGGGCAGCGTTATTGTCAGGCACCAGCTGCCCAAGAACCTGCAAGAGATCACTTACAGGTGCTTCTCACAAAATTAGAATATCATCAAAAAGTTCATTTATTTCAGTTCTTCAATACAAAAAGTGAAACTTATAAATTATATACAGTGGGTACGGAAAGTATTCAGACCCTTTTAAATTTTTCACTCTGTTTCATTGCAGCCATTTGCTAAATTCATAAAGTTCATTTTATTCTAATTAATATACACTCTGCACCCCATCTTGACTGAAAAAAGACAGAAATGTAGAAATTTTTGCAAATGTATTAAAACAGAAAAACTGAAACATCATTTGGTCATAACTATTCAGACCCTTTGCTCAGACACTCCTATTTAAGTCACATGCTGTCCACTTCCTTGTTATCCTCCTTGAGATGGTTCTACTCCTTCACTGGAGTCCTGCTGTGTTTAATTAAACTGATAGGACTTGATTTGGAAAGGCACAGGCCTGTCTATATAAGACCTCACAGTGCACAGTGCATATCAGACCAAATGAGAATCATGAGGTATAAGGAACAGCCCAAGGAGCTCAGAGACAGAATTGTGGCAAGGCACAGAACTGGCCACGGTTGCAAAAGAATTTCTGCAGTGCTCGAGGTTCCTAAGAGCACATTTGCCTCCATAATCCTTAAAAGGAAGAAGTTTGGGACCACCAGAAGTATTCCTAGACCTGGCCATCCGGCCAAACTGAGCAATTGTGGGAGAAGAGCCTTGGTGAGAGAGATAAAGATGATCTCCAAGATCACTGTGGCTGGGCTCCACAGATGCAGTAGGGAGATGGGAGAAAGTTCCACAAGGTCAACTATGACTGCAGCCCTCCACCAGTCGGACCTTTATGGCAGAGTGGCTCAACGGAAGCCTCTCCTCAATGCAAGACATATGAATGCCAGCATAGAGTTTGCTTAAAAACATACAAACGACTCCAAGACTATGAGAAATAAGATTCTCTGGTCTGATGAGATAAAGATAGAATTTTTTGGTTATAATTCTAAGCGGTATGTGTGTGGAGAAAACCAGGCACTGCTCATCACCTGCCCAATACAATCCCAACAGTGAAACATGATGGTGGCAGCATCATGCTATGGGATGTTTACAGCTGCAGGGACAGGATGACTAGTTTCAATTGAAGGAAACATGATTCCTGCCAAGTAGAGAGATATCCTGGATGAAAGCCTCTTCCAGAGTGCTCTGGACCTCAGACTTGGCCAAAGGTTCACCTTCCAATAAGACAATGACCCTAAGCACACACCTAAAATAACAAAGGAGAGGCTTCAGAACAACTCTGTGACCATTCTGGACTGGCCCAGTCAGAGCCCTGACCTAAACCCAATTGAGCATCTCTGGATGGACCTGAAAATGGCTGTCCACCAACATTCACCATCCAACCTGATGGATCTGGAGATGATCTGCAAGGAAAATTGGAAGAGGATCCCCAAATCCAGGTGTAGAAAACTTGTTGCACCATTCCCAAGAAGACTCATGGCTGTACTATTTCAAATGGGTGCTTCTACTCAATACTAAGCAAAGGGTCTGATTTCTTATGACCATGTAATATTTCAGTTTTTCTTTTTTAATAAATTTGCAAACATTTCTGCATTTCTGTTTTTTTTCACCAAGATGGGGTGCAGAGAAAAATTATTGAGAAAAAAATAACTTTTTCGAATTTACCAAATAACTCCAATGAAGCAAAGAGTGAAACATTTAAAGGGGTCTGAATACTTTCTGTACCCACTGTAAAGTCATTGCAAACAGAGTGATTTATTTCAAGTGTTTATTTCTGGTAATGTTGATGATTATAGCTTACAACCAATGAAAACCCAAAAGTCATTATCTCAGTAAATTAGAATAATTAACCAAAACACCTGAAAGGCTTCATAAGCATTTAAATATTACATTGTTAATGAGAATGTACTCATTCACTATCACTATCCGTGTGCAGTCCATGTGAGGTCCTTCTTTTTACATGGGAAGAATGCAGACTGAAAATGCATTCATGTGAGAATACCAAACCGACTTGCAAACAAGAGGTCACAAATACCACCCAGCACGAAGAGGACCTCCATGGTGACTACTCCATATCCCCTGATGAATCTCACATAGGGAGGAAACATGTCGGTAGGTGGACATTATAATAGGACACTTCGTCCCAGTTCCTAAGAGTAAGATGGGTCAGGCACTATGTATGCCCCCATGTTTTTGGATTTCTGAGGACTGTGAGCGTTCCTTTGACTTATGGGTAAGACCATTTGTTTCTCTTCTCATTTAAATTCTACAATTCGACAGATATCTGCTTTATCGTATGTGTGTGAGGTATTGTTTTTCAGTCCTCTCATATACTCTTTTTGCGCAGTTTAAAAGGTTAATGGGATAAGTTTTGTAAACTCAACTCAAAACCAAGTTTTCAGAAACATGTGCACCAACCAGCCTGTGAGATCAGTCAGGTCTATTTGGTCTCCACTTTATGTGTGTTTTGTATGTGATATAAATATTTAAGTATTTTATTGAATGCTAAATTTTAATTTCCATTTCTGCTAATTTACTATATAGAGCATACCAACGATGCTTGACATTTTGACTTTTAAGACGTGTTCATGTCCTAACCATGATATCAAGGTTGCCAGTTTATTAACAGCGGGTGTAATTACAGAGTCACTGTTTACAGTGGTGACATTTTACTTTTTTTGTGTAAGGTTTGTTTATTCATTTGTTTATTTTACCAGCGTCTAAATTTCAGTAAAGACAAAGTTGTTATAAAAGTAATTGTTTTTTATATGCTTATATTTTTGTTATTTATTGCATGTGCAATTCAAATTTATCTACTGCAGCAAACTCATTACATACATTTATCATCTGGATTACACTCATATTAATAGAGATAAATGACAAAGCATAATCAGTAGCAGCTCTCAAAGTTAATCATTGCATCTGAACTATGGGAAACACTTAATTACTCTCATTTGCAGGCACAATTTAATAAGAAGGCATTAGCCAAATGAAAAGAATACAGAACAAACATACAAAATAGTTATGCAATCATTAAAAAGAAATTCTGACAGTGCAGGTGACAACACTTGAAGGATAAATTACCATAATGTCCTAAATACTGAGCTGTCAGTATGTAATGCAGTGATGATACATCCAGGGAATCTCAGTATTATAGCTGTCAAAAGCCAGCACATCAATCACTACTCTCTGGTTTACACATCATTACCGAAAGAGACATAGAAAGCTGGCTTTAGAAAATTCACATTTTTTGTGCAACATGAGATGGGCATAATTAATGGCAGAATCGTGTTCTAGTGCGGCCCAACAGCTTCACTATAAATGAATGGTAGCAGAAGTGTTCTCTGGTCCATGAATGGAGTAGATTTGCCAACTCTGGCGCAGCCACAAGATGAGCTAACTTAATTAAAAGGCAAAAAGAAGAAACAGATGCTTACAAGAGGTGAAATTCTTTAGACCGATGCGTAATTTAATTTACAAAAAGACATTCAAAAAGAAGAAAAGCATTTAAAATTGCATCAATGAAACAAAACAGGGCACAATCACAATGGTAAAAAAACCCAAACCTCTACAGTAGTTGCTCTGATCACAATAGTAAGTAAGAAGTGTGCAAAGTAATATCAGGAATAGCCATAAATATGCAAACACCAGAATTGTATAAAATGAAACACATAACATAATAATAATGTTTTCAT
The DNA here is from genome assembly GCF_039654945.1 of Dendrobates tinctorius. Taxonomy (NCBI): domain Eukaryota; kingdom Metazoa; phylum Chordata; class Amphibia; order Anura; family Dendrobatidae; genus Dendrobates; species Dendrobates tinctorius. The sequence continues at coordinate 18,437,725 of NW_027361704.1, read as the reverse complement.
ATTTTATTGTGCATCAATATACACTATGTGAGGGTTGGCGGACCGCGCTAAATATAAATTAAGATAAAGCGTGATCGCAACCCGGGGTCCATCATGCAGTGATGTTAAACCGCAGCTAGTGTGTACAATGGCGGAACACACAGCAAGCATACACCTAACATGACTGCCTTAAGTCCATGTAGTGTGAACAGAACGCACAGCACACAGCTTTGCTAACTTCACAGAGCGAAGTAGCTAAAGGTTGAGCTCGCTCTGTAATCGCCCCGTGCCTGTCACACATGTGGATAGACAGACGCTGAGTCAAATGAAAATCCTAAGCTGACGCTAGTTAACTAAAACAAAACCCCGTAGACACACAGGGGAGCAAAAGGCTGAGTGGTTGGACTTGCTCTGTAATTCAGCTGTGCTAACCGCACATATGACCGGATACAGATGCTGGTAGCCAAGCGGCACGCAAAAGCCCTAACTGGCTCTAAGCTGAGCAAGATCACAACACGCAGACACGTAGTATGCTCGCTCACACCAATAAACATGATACTAGCACATCAGCCTATAAGCCTATAACCTGCAGTAACCACCGATCGACCAAACCGCTGCACGACCAGCTCTACCCTCGCCTACTGTATTATCACCCATCCCTTGAAGATTGTGAGCCCTCTCGGGCAGGGTCCTCTCTCCTCCTGTACCAGTTATGACTTGTATTGTTTAAGATTATTGTACTTGTTTTTATGTATACCCCTCCTCACATGTAAAGCGCCATGGAATAAATGGCGCTATAACAATAAATAATAATAATAAATAATAATCAGCGTGCGCCCCTGAGAACCTTTTATACACAAGGCTCATGTCCAGCCAGACAGGACCTTGCCGTGGACCTAACCGGAGCTGCCACATCACCAGAGCAGCTGACGTCCGACCACCAATAGAGAGACGCCACAACACGGACATGCTCAGTAAGGTGATTTCTGGCCTTAGCCTCCAGAGTGCACGGTGATGCCTTTAACCTAGACTTGGCTGGAGTTCCAGTAGTAACCAAAGGTATACTGTGATCCTGAGCAAGGCACCATGACTAGAGTCTGTGCTGAGCAGTCATCCCAGTGGCTGGGCCTGAATGGGAGACCACAGCACCTGATAAGGCATTTGGATCTATCCCTAGCAGCAGAAAAATCCTGGCGCCTGACACACCCTTTTTTACTCTCTACCCTGCTGTACAGGACTTTTTGATGGGACATCATGAGAAATGAATGAGGTAAAACTTGATAAACATAAGGGATCTGAAAGATTCATTTTATTACCCCTTTCAATAAATAAGATTTTAGAATTAAACTGGCAAAAGGAAAATAAAAGTAAAGTATTAACGTGGGAATATCATATTGCAGCTTACTGAAAAATATATGGCAGAGACAACTTGCCAACGAAGGAACTAAACTTTTTACACAATCCTACCCTCAGACCCCATGAAATTCTTTAAATTGATGTTGGATTGCCATTTGAATATAGCCAAAAAAGAGAAATGCTTTATGATCACAGACCACCCAGTTGCCCCAACTTTCAATATGTGAATAAGTTGATAAACTATCTCCTAGATAGGCCTTTTGAGACAGACATTTGGTAGCCTGTTCTCAACACATTTGATTGAGCAGATTATGGACATTACTTTGCTCTTTGGAAGAATATTGGGTCATTTGAATGTTGAGTCCATATTACATTAGTTTTTTTCTGAGTTTGTATTTTTTTTTATAGAAAATATTACAAACATATTTGGATCTGCCATGGGTGTATGGTGCATATTTTCTTAAGCCAACCTTCTTCAGAGTTGGTGTGAGAGGGTGGCAATGCAATTTATGGCAGATTTTAATTAGCCTGTACTCACATGGTTCAGTTTCCTGTGGGCAAGGCTTCCATAGACATCTCAACGTTTAACAATGAACTCAAAATAAAATAGAATTCCTAGATATGAAGGTATTTATCAAGAATGATAAACTTCAGATAACCGTTTTCCATACGAAAACTGCCATTAATATTCTTCTACAGTATCACATTTTCCATCCAGTCCATCTATGAAATGTAATTCTTGTGGAACAATTTTTGTGTCTTTGACCACCTCATGACATCCGCCCTACATGCACCGCTGAATTGCTCTGTGACCGAGTCAAGATGGCTGGTGTCTCTGGCAGAAGACAATCCCTGCATGTCATCATGGAAGGCTATACCTCCCTCTCTGTCAGCAATCGCTGTGATTGGCTGGTCAATTATGACCTGCAAATCACAGTGCTTTAGCAATAAAGATAGAAAAAAAATTTGAGACACCACGAACCATAGCAGTAAAAAGGATTGAGGTGATCACAGCATCACCTCTTTTTATTAACTCCTTTTGGTGCCAAATAGCTGATCAATAGTTACTGACCAATCGGGGCCAAAATGATTAATTTAAAATATCAATTGGCACTCTACACACCACATTTCCCTCAAATCAGGTGTGCAGAGCACTGTGTAGACTCTCAGTATACATGTGAGAGAGAAAAGCACTGTTCATACTCTCTGTATACCTGTGAGAGAGAATTCATTGGTGGCCAGTGGCTGAGATACTCCCATGATCTCTCAGTGATCTGACTTCTGTGCTGTGTGTTTTGCTGTGCTGTGTCTTGTGTGACTGATCTGTGATTACAGCAGCAGCAGTTCCCAATCCCTGTTCCAGCTACCCCTACACTCCTGTGACGCGCCCGAGGGGCCGTGGGGTACTCGGTACCAAGCCCTTTAATTTCAATGGGAAATGTCACAGCGGCGGTGACCCGGTCCGTGGCCCCAGGCGATCATGTAAAAGGGGTAGAATTGAATGGGGATAAAGTTTATGTAGTGATTCGTGAAGCCAGTTGGAGTGTTCGACTGTAGTATAGCGCCACTGCAGATGATCCCTGGGGGAGTAGATGGTGATGGCAGTGCAGATGTTAAAACCCTCTCCAACCAGGGCAGGACCCCCAGAGATTGTGATGCAAGTGGAAGGCACAAAGTAATAAGGCAGGAGACAAGGAAAGTCATTTTATCATTTACTGTGTAGGTAACAGCAGGTACGCAAGATGCAGTGACGAGACGCGAGACTGGGTTAACTTTGGCTAAAGAAACTTTTATAACTTTGAGCAACTAGGGCTATGCTAAGTAACGAAAAGTAGCAATAGAAGATACTGTCCTCGCAGGGACTATGCACCAACAAGCACTTTAACTGAGAACACGACTAATCCGGCAACAGCCGGTTGCTATAGGGCCGCGATATGGCCGAGTACGGGTCCTTATTTCTAAAGTGTCACTTATCCGTCCTGACGTCCCTCGATGTCGCTGATGGGCTGCGTTGGCGTCGCAGCCGCAAGGCCCAGCTGCTGAAGATCTGTCGTAATCTTCGAGCGCCCCAGCACCCAGGAGGACTTGGGGCACAACAGGCCCTGAAGGAGTCTTGGAGTTGGGACGCAACAGGCCCTAAAGGAATCCTGGAGTTGGGCACAACAGGTCCTGAAGTAATCCTGGAGCTGGGCACAACAGGCCCTGGAGGAGTCTTGACATTGGGGCACAACAGGCCCTGAAGGAGTCCTGGAACTGGGCACAACAGGTCCTGAAGGAGTCTCTTGATGAGGTAACCCCCTGTAAACACAGCGGGGTTCGGCTTATCCGCAAGTTTAATGAGACTCTCGTCTCCAAGCTGGTTTATGTCGCAGTTCCCTGGAGTGGCGGTTGGCAGGCCACATGCACGGCTTGAACCTATGCAAAGAGTTCCCCTGTAGGCGGGGAGTAGGCCCCAACTGCCGACTGCGGCGGGGTGACGTCCACTGTGGCCGATGATGAAGAGGCCGCAGCCGCGGACTGAGGTGGGACAGCAGCGTGCAGGCCACCGCAGCGGGCTGGAGAGAAGTGGCAGCAGCTGCGAGGGGCGGCGGAACAGCTTCAACAGGCCGGAGCACAGTGGTAACAGCTGCGGACGACCATGGGTGGGAAGCGGCCCCGAATTGGAGTAAAGCACAAGTCTCTTGTCGGCAGGTTCATCGCTTACCCTCCGCAGGCCACTGAAGGTCTCCCCGCTGGTCAACGTCTGTCACCCTGGCTCTCTCAACCTCCCACGGTTTCTTGCTCCGTGTCTGCCTCACTGCCAACTGACTCCCCTGCGCGCTCCCTGTCCCTTTTATACTCGCCCCTCCCCTTGTTGCCCTGTCACTCTCAGCAGTCCACTCTCCTCCTCCGCTCCCTGGGTACTTTTTCCTTAGGAACTCAGATGGCGGTCCCCTTGGTTCCGGCCCGGACACTCTGCGGGGGTCCTCCTTCTTACACTCCCCCATCCTGTAAGCTCGCCAGTCCTCGGGCGAGGGCCTCAGTATACTTGGGTTGGTCTGCAGAGGTATCAGTTTTTGTTGCCATATGAACTGGTCCTGTTCATATCGTTCGGGGGGTTTGCCGGCTGTTGATCGCTCGGAGCGTCTTAGTTCGACTAGGGTGGAGTCTTCTGGGGGTGGTGGCCGGTGGTGGGCTAGCTGGTTTGGGCAGGTTAATTATATCAGCTGGTTTGTCATTGAGTAGAGAGCCCCTGGTTTTTGTGGGGAAGTCTTCGTCATCGTCCGGGTCCCAGAACACGGGCAATGGTTCAGAGACCTGAGGAGCAGGTTCAGGTTGTCTCGGGTCGGTGGAAATACAGGGGCATAACATATTACGGTGCACAATGCGAGTGGGCAGCGTTTTGTCTTTCTCGGGTCGTATCTTGTACACAGGTCCCTCAGGGTTTATACGGCGTAGGACCCAATAGGGACTCTCTTCCCAGGGTGGCTCTAACTTGTTCTGGGGACGTTGGTCTAGTACGAGTACTCGGTCTCCGCTTTGGAGGTTGGGAGGTGGAGATGAATTCTTTCCTGGGTGTTCTAAGTCTTGAAGTTTGGTATGTACGATTCAATTAAGAGTTTGCAGCCTGTGGCGGTGATTTCGGACCCATAATGATACCCCGGTCAAGGGCTGAGATTCCTCTGAGTCTAACTCTACCTCCTTGATCCCTTTGCCAGCGCGTCCAAGCAACAGGGAGTAGGGGGTATAGCCGGTAACTCGATGTACTCGGTTGTTATAGACCCATGCTAGTTCAGGGACATATTCGGGCCAACGGGCCTTCTTGTCACTCTCCAGAGTACGCAACATTTGAATTAATGTCCGATTAAATCGTTCGCAGGCCCCGTTTCCCTGCGGGTGGTATGGCGTGGTCCGGGATTTGTCAATACCGTAGAGACGATGTAGTTCCTCCATTATTTTTCCCAAAAAAACATGCTCCTTGATCGGAATGTATCCGTTGAGGGGAGCCGTAAACTTGTATGAAGTTTGGAATGCGGAACCGATGGTCAGGTAATCCACCGTCAGAAGCTCGAGGGGCGCTGAGGTCACGATTGTTTGTACTGAGGCTTGCTGTGCGGGCGGTTTAGCTAATTCGCATAGGCGACAGGTCCGGCAAGTCTCGTCCACAACAGCATGCAAGCGTGGATGATAAATTTTCTGTTGTAACCATTGCAAGGTCTTTTGAGCTCCGAAATGAGCCCCTTTTTCGTGGGCTTCTCGAGCCAGTTCGTTAAGTTGGGCTCCGGGCGCAACTACCTGCCAAATCATCATAGATGTTGTTCGTGATGTCATTTTACGATACAATAGTCCCTTTCGGATAACCAGCCTCTCCCATTGTCGTAACATCATCGACATGTCCTGAGTCAAAGTCTGTCTTTGGGAGTCAGTGGGCAGTTTGCCAGCGGTTACCCATTTCCGGAGAAGTCCAATTTCTTCGTCTTCTTGCTGCTGCTGGATCCACTTATCCCAGGGTTGTTCCAGCATGCCCCTTAGGGTCTCTGTGGGAGGTACTTTCTGGGTGGCAGCTGTGAGCACGGCAGTGTTGAGGGCGAACGGTATCTCTTCCCCTTCTAGTTCGTCGTCTCGACTCCTCCCTGGGGTTGTATGTAGAATTCTGGAGAGGGCGTCAGCGTGTACATTCTCGACCCCTCTTTTATAGATTATTTTATAGTTGAATTTCGCCATCCAGGCCACCCATCTCTGTTCTAGAGCCCCCAATTTGGCGTTTTCCAAATGAGCCAGCGGGTTGTTGTCGGTCCACACAACTACTTCGGAGGCCGCCAGGTACTCTGCGAACCGCTCCGTCATGGCCCACACTACTGCAAGGAGCTCGAGCTTAAAAGAGCTGTAATTGTCAGGGTTGCGCTCGGAATCATGGAGTAAGCGGCTTCCATACACGATCACTCTCTCCTGGCCGTCTTGAACTTGTGACAGCACAGCCCCTAGCTTGTGAAGACTCCCGTCAGTGTGTAGAATGAACGGTTGCGAGAAATCCGCATAAGCTAACACCGGAGCATCCGAGAGCGCAGCCTTGAGGTCTTAGAAGGCCTCTTAATGAGGTTGTTGCCACTGGATTTTTCGTCCATTTGCCCCAGCGGGAGCCCTGTTGTGAGTTCATTTTCCCCTTCACCATTGAGGTCTGATGAACTCCCTCTTCTGGTGAAGGAAGGTAGTGAGGCTGATTACCAAGCAGCTGGGCTGGATGATGATGACTGGGTGACGGGAATTACTGACTGGATATAAGGCAGCCGACACCCTTCTGCCTTGCTGGTGATCTCTCTGAGGGATTCTAGGAGACCAGTCTGATTCCTGCTCCTCAAAAGCTAAGTTTTCTGTTCTACTTTTGCATTTGTGTTTTGGTTTTGTTTTGCATTGTTTTCCTTGATTTCTGCCATTCCCTGCTGGGGTGAACTGAATTCCTTTTTGCTCTGTCTTCAGAAAATACCTGAGTACTGATATAGTCTTTTTGAAGCCTAGCGTCTTCAGGGCTTTTTTCCCTATCAGCTGTTGGCTCTTGTTTTGATAGGGTTTTGGTGGATTACAGACAGCAACTTTTCTATCCTGTCCTGTCTAGTTAGCTTGGGCCCCATCATTTGCTCAGCCTATCTTTCTATCTGTGTGAGTGTTTTTTCATCTTGCTTCACCGTCATTATTTGTTGGGGGCTGCCTATTGCTTTGGGGTCTGCTCTGGGGCAGTTTAGATTTCCCTTTCTGTTTTTAGGCTATGTAGTTCTCCGGCTGTGATCGAGGGGTCTAGGGCACCGTAGGAGCCCCCCACGGCTACTGCTGGTTATTGTTGATAGGTTCAGGGGTCTGCAATCCGATAGCTGCCTACTTCTCTGGTTTTCTGGACTTAGCTAGTATTTCTGTTTTTGCCTCCTACGGTGACTCATTCATAACAGAGCCCCCTTCAGCAGGTCATGCAGGGCTCGAGCTCGACATACAAAATTCTTTACGAAACGACGGTAGTATCCGGCCAACCCCAGGAAGGCACGCACGTCTTTTATTGTCTCGGGGGTGGGCTATCCCTGAATGGCAGCAACCTTTTCTCGGGACGGCCTTACGCCCTCTGCCGAGATGACATGGCCCAGATATTCGATCTGGGTGCGAAATAGGTGGCATTTCTTTGGTTTTACCTTCAACCTGTACTTTTGCAGCCGGCCGAGTACCTGCCCCAACCGCTTCGGGTGGTCCTCAAATGTGGCAGCATAGATGATAATATCGTCTAAGTACATAAACGTGGCCTCAAAATTGAGATCTCCCATACACCGCTCCATCAACCGCTGAAAGGTCCCCGGGGTGTTGGCCAGTCTGAACGGCATACGATTGAATTCAAATAGTCCCATAGGTAGTATGAACGCCGTCTTAGCCCTGTCTTCTTCGGACATGGGCACCTGCCAGTACCCACTGGCCAGGTCCAAAGTCGAAAAATACGTCGCCTTCCCCAAGGTGGACAAGGATTCTTCTATTCAGGGTAGTGGGTATGAGTCTTTAATGGTGCAAGCATTCAGTTTTCGATAGTCCACGCAGAATCATAAGGTGCCATCTTTTTTGCGGACCAACATAATGGGGGCCGCCCAGGGGCTTTGGCTTTCTTGAATAACTCCCTTTCGTAGCATTTGGGCCAGCAAAGTTTTCACCTCTTGGTAGAGTTGTGGAGGAATCTGTCGATATCGTTCTCGGATGGGGGCCGCCCCTGCTGTGAGAATTCCATGGGTGATGGCGGTGGTACATCCAAAATCTTCCTCATGACTAGCAAATACCTTGTGGTACTGTCCGAGCAGTGTTACTATCTGGGAAAGCTGATCTGAAGTTAGTCTGGAGAGCTCGGCCCGCATCTGTTCCAGGATGTTTCAATCCTTCTCTTGACTCGAGATTTCGGTAGCCTGTAGAGTCCAGACAGTTACTTCCCAAGGGTCCTCAGATTGCACTCTCAATTGAACTGCAGGGCCCGGCAACACTTCTTCCAAAGGCCTTACTAGCTTGGCCAGTTCAGTCCGAGCTTTCAGGACAATGTCTTGGTCTTCCGGGTAGATGCAGCGCACCAGGACGGTCCCTTTTTGCACTGTGGTCAGGGAACGGGCCACCAGTATGCCAGGAGGCAAGCGCTCTGAGTAGCCTGGCTCCACCTGCATCTCCACACGCTCCAAGGGTATCAAGGCTCTAATTGACAGGGCCATCACCGTCTGGCCAGGAGGCAGTGCAAGCAGGGGAGCCGCTGGTGCGATGACTTTGCCCAGAGCCTCGCCCTCCCGACAGTCCTGATGTACCCGCGCTTCCCGTACCAACTGCTGGAATACCTGTCCTTGTGCCGTGCGGGAACCCCACTGCTTCAGGATCTTGTGTGTGGGATCATTGAGGAGTAGATTGCTGAACTCCCACAGTATGTTCATGCCCAGAATGACTGGATGTTGCTTATCGGTTTCCCCTTGAGTCAGTACCACTCCTCTGCGACCGATGGATTTACCGCACAGCGTCACCTGTACCCACACCACCCCAGCAACAGGGACCGATAGTTGATTGGCGGCTACCAGTCTGATCATGGGTCCCCACTGGGGTCTCGCTGCTTTGGGGAAATTTTGCCGGAAATAAGTTGCAGGCATAGTTGTCACTTGTGACCCCATGTCCACTAGGCACCGGACTGCCCGGCCCTCTACTTCTGCCCATACCACTGGACATTTTGCGACCAAATCTTCGGGACTTTCACCACCCCTGATCGTGGTTGCTGGCTCCGAGCAGCATCCCCCCAGCCCGAAGCCCTCTAGTTTAATGGCCGCCGAGGTGGGTATCTCCCATGCCGCAGACACTCTCAGGTGAAGTGGCCCGGCTCCCCGCACTCATAGCACCGGGTCTGCGCAGACCGATCGCCCCGGGGGGAGCGGGGCCCCCAGGGGCTGGAATTGAAACTAGGTTGTCCAGTCCCGGACTCAGTCCTTCTCTTCACTTCGGCCAACTCGCCCTTGATGTTCTTCAATTCTTTTTTCATCTCCTCCACCCATTGAGGCTCCTCCACCCGTTGAGGCTCCTCCACTGCGTTCACGGGGGCCTCTACACTCCGGACCTCCCCTACTCTTGTTCTCGAGTGCGTGCTTGACTTCCCACCTCTGAAAAGTCTATACGGGGTTTCATTCTGACCTGCTCCCGCAATGCCTGTTTTATTAACGGGTCCCGCAGTCCAGTCACCAGTAGGTCGCGTAGGGTAATGTCAATAGGTCCTACCCCTACACCATCCTTTCTTTCTATGGCCGTATGCAACTCTTGGAGGACATTCATATATTGGGTGATAGTCTCCCCCTCTCCCTGCATCCGACTGAACAACCGGGTCCTTAACTCTCCCACATTAGTTGGGTCCCCATGGGTCTGTTCTACAATATGTAAAACTTTATCAAAGGTGTTGCGGTGTCCCGGGGGCCTCAACATTACTGAATTCCGAGCCTCCCCATCTAACGCCATGAGAGCTACTTCGGCTTCCAGGTCAGGAGTCATCGGGTGCATTCGAAAGAGCCCCCGCATCCGTTCTGTCCAGCTCCATAGCATAGTATTGGAACCAGAAAACCTAGACAGGTTGCTCAGCATAGCCCCCAACGAAATGCTGGAGCTGGGGCCCTCGCTATCTGTCGAGATCACGGCCCTGCCCTGGTCTGGAGCATCGTTGTCCGCGCTCGGAGACTGCATACTGCCGACTACGCCAAATGTAGGTAACAGCAGGTACGTAAGATGCAGTGAGGAGACACGAGACTGGATGAACTTTGGCTAAAAAAACTTATAACTTTTTGCCACTAGGTCAATGCTAAGCAACCAAAAGTAACAATAGAAGATACTATCCTGGCAGGGACTATGCACCAACAAGCACTTTAACTGAGAACACAACTAATCCGGCAACAGCCGGTTGCTATAGGGCTGCGATATGGCCGAGTACGGGTCCTTATTTCTAAAGTGTCACTTATCCGTCCTGACATCCCTCGATGTCGCTGATGGGCTGCGTTGGTGTCACAGCCACTGGGCCCAGCTGCTGAAGATCTGTTGTAATCTTCGGCACCCCAGCACCCAGGAGGAGTTGGGGCACAACAGGCCCTGAAGGAGTCTTGGAGTTGGGTCACAACAGGCCCTGAAGGAATCCTGGAGCTGGGCACAACAGGCCTTGGAGGAGTCTTGACGTTGGGGCACAACAGGCCCTGAAGGAGTCCTGGAGCTGGGCACAACAGGCACTGAAGGAGTCTCTTGATGAGGCAACCCCCTGTAAACACAGCGGGGTTCGGCTTATCTGCAAGTTTAATGAGAATCTCGTCTCCAAGCTAGGTTATGTCGCAGTTCCCAGGAGTGGCGGTTGGCAGGCCACGTGCACGGCTTGAACCTATGCGAAGAGTTCCCCTGTAGGCGGGGAGTATGTCCCAACTGCCGACTGTGGCAGGGTGATGTCCACTGTGGCCGATGATGAAGAGGCCGCAGCCGCAGACTGAGGCAGGGCGGCAGCGTGCAGACCACTGCAGCGGGCTGGAGTGAAGTGGCAGTGGCTGCAAGACCAGAGCACAGTGGTAACGGCTGCGGACGACTGTGGGTGGGGAGCGGCCACGGATTGGAGTAAAGCACAAGTCTCTTGTCTGCAGGTTCGTCGCTTACCCTCTGCAGGCCACTGAAGGTCTCCCCGCTGGTCAATGTCTGTCACCCTGGCTCTCTCAACCTCCCACGGTTTCTTGCTCCATGTCTGCCTCACCGCCAACTGACTCCCCTTCGCGCTCCCTGCCCCTTTAATACTCACCCCTCCCCTTGTTGCCCTGTCACTCTCAGCAGTCCACTCTCCTCCTCTGCTCTCCGGCTACTGTTTCCTTAGGAACTCAGATGGCGGTCCCCACCCTGCTCTGAAAGCATGGATGATCTAGGGCCTGGTTCCCTGCTTCTTAGCTCTCACTCCTGGATCAGTCACATGTCATCATGGCATCCAGGCATACTTTCTCCTTCTTCACACTGAGAACAACAAGTCGGCCCCTCCCCCTCCCAGTTAGGGTATGTCTGCAAAGCTCGCAGCTTCAGACAAATGAGGGAATGAGGAAAATTGTGTGTGTGTGTCTAGCAGAGAAATCATAACTCCCATTGCGCACAAAACACATACAGAACTGTACATATTTAACTCTTTTGTGGTGATAAAGAGGCAGGGCGCCACATTCCCCCCTAGTTAAAGGTAGCTCATCCTCGGGCTACACAAGGAACATAAGCACACAACAAATGACATAACAGTTAACTTGAGTATAAGTAAACAGTCACATTAACTGAGTTGAAGTCGTGGATTACAGCCCAGAACCACTTCTGATTGTTTGGATCATCCCTGAGTGCAGCTGCAGGGCACACACACCATAATAGAAAATTCACTGCACTGGCTGATTTAGATGGCTTCCTGCCATGGCACGATGAACAGTTTCTTCTTCTTGAGCTTAAGAGTCTTTACAAGAGTTCTTGTAGTAGAAAAAAGGCATAATAACTACTAAAATCTCACATTAGTCCATGTGGGCACAATTTCTTTAACATTTTGAATAACGTTACCTAAAGCAAAGTTCAATGTTAGTACAACTCAAAAACAAATTATTAATCTTAGACTATTTTTACAAATCATTTCTATAGCGAGAAGGGGTTTGGCCCCGTGTGCTACGCTGTGATCTGCGCAAGATAGGAATACTAGACGACTTCCTACAACTCTTTAAACCTACCATGGGTACAACAGGTTCACTGCTGACTGTAGGCAAGTTTTCTGATTCTTCCTCATGCACAGCGTTAGTGGTTGGCATTAGTGACTCATTGCTTCCAGAACAATTTGGTGTCTCTGGTAAAGACCTTTGTGGGAATACCATCACTGGAACTACCACTGCGTTGTTAACTTGTAGCCAACAGCTAGGCAATTCACCTAGAACAGTGCGAATCTTGGTATCAGTCTTTTCTTTTAGCTGAGAGTCTTCCTTAGTCTCAACTCTTTCACGCAATTGTGCTGATTTCAGATTGTCTCTGGATACGGTGGTACACGCTTTTCCGCCGTCTTTGGAGATAGTGCACACTTTGCTGTTGTCATGACTAGGAGGTTGAATAGTGAAAGGCTGAGCCTCCCATTGGTCATCTAACTTGTGGTTTCTTCTCTTTTTCTTCAACACTTGTTCACCTGTTGGTAAGGGGGTTGCAACATCATGTCTATTAGAGTTCCTTTCCTGTTTTTGCCTAGCTTGAGCAAGACTTTCCTTTACACATTGCTGAACTTTTTGATACTGCAATTGTCTTTCTGTATTCCAATCCGTGTCCAATTGGCTAGATATGGTTTCAGGAGTTAGGACTCCCATTTCCAGCTCGATGGGGAATTTACCTGGACGTGCACGCATCAAGTAAGCTGGAGCATATCCTGTTTCGCTGGTTGGGATATGGTTGTACATTTCAATCAAATCAGGTAATTTCTCAGGCCATTGGTTCCTTTCCTCTAGTGGTATGATCTGCAATAACTTGATTACCAGATGGTTCAGTTTTTCACAAAGACCATTGCCTTGTGGATGGTGTGATATAGTTCTGATGTTTTTACATCCATAGTGGGAGCAAAATTCTTGGAAGACCTCTGCTTTGAAGGCTAGACCTCTGTCTGTCAGCACTTGATCTGGGTAGCCATGGGGTCTGCAGAAATATTCCTGGAATGCCTTTGCAGCTGTTCTTGCTGTTTGGTCTTTCACCGGAACGACCACTAGGAAACGGGACTAGTGATCCACTATTGTTAAGGCATAGGTATACCTAGATCGGGGTTAGTTGCACGTGGTCTAGGGCCACCAGTTCCAAAAGTTGTTTAGTGATAATGGGCTTCAAGGGGGCCCTTTGATTGGCAGAATTCTTTCTTCTGAGATTACGTGGGCCGCATTCCCTACACCACTGTTCAATAGACTGTCTCATACCAGTCCCGAAGAAGCGGTCGAGGATGACTACTTCCAGCTTTTTCCAACCAAGACCATAGGCACGTCCTTTTTGGGGACCACGATCTGCCATACCAGTTCATGTGTATGTGGGTTAATTGCTATTCGGATCAACTTGCCTTCATAAAGGAACAGCTTCTTTCTCTCTTTCCACAACTGTTGGACCTCTGCAGGCGCATCAGGAGCTGGAGACGAATCTGCTTCTCCAAGGAGTTCTATGACAATACATATAGCCGGGTCACTGCTCTGCATCTCTGCCCAACCATGGTGAGGTAGTGGATTAAGGGAAACTACGTGAACAGCATGACTTCTCCCTGTCACGTGGTTAGAGTCTTAGGAGGCACCGTGGCGGTGGAATGCCGGCATCTCCATTTCTTCCAGATCTTCATGATCTTCTGCTGGATCAGGAGCATTTAGCATTCAGGACAAAGCATCAGCATTGGCATTTTTAGTGCCAGCTCGGTATTTAATGACGAACTCATAATTTGACAACCGAACCATCCATCTTTGCGCAAAGGCGCCGAGCCTGGCGGTCTCCAGATGGGTTAACGGATTGTTGTCCATATAGATGGTAAATTTAGACGAGGCCAAATAGTGATTGAACCTTTCGGTCACTGCCCAAATGATAGCCAAGAATTCTAGCTTGAAGGAGCTATAGTTGGTAGGGTTCCTCTCAGTAGGACGAAGCTTCCGACAGGCATAAGCAATGACTTTCTCCTTACCCTGCTGCACTTGAGATAGGATAGCTCCTAATCCAACATTGCTGGCATCGGTGTGCAGGATAAACGGCTGATCATAGTCTGGATACGCTAAGACCTCTTCTCGAGTAATGCTTGCTTAAGGCTGTTGAATGACTCATTCAACCTAGCATTCCACTCTATCAGCGGACTCATGCCTCTGGCCTTTTTGGGTTGGCCAACTAGGAGATCTTGAAGAGGGGCTGCCAATTTAGTAAAGTCTTTGATAAAGCGTCTGTAATATCCCACTAGGCCTAGGAATTGTCTGACCTCTTGGATGTTGGTGGGTACCTGCCAGTCTCTTATGACAGTCACTTTGTCTGGGTCAGGTGCTACTCCTTCTGCACTCACGACATGACCTAAATACTGCACTTTGAGCTTTAGGAGATGACACTTAGATGGTTTTACCTTTAAGCCGAAGTTGGACAATGCTTCCAAGATCTCTGCCATGTGTTGCAGATGTTCCTCATGTTATGGCACACAAAATGCGTGTGTCGTCATCTTAATTGTCTGCTTCCAAATTGGTTGTGGGGTCTTACGGCCGGAGAAATCGGGACAAATGCAAGCAATTGTCTGTCTCTCAAATGATTTCTGATTTATTTCCAGATGTGTACATTTTATAGCAAAAATCGAGCTGTCTCATTGCATTACATCATGGGTTCTTTCCAAATTACTGATTACCCCAAATAGCAAATTATTATTGATCTCATATGTCCTATATCTACTATATAATCATTACGCACATAATTATTGTTTCTATCCTAATCCACCCTAGTCCACCCAGTTTTGATGAAGCTAGGTTGGTTATATAATACAGAAATAAGTCTTAGAGAATCAGAAATATCCGAAATATCTTAAAGCTACAGGATTCTAATATTCAGCAAAACATCCACATAATAATATAATTTTGATTCTTGTATATATTCATATGCCATATATTCTCCCCTTAAAAGTCCCCCTTTGGAGATATGCAAAATCAAAAACCCTAATCTCGTCGAGCCTATCGATCTGTCCTCCCAGCCTACCTATCTCAACAATGCTGGAACCTAACTAACTAATCTTCACCGTATACACGAGACGACCCATCTCTAGTAGATGGACCCTCTCCTAACGGACTTTGCACAGGAGGAAGTCAGATACTAGTTTCTCCATCGCAGGTGTTCTTCAGGCAGACATATTCCGGGGGGATGTGGATATGGCATTCTTCTCATGGGTTCATAGGAGTATCTTTCATATAGGGGATCTTCAAAGTCGGCATGCATGGTCATTACTGTGGTTTCCATGGTCGTCATCATCATTTTCTTAAGGCATGGAGCTATGCAGCATAGAATTAAGGCAAATATGATCAAAGCATATAAAAATAGCTATTGCAAACTTAATGGGTCAATAATTGCCTTTATGGCATCACCAGTGTATTTTATATACCATTGTTGATTATAGTATAGGTAGTTTATCCACTTTGCATTCTTATTTACGGGGATGGTGGGTTTAAACACAGCTGCTGTCTTATTTTCAACTTTGAATTTGTCAGTTACCCCCTGTGTGCCCCCACTGGTATCTATGCTTCTTAGCAAAAATTTACCTTTTTTGTCACCATTTTCTCTCCCAAGTTTAGTACTTGAGCCTAATACATATAACCCTTGGTCATTCTTTGAGGGGTTCTCAATGGTGAGGTACAGAACTATACATCCCTTCTTGGGGCAGTGGGTGGCAGGGAAGGGTAGGCCTGGAAGGGCTCTCTGGCCTTTAAAAGGGGCTTTGGACAGTCATGCAGCTTAATAGGCTTATTCCCCATTTGTCTCTGTGTTGTAAGGCCTGGACTGGTTGATGTCTCCAGTCCCTTTCACCAGTGTGCCACCCAACAACTGACCAATCCTCACAGTTTGAACCTTCCCCTGTTTCAGCAGTAGTGACACAGATGAATTGTGTACTTAACCAGATGTCAAACTGTGCCATGGGACCTGGACATTCTACTATGAGACAGTAGTCAAATTGATATGTTACTCTTGGGGTGGAGACATTATACCAGAATGTCAGTATACCCTTCTCATGAGTGACTACCCCTTGGTGACTGACTACCCCTTGAGCTAGGAAAAGGATAAGTGCCAGACGGATGAAGAGTGGCAGCCGCTACTGGACTCTGGATCCAGCATCTCCTTGCAGTGGGAAGCATGGACCCATGGACTGCTGTGATAGTTGACAGGACTTGGAACGGGCTGTCATCTCTAGGTTGAAGGGTACGTCTGTTGAACCTCTTGGTGATGAGGACTCAGTCATCGGGCAAAATCTGGTGGGTTCCTAGGTCCTGTGGATCTGGGATGGATAAAAAACTTGAAAATATATTTTAGTCACATGTTTTTAAACTTAGTCTGCATATAGACAATTATAATGAACAAAATATAATCCTAAACTGTGAATATTTACAAGTAGGATCTTATAGGGCTGAGTTTTGTTGGACCTGCTAGTGTATGTGTGACCCAAGGGAAAGACTAAACTCTTATGCTATGACTCCCCTGTTTCCTGTATAGCATCAAGTATGTAGAGTTTTGTTCGAGACCTTAAATTTTCCTTGTTCATCCTTAGGCATATTTCATCTTAGGTCCATTTCTTTTTTTCTTCTTTGAATGCTTGTTTCTGGAGTGTCAGAACATCTTTTTCCAGGGTTATCCCTTTTCCTCTGTTTCTGTGTCAAGCGGTATTACTGCTGCTTCTTTTGCTGTTACTTCAGCTAGTCTGTTGCCCACTGCTTCCCTTGAAATGTCTCCAGTGTGTGTGCTTTAACTTTTACCACCGCAACTCTTCCTGGCATCAACAAGGACTCCATTAATTCTTGTATGGCTTTGTGGTGTCTTACCAGCGTTCCATTAGCCGTGATGAAGTCTCTTTCCTTCCATATTGATCTTGATAGCTTCATGCTGAGTGGACCTCTTGTATGCTTCTGTCAAGGCCCACAGTCCTGCCTTTGGGTGTAGGCAGTGGTTTTGCTGGCAGCATGTATCTTCTGTGGCTATTGCTATACCAGTGTGCAAACGGCCTTCTTGGTCTGCATACCTTGGTCTATCCAGAAAGAGCGTCGACTGCCTCTTCCACTAATGTGTCAGAGATGTGGTTTTCATCCTCCATCTTCCTCCCCCCTCTGGCAGAGATAGGAGAGTATCTGGACAGCACTTCTGGAGATTGTGACGTTGTCTGGGAGCAGAGTAGGGCATTGCAGACATAGGTGCTTTGGGCTAGGATCTTCAATTGGTGACCCATAAGGATGTCAGAAGCTTTGTTCAGCACAGGTGGGTTGCAAACACGGTTCTCATGCAGGTTGGGACTCCAGGAGCCACTGGGTCAAGTCTTGGAGAGTAGTAGCGAGGAGGGCGTTGTCTTCCTATATGAAGCTGTGTTAGGACTCCAGTTGCATGGTCAGGCTTCTTCATGACAAACGGGCAGAACAGTTCAGTATAGCCTGGCAGTCCTAGAGCTGTGAAAATGTGATTGCAATTTAGCATATAAAACCCATTGATGCCTTCCTTGGTTAACCTTAGAATCATAGAATCATAGAATCGTAGAGTTGGAAGGGACCTCCTGGGCCATCTGGTCCAACCCCCTGCTCAAAGCAGGATTCGCTAAATCATCCCAGTCAGATGTCTGTCCAGCCTCTGTTTGAAGACTTCCATTGAAGGAGAACTCACCACTTCTCGTGGCAGCCTGTTCCACTCATTGATCACTCTAACTGTCAAAAAGTTTTTTCTAATATCTAATCTGTGTCTCCTCCCATTCAGTTTCATCCCATTGCTTCTAGTCTTTCCTTGTGCAAATGAGAATAAAGTTGATCCTTCTACAATGTGACAGCCCTTTAGATATTTGTAGACAGCTATTAAGTCTCCTCTCAGTCTTCTCTTTTGCAAACTAAACATTCCCAAATCCTGCAACCTTTCCTCATAAGACAGGGTTTGCAGACCGGTCACCATTCTGGTCGCTCTTTTCTGAACTTGCTCCAGTTTGTTGATGTCTTTTTTAAAATGTGGTGCCCAAAACTGGACACAATATTCCAGATGAGGTCTGACCAAAGAGGAGTAGAGGGAAATAATGACTTCACGTGATCTAGACTGTATGCTTCTGTTAATACATCCTAGAATTGCATTTGCCTTTTTTGCTGCTGCATCACACTGTTGACTCATATTCAGTCTGTGATCTATTAGTATACCCAAGTCTTTTTCACATGTGCTGTCACTTAGCCCTATTCCTCCCATTCTATATATGCTTTTTCCATTTTTATTGCCCAGATGTAGTACTTTGCATTTCTCCCTGTTAAAAACCATTCTGTTAGTTGCTGCCCACTTCTCCAGTTTATTTAAATCTTTTTGAATCCTCTCTCTCTCTTCTCTAGTATTAGCTATCCCTCCTAGCTTTGTGTCATCAGCAAATTTAATCAGTTTACCCTCAATTCCTTCATCTAAATCGTTGATAAAGATGTTGAACAATACAGGGCCCAGGACAGAGCCCTGTGGTACCCCACTTGAGACATTCTTCCAACTGGATGTGCAGCCATTTACGACCACTCTTTGGGTCCGATCACTAAGCCAGTTATGAATCCACCTAACAGTTGCCTTGTCCATTCCATACTTAGTCATTTTTTCAATAAGGATTGTATGAGAGACTTTGTCAAATGCTTTGCTGAAGTCAAGATATACTATATCTACAGCATTTCCTTGATCCACCCAATCAGTGATACCGTCATAGAAGGAAATTAAGTTAGTCTGACATGACTTATTAGTTACAAACCCATGCTGACTCTGTTTAATCACTTCATTCTTATCCAGGTATTGACATACATGTTGTTTAATAATTTGTTCAAAGATCTTTCCTGGTATAGAAGTCAGACTCACCGGCCTATAGTTACCTGGGTCCACCTTCTTCCCCTTTTTGAAGATAGGAACAACATTTGCTCTTCTCCAGTCTTCTGGCACTTCTCCTGTTCTCCAAGAATTTTCAAAGATTATAGAGAGGGGTTCAAAAATTTCTTCTGCTATCTCCTTCAGTACTCTGGGGTGTAATTCATCTGGACCTGGAGACTTGAATTCATTTAGGCTAGCTAAGTGTTTCCTCACTATCTTTCTGTTTATAGATATCCTGGATTCTTCTATTCCCTTAATAGGACAGTGAATAACAGTTGATGTTACATTTCCTTTCTGAGAGAAAACAGATGCAAAATAGGAATTTAAAAGTTCAGCCTTCTCAACATCCTGTCTTACCATTTCATCATTTTCATCCTGTAAAAATCCTATAGCATCTTTGACTTTTCTTTTACTTTTGACATATCCCCAAAATCCTTTATTATTGCTTTTGACATCTCTTGCAAGCCTCAATTCATTTTCAGCTTTAGCTAATCTGATTTGTGCCCTGCAGGTTCTGCAGACAGCATTATATTCTTCTTTGATTATAAAAAGGTTGCATGTGTACAAGAGCAGTATTGGCTTGGCTGTCTTCAGTCAGGGGAGGAGGTCATCCATATATATTGTAAAAGAATGGCAGTGGGATGTGTCCTCCTCCAGGGCTCCAGGACCGTGGTCATGGCTCAGGTGAACATAGAGAGGCTATACTGTGCCCCTTGAGGCATCATAGGCCAAGTATATTGCTGGCCCTCATGTGTGAAAACCAACAGGTACTGGCTTGCAGCATGGAGGGGTAAACTGAAGAAAAGGCATCGGCCAGGTCAATCACCATAAACCATAGAAAAATAAATAGAATTGATAATAAACAGAGTGTGTGGGTTTGGCATCATAGATAAGTCCAGTACTATGACTTCATTGACAGCACACAAATCATGCATCATGCAGAACTTGATAAAAATAATTACAGATTGTTAAATAAAAAATGAATATTGCAATTTCCTTGGTAGCAGAGCTCCTGGCTTCGGGACCACCTTTACAAACTGGATTTTCAACCTGCCATTATCTTCCAGGCATCATGCCCATAGTGAATCTGGGATCAATGCCATTAATTCAACGCCCACATGATCAGGTTTGTCCTGTAGAGGGAGGAGACATTATACATCTGCAGCAGATAGATCAATGTCCCTGATTATACTTCTGGTTGCACCGGTAACTACCAGGAAATTTGAGCGGAACATCCTCAACCTCTAGCTGGGTGAGAAGTATTGTTTCTCTCCTGTATTTTTGTGGACTGTAAAAAAATATACATACTTTCATGGGTGGTGGAATCAGTATGCCAGTACCCTATTAAAATCTAAAACTCAATATTGGTGGGTGTCAAAGCTTCTTCCAACTGGGGACTAATTTACATTTTAAATCTAAAATCCAGAAACTTTTTATTACATCGGTGGAAGAAACTATCCACAGGTTCTCCTTTCCCCTGCATGACATCCTGGAGAATGGGGGTCTGGCAGAGCTTACTAGGGTATCTGTATCCTGGTATTTCCAGGAGTCCTTGCGTGGAGTAGATTGTGTATGAGAGTATAAGCTTTGAGGCTTAAAAGATGATGATGATAATGATGTCCCCCCACCATATAGCGATGGATACTATAAATTATCAGTCTGAGCTATTTATTTCCTGTCTTCTCCTGTTCTGTTTAATCATGTACCTCCATGTCATATTCATCTTTTTCTTCATTATTCTTTTCATAAACTACATTACTTAATAAAACTATAATGGATGCTGGACAGGATATAGCATAAGGCGCGCTATCTATATAAATAATTGGAAAGAAGGTAAGGCTACTTGGATGGGTCATCTGACAGTCAGAACAAGTCTCACAATATTCTGCATTTGACAGCTGGCGCATGTCCAGTCATCGGGACTGTAAGTAAGAAGTATAAATGAATGTAATGCAGATATTGTAACTGACACATCTTCCTGTGTAAATACTTGTTTTGAATAAAATTCAGCAATCTTGTTATATTCCTCTCCTCATCCCTTTTTCCTAACTTTCTCTGCCATCTTATAAAATGCTTCAGGGTCCTGTAAGACCTTATGGTACCTGAGGCTAGAACGCTGCTTTCTACTCATTAACACTTTCTTTCATTCCTTCTTATCCAATCCTCCTCCCCTCAGGATCGGAGGGTTTCTTAACATACATTTTCTTTCCTCACTCCACTATGGGTCATATCTGTCTTATAGATATCAACTGACTACTCCCACCCATTCTATCATTTGAATTCTGAGGGACATGTGTGTGCGTCTTGAGACAAATTCTCACGGGGTTATGAACGGTTGGATATGTAACTGTAAAAGCTGTATGTACTCCTTATGTCCGAGTAAAGGGGTCTTCAGTGAACATAGTGATGTCTAGCTATCTTGAACACAGTAATACAGGGAATTAACAAACAATTAACACCAGAGTATTTCACAAATGTTGTGTATCCAGAAACTGCGTAGTCTATAAATACCTAATAAATTGTTAAAATTTCTGTTTCCTCAACACTTTCGCTCTAAAACATTTAAAAAAAAACCATCTCACAGAGAAATGTAGTGACATTAGTAAAACATAAAAAAAAAATAATAAACTTCAAATCTCACACTACCAAAAATATCTGTACAAATCAAAGCAATTACCATTCAAGCATTTCTCTCTACCTGAACAAGTTTTAGCAACTAACCTTATAATTATAAAGTATATAAAACAAAACCGGTTTAACCAACTCTCTAATTTCACAACATATATATATACAGTATATAGAGAATGCATTCAAAAGTTTTAACCACATGCTAATACGCCTTCTGCTGGCAAATCATACACAATACAAAAGACAAAAGACAGAATGAATTCAAAACTGGCACTGACATCAAATACTGCGAATCCTTGACACCAAAACACTTCACATTTACTTATCCATATGCCAGCCTAATTAGTAGAGATGAAAAATCTACACTTGGGCAAAACATACAGGGAGAGAGCAATCACTCAGTCACATCAACACGGTAATTGTAATTACCCTTCCACCCATTTAGAATAAAACCTATGAACCTATGCTGCAGCTAAAACACAATCATCTTAGCCAGATGATGTCCGGTGGGAACCCTGCAAGAAGTCACCAACCACTTAGAGGTTGGAAAATCACTCAGAGTAATCAAGCCCCTTCTCCCACTTGCCCACTGAGAGAGACACAGTTCAGACTTCTGCGATCATCGGTCAAGCCGAGAGCAGGACCGGAACCAGAGAGACAGTGAATTTGATCAGTACATCTCCCTATCTTTTTTTTTCTTTTTCTTTTTCAGGCTGGCCGAGGTAACAATCACATATGCAAATAACCAAAACAGCAAAGAAGAGAGGCAAAGCAGATAAGGCCGACAATTAAGGAAATCGTGACCAGGGTGGGTTTTTGGTGCTAGGACTTGTCAGATTGGTCACTATGTCCAAGTCTGATAGCCGACTGACCTTTATCTGAGCATGGAAACACTGGAGGGTTATAGGTAAGATGAATAATTTTCTTACTTAGTTGGAGTTGCACTTCTCCACCCTTGAGTGGTCTGGTCCAAGATTGGAGGTCTTCTTTGCGGCTGGTCAGGTTCGAATTTTCGTCCTATCCCCACGTTGGGCGCCAAATGTTATGGCACACAAAATGCGTGTGTCGTCATCTTAATTGTCTGCTTCCAAATTGGATGTGGGGTCTTACGGCAGGAGAAATCAGGACAAATGCAAGCAATTGTCTCTCAAATGATTTCTGATTTATTTCCAGAAGTGTACAACATTTTATAGCAAAAATCGAGCTGTCTCATTGCATTACATCATGGGTTCTTTCCAAATTACTGATTACCTCAATTAGCAAGTTATTATTGATCTCATATGTCCTATATCTACTATATAATCATTATGCACATAATTATTGTTTCTATCCTAATCCACCCTAGTCCACCCAGTTTCGATGAAGCTAGGTGGGTTATACCATACAGAAATAAGTCTTAGAGAATCAGAAATATCAGAAATATCTTAAAGTTACAGGATTCTAATATTCAGCAAAACATCCACATAATAATATAATTTTGATTCTTGTATATATTCATATGCCATATATTTTCCCTTTAACACTCATAGGTCCTGGAATATACAATCACATCATCCAAGTACAATAGCATAGTCTCAAAGTTCATATGTCCCAGGCAACTTTCCATAATTCTCTGAAAGGTCCCAGGAGCACTGCTCAATCCGAATGGCATGTAATTAAATTCACATAGCCCCATAGGAGTAGCGAACGCAGTTATTTCTTTGTCTGCCTCAGCAACAGGAACCTGCCAGTACCCACTGGTTAAGTCCAAAGTGGAGAAGTACTGTATCTAGCTGAATTTAACGCTGCTAGTGACTCCTCTATGCGCGGCAAGGGGTATGCATCTTTGTGAGTAATTTTGTTAAGTTGTCACACATGTGCATTGTACCGTCTTTCTTTTTGACTAACACCAGAGGAGCTGCCCAAGGACTGTAGCTATCCCTGATTACCCCTGATTGATACATTTCTTTTAGCATACCTTTTTCACACTGATAATGAGCTGGAGGTATAGGACGATACCTTTCTTTGATAGGTGGGTGATCTCCTGTGGGGATGTTATGTTGAAACCCTTTACCTGCCCAAAATCTAAGGGATGCTTACTGAAAACCCTCTCGTATTCTTGCACCACCCGCTGCACTCAATTTTTCTAATGTACAGGAGTGAAGAAAGTGCCAACATGTATCTTTTGAAACCATTCATCGGTCTGAACAAAATAGCCATTTCCATCCGTCGCTTCTGACGGACTCAAGAGTTCTACAGCCTGAATATCATTGTTACTGACTGAGAACAGTTTGGCTACGGTTGCATAACAGGGCAAGCAAGCTTCCTCCTCTCCACAGTTCAGAACATGTACCAGAACCCTGCCCCTTTTAACATCAACAATTCCCCTGGCTGTGAGCACAGTAGGTCTGCTATCTGAGTAGACTGGTTCAAGGAGAGCTTGGTAGTCCCGTCCTCTGATGCCTATGGCTGCTCTGCACCAGATGAGAGTCTCACTCCTAGGGGGAAGCTTAATGGAGTAGGGATCACTCACCCTTACACTACCAATCTCTCCACCAGTTAACACCACCTGCTGTTGCTGCACAAGGGCCTTGATATCTTTATTGAGGGCATGCTGTTCTTTGTACGGGGCCGACTTGGCTATGTCTTTCAAAATGGTTATGACCTCACTTAAACAATTTTCAATCACATTTGTGCCCAATGTTATGATACATCTCTACCACCACAAGACATTGAGCTTGGAGCTCCACCTTCCCCACTTTAATGACAACCTCTTTGTACCCCACCTGTGTCAGAGGTTGACCATTACCTGATAATAGTGACAAGTTACCATCAGGAAGTTGGGTGAAATCAGCATCAGTCCAATATCTTTGGTACAGTGTGTGAGGCATTGTGGTTACCTGTGATCCAGTGTCCACGAGGGCAGTGAAGGGGATACCATCCACTACCATGGGTATAATTGGACGTCCTCCAACATACCTGTTTCTCCAGTTAGTTGGACCCGATTGTCTTACTCCTGGGTGGGTGGTCCTTGGCCCCAGGGGTCACCCATTTAAAGGACATTCTCTTTTGATGTGATCCACCTTATTGAACCGTCTGCAGATGGGTCTTCCAGAAGAATCAAATCTGTTGTGAACTCATTTTCGGCTCAACCAGTTGAGAGTTCTCCTTCCGCTCTCCCTCTGGTGGTGACATGAGGTAGTGAGGTTGGTTTAATTGGTAGCGATCTGCCACCTGATGAGGAGGATAACGATTGGATCTCTGGAGTATCAGACTGGATATAAAACAGCCGACGCCCTATCCTGGTGCTGGTGATTCAGTCTGCTTCTCAGGTCTTGGACTTCAGCTCTGTTCCAGTCTTCTCAAGTTAAGTTTGTTTTTGCTATTGTTCACACTTGCTCTTGTTGGTCAATTCAGTTTTTTGTGGTCAGCCAGCCCCTGCTGGGGTTGTGCTGAATTTCTACTCCTATTTATCTGTATTTGCCTTTGGGTCCCTTATTAGATTGGCCTCTTTTTGCTCTGTCTCAGAATATTTTAGAGTGCTGATATAGTGGGAGAAGTCTAGTGATTTCAGGGTTAATTTTGCTATCAGAAGAGTTGGACATTATTTTGGTAGGGTTTTTGGCAGATTGCAGACAGTGTCTTTCCTTTCCTGTCCTTTCTAGTTAGTCGGGTCCCATCGTATGCTCAGCCTATTTTTCTGCCTTTGTGTTTTCATCTTGTTTCACCGTCAATACATGTGGGGGGCTGTCTTTCCTTTGGGGTCTGCTCTGGGGCAGTTAGTTTTCCTCTTTTCCTGCTTTAGGCTTATGTAGCTCTCTGGTTGTGACGAGGCGTCTAGGATCATCGTAGGTACGCTCCACGACTGCTGCTAGTTGTGTGGTAAGATCAGGGATCTGCAATCTGCATAGTTACCAACCTCTCTGGTTTTCTGAGACTTGGCTTGTGTTGTTTTTTCCTCCTCAGTGACCCATTCATAACAGAATCACCAGCCATACCGCAGATTCTAGGGTACTCAAAGCAGGAGAAAATTGTTTAAAAAGAAAGAAAAAAAAAAGAAAAGTGTCAGAATTTTTTTTTTATTATATTTTTTCCTCTTTTTCTCTGGGGCCGTAGGAGGATTTTTTTTTTCCTCTCCTAATGGAGATTAAGCAACTGTCTGATCATGTGGAGCAACTTGCTGCTGAAGTACAAGGAATTTCCACCTATCTCATTCAGTCACATGCTGCTGAACCCAAGATTCCTACTCCTGATGTGTTTTCTGGGGATCGGTCTAAATTTCTGAATTTTAAGAATAATTGTAAATTATTTCTTGCCTTGAAGCCTAACTCATCGGGGAGCTCTGTGCAGCAGGTTAAAATTGTCATCTCCTTGCTGCGCGGCGATCCCCAGGATTGGGCTTTTTGTCTGACACCTGAAAATCCTATTCTGACTAATGTGGATGCATTTTTTCAGGCCTTGGGGTTGTTGTATGATGAACCTAATGCCGTTGATCAAGCTGAGAGAACTCTGTTGGCATTACACCAGGGTCAGGATCCTGCAGAGTTGTACTGTCAAAAATTCCGAAAGTGGGCGGTCCTTACTACATGTAATGATAGTGCATTGGCAGCTCTCTTACGGAAAGGTTTATCAGAGACCGTAAAAGATGTTATGGTGGGATTTCCTGTTCCCTCTGGTCTGGATGGCTCTATTCTTTATCATTAGCCATTCAAGTTGATCAGCGTTTACGTGAAAGTAAAACTACACGGGAGGCACTGCCACCTTTTGATCAAATGTCTAAACCTGTGCAATGTGATGGGGTTTTGTCTAGGGCGCAACATCAGGAGTTTAGAAGGCGTAATAAGCTGTGTTTTTTCTGTGGAGACGCCTCTCATACTATTTCTGTCTGCCCTAAACGAGAGAAACGTTTTGCACACACATTTGCTGTGGGCAGTGTACAACCTAAGTTCCTTTTGGCAATTACTCTGATCTGCTCCTTGTCCACATTTTCCACTAAGGCTTTTGTGGATTCAGGCGCAGCTCTGAATTTGATGGATTTGGACTTTGCTAAACGTTGTGGTTTGTCCATGATGCCTCTGCAGACGCCTATTCCTTTGAGGGGTATTGATGCCTCAGTATTGGACCCAGGTGATAATGCGAGTTGCCCCAGACCACCAAGAAAATTGTAAATTTTTGGTGCTGCATAATTTGCATGATACTATTGTTCTGGGTTTCCCCTGGTTGCAAACTCATAACCCAGTTTTGGATTGGAAATCTGTGCCTGTGGTGAGTTGGAGTTGTCAGTGTGTCCTTAGGGACGCTCCTGTTTTCTCCACCTCTCCTCAGTCTCATGATATTCCTGATTATCTGGCTGATTTCTCTGATGTATTTTGTGAGAGTAAGTCTGTGTCTTTGCCTCCTCATAGGAGTTATGACTGTGCAATTGAGTTGATGCCTGGGTGTAAATTTCCCAAGGATCGGCTTTTCAACTTATCTGTACCCGAACATGATGCTATGCAATCCTATATTAAGGAGTCGTTGGAGAAGGGTCATATTAGACCATGCTCGTCACCTTTAGGCGCTGTTTTTTTTTTTGTGGCCAAGAAAGATGGTTCATTAAGACCGTGTAGTGATTATCGTTCCCTTAACAAAATGACGGTTAAATATCAGTACCCGTTACCTCTGATGTCTGATTTATTCTCCAGAGTTAAGAATGCCTGCTGGTTTACTAAGCTTGACCTCAGGGGGGCGTATAATCTTATTCGCATCAAGCACGGGGATGAATGGAAGATGGCGTTTAATACTCCGGAGGGACATTTTGAGTACCTGGTGATGCCCTTTGGGCTCTCTAATGCCCCTTCTGTCTTCCAGTCCTTTATGAATATTTTCTGAGACTTTGTGGATAAGTTCTTGATCATCTATCTGGATGATATTTTGATCTTTTCTAGTGATTGGGATTCCCATGTGGAACATCTCTGGACTGTGTTCCGGATTTTGAGGGAGAATTCCCTGTTTGTTAAGGGATCGAAATGCCTCTTTGGTGTACAGAGGATTTCATTTTTGTGATTTATCTTATCTCCATCGACTATTGAAATGGACCCGGCAAAGGTACAGGCCATTTATGATTGGGTTCGGCCTACTTCTTTGAAGGCTCTCCAGAAGTTTTTGGGTTTTGCTAATTTCTATCGTAAATTTATAGGTAATTTTTCTAGTATTGTCAAACCACTGACTGATTTGACCAAGAAGGGAGCTGATGTGCTGAATTGGTCTCCTGAGGCTGTCTCAGCATTTCAGGAGCTTAAGCGGAGATTTACTTCAGCTCCAGTTTTATGGCAACATGATGTCTCACTTCCATTTCAAGTGGAGGTAGACGCTTCTGAGATTGGTGCAGGAGCTGTTTTGTCCCAAAAAGACCCTGTGACTTCTAAGATGAATCCCTGTGCCTCCTTTTCTTGAAAGTTTTCCCAATCTGAACGCAACTATGACGTGGGGAATCAGGAATTGCTGGCCATGAAATGGGCATTTGAGGAGTGGAGACATTGGTTGGAGGGAGGTAGACATCAATTTGTGGTCCTCACCGATCACAAGAATCTGATTTATCTGGAGTTGGCCAAACACTTGAATCCTAGACAGGCTAGATGGGCCTTGTTTTTCACGCGTTTTAATTTTGTGGTCTCTTTTCTTCCGGGCACTAAGAATGTTAAGGCAGACGCCCTTTCTAGGAGTTTCTTTGCTGATTCTCTTAATGTGACCGAGCCTACTACTATCCTAGGTGAGGGGGTAGTTCTTTCTGCCATTTTGCCCGATTTGAGACGCGCCCTGGAGGAATTTCAGGAGGATAGGCCTGAGCGTTGCCCTATGGGAAGATTGTATGTTCCTGACCAGTGGAGAAAGAGAGTGATGTCTGAAGTCCATTGCTCCGCATTGGCTGGTCATCCAGGTATTTTTGGTACCAGAGATTTGGTGAGTCGGTCGTTTTGGTGGCCTGCCTTGTCTTGTGATGTCAGGAATTTTGTACAGTCCTGTGGGACTTGTTCTCGGTCTAAACCCTGTTCTCGTTCTAGTGGGTTGCTGATGCCCTTGCCGGTGCCCAATAGGCCATGGACCCATATCTCAATGGATTTTATTTCTGATCTTCCTGTCTCTCAGAGAATGACTGTTATCTGGGTGATTTGTGATAGATTTTCGAAGATGGTCCATCTTGTACCACTCCCAAAGTTGCCATCTTCTGCTGAGTTGGTACCCTTGTTTTTGCAACAGGTGGTTCGGTTACACAGGATTCCTGAGAACATTGTGTCTGATAGAGGGGTCCAGTTTGTTTCCAGATTCTAGAAAGCCTTTTGCTCCAATCTGGGAATTCAGTTATCATTCTCCTCCGCGCTTCATCCCCAGACCAATGGGCAGACTGAGAGAACAAACCAGACCCTGGAGTCTTATTTAAGATGTTTTATATCTGCTGATCAAGATGATTGGGTCTCATTTTTGCCCTTGGCCGAATTTGCGCTGAACAATAGAGCTAGTTCTGCCACTTTGATGTCACCCTTTTTCTGTAATTTTGGGTTTCATCCTCGATTCTCTTCAGGGCAAGTGGAATCTTCGTCCTGCCCAGGTGTGGACACTGTGGTTGTGAGAATGCAGCAGATATGGGACCAAGTGGTGGATAAGTTGTCACTCTATCAGGAAAAGGCCCAGTGTTTTTCCAACCGGCATAGGACCATTGGTTGAGCCAGTAGTTCCTGTGGCGGCACCTCCTGACCCTGTATTGGTTAAAGGCAATGTGGAATATGAGATAGAGAAAATATTGGATTCTCGTTTGGTTAGACGGAGACTCCAGTATTTGGTGAAATGGAAGGGTTATGGCCAGGAGGATAATTCTTGGGTCTCTGCTTCTGACATTCATGCTGAAAGATTAGTTCGTGCTTTTCACCGGGCCCATCCTGACCAGCCTGATGGCGTGGATGACGGTTTGGTGACCCTTCCTCAAGGGGGGGTACTGTTGTGAATTATCTCTCTGGCTTCCCTCTGGTGGTTACTGAAGATAGTGGAGCTGGACAGAATGAGAGTTCTCTTTCTGGGCTCCCTCTGGTGGTTCTGGAAGTAGTGGAGCAGACCTGATTGACAGAGGATTGCCACCTGATAATGAGGAAGACGATTGGAGATCTGGGGTTTCTGATTGGGATTTAAGACAGCTGACTCCCTCTATCCCTGCTGGTGATTTTCCTCCTGTGCCTCTTGAGGTCTGATGTCTCCTGCTATTACCCTGCATGTTCAGCTAAGGGGTTCATTTGCTATTCTGGTTGCATTTGATCTGGTTTTGTTTATCTCTGCTTTGTGTGGGTCAGCTTGCTCTGGCTGGGGCTGTGCTGAATCACCGCCCATATGTTACTGCATGTGCCAGTTTGTTTTGTCCCCTTTTATATTGGTCTCTTTTTGCTTTGCTTTCAGAATATACCAGAGTGCTGACATAGTGCGGGGCGAAGTCGTGCGACTTCAGTGTTTTTGTGTATCAGACGTGTTGGACTTTTTGCAGGGTTTTTTGCGTGATTGCAGACAGTATCTTTCCTTTCCTGTCCTGTCTAGTCAGTGTGGGCCCCATCGTTTGCTCAGTCTATTTTTCTGCCTGCGTTTGTGTTTTAATCTTGTCTCACCGACAGTGTATGTTTGGGGGCTATCTATTCCTTTGGGGTCTGCTCCGGGGCAGTTTAGATTTCCCCTTTCTTGCTTTAGGCTTAGTTAGCTCTCTGGCTGTGCCGAGGCGTCTAGGATCATTGTAGGTACGCTCCACGGCTACTGCTAGTTGTGTGGACAGGATTAGGGGTCTGCATCCACTTAGTTACCAACCTCTCTGGTTTTCTATGGCTTAGCCTGGGCCTGCTATCCTCCTCAGTGACCCATTCATAACACAGTACTGTGGTCTGCTTGTGGATTATATATTTATTTTCAATCATCTTGCAAGTTTCTAACTTTATGCAATTCCTTTGTGACATTATCATTTTAGCTGTACAAGACCGCCACCTGGTGTTCATAGTGCTATCATGTCTGATCTCTGCTATAAAACAGTCTTGAAGCATATTCTCTACTTAGACACAGAACTTCATTAATCTTCTGCCCAAATTTAGGTACACTCCCACCATGCCGTCATATTTATACCTATATTTTGTTACCTTGGGGTGAGATACCATGTGCATCACACACACATTTTATGTAGAATCTGAATTATTTCAATGATGAGGTTGGGCATTATTCCCTTTAAAACCTCTATAGTCTGCTGGTAATCTGTGAGTTGTATTGGAATATTTTCACTTTACTTTAAATGCCATTAGTGATGAGCGAATACATTTGCCACTAATCATTACTAGCACGAATAGTATGATATTCAGGCTATTCCTTACTCGGTGAGTAATTAGGTATTCGCCTCGGTATAGTCGAGTGACCTGCCCAGTATGATTGGCGCTTTATTTGCAGCCAATGAACATGATGGGCTAGCCTGGCAATCGCAGTAATGTCACTGCCAACTTTGGTGTGGCATTACTTTGATTGGCTGGCCTTCCAGCCTCATAGGGACTGTTTAAAGGCTGCCGGCGTCATCATGCGCACATTGCAGACAGAAACAGCATAGTGTGAGCTTAGGGAGAGTGAAAGGAGCGTAGGGACAGTGATATAAAGTTATAGTGAGTGCTATTCATTCCAAAAAGCTATTTTAAGAGCTGAAGAATGCCAAGATTACTTGTTTCTATTTTTTAGGTGGGAATTTAGTAGTGATAGATTTAATAGGAGGGAGGGACGGTGTGTGGGTGAAAGGCAGGCACCAGGGTGTTCTGATCATTGCAAGCACATGCTACAGCTCTCTGCTGTTTTCCACTTCAAATACCTAATATTTGTCTAGCAGTTGTGCGACTGGCGCAATCCGGGTAGAGATAATCGTACGTGGCAATTTAGCAGGGGCAATAGTCTTCATTACTTCACATTTGCAGTGTTACAGCAAGCCAATTTAAAAAAAAAAAAAATCTTAATTTTCTATTGTTCTAAAAAATAGCTTATCTTTATCTAGCAGTTGTGCAACTGGCACAATTCAGGTAGAGATAAGAGTACATGACAATTTAACAGGGCCAATAATCTTCATTACTCCGCATTTGGTGTGTGTCAGCAAGGCGATCTCCAAAAATAAAGCCACACATTGCCAGATAGAGTGAATTTGTACATAAGACCTTTGTAAGAGTACTTGTGAAAAATAAATATTTTTTGGTTTCATAAGCATAACACATTCAAGGTGCAAAATGGTGATGTTAAGGGACATGGAAGTGGTGGTGCCCGCCAAGGCCGTGTGACAGATCGGAAGGTGACAGTATCTCATTCTAGGTCCCTGTCAATATTTGGTTGGCGCACTACACCACTAAGGAACCCAGACAAGTGTGAGGATGCTGTGGGTTGGATGGCAGACAAAGGCTCCAGTGTGCTGACAAGCAAAGAGAATCTCCAGCGCTGGATTAATATTAAAATACAAAAATGTATTGAAAAAATTCTTTTTTCAAAAATGAAGACTGTACTTCAAAATACATATATGAAAAATTAATAAACAGACATGACAGTAGATGGTATCTCAGGTGGTATAACCAATGCGTTTCAATCTCAGCGGGTCTTATTCATGGTTAGTTAGAGACTCATACTGCCAACTACATAAAGCAGAAAAACAAGTAAAATACAGGTGCAAATGAATGCAATTAGCAAAGTCAAGACACAATATTTTCATTTGGGAGGAGAAAGAGACTGTCTATCTAGGGATTAGAACAGCAGGATCAATCCAAGCCACAGTTAGGGCCAATTTAGACAGCATTATAAAGACTATTACAGGCAATCTATCTTTTTTGGCTCAGTTAGAGACTTCCATTTTTGGGAAGATACTGGCAGTCAAAGCCTTTATCCTTCCCAAAATTTTATACATATTTAGGACTTTGCCAGTTAGCTTTCCGCGCCAAGCCATTGATAAAATTCAAGAGCTCATCCGACTATTTATTTGGAAAGGTAAGAAAGCAAGAATATCTGCAGACTTACTTTATAAAAATAAAAAACATGGGGGTGCAGGACTGCCCAACATATACGCTTATTATCAGGCCTCACTTATTAAACAGAGCTGGCACTGGTTAACGGAAAACATGACACATCCAACTTGGTATGGCTTGGAGAGAGATGCTAGTGATAGAGGTTTCACGTGAAAGCTTTTCTTTTACTTCCTTCTGCAAAAGCCCAGTGCGAACTCATCGCATTCTATATTTCGGTCGATAATCTCAGCCTGGAGGGAACTCATTAAGCCGATTAAAAATATAAAAAAAACAGAGCAAATCTTAAAATTACCCCTATCTTCATTGGCACTGATGGATGATCTCCCAATACCGGAAGTATGGGGGAAATCTGGAATCAAAAAGGCGTGGGAGGTTTTTAGTGGAGTGGAGTTCTTGAAATTCAGTGAGATCAGGGCTAAATATAATCTACTGTCATCTGAGCTGGTCTTTTACACCATGTTGAAAGACAGAATTTGGAAAATCATAAAAGGGAAGACTTTAAATTATGAAATGCTATTTTCACTATTGTGCAACCTAAAAAATAAAAACCTCTGGAGTCTGCGTAATTTGTATAGATCTGTCATCAAGGACCTAACAAGCCACAAAAGTATATATATGAAGAGATGGGAGTCCGATTTAGATGCTGATATCCATCTCGAGAATTGGAACGATGCCATCAAAAACACTTACAATTCCAACATATCAATGGGTCTTCACGAGGGTTATTTTAAACTGTTAAATAGGTGGTACTATACCCCAACAAGGTTATCACATTTTAACATAGAACTATGTTCCTTGTGCTGGAGAGGCTGTGGACATCAAGGGGTTGTTCAAAAATCAAAAACCTCTGGTTCCAGGTCACACAGCATATTAACTTAATTGCTTAGGACTTCACAATTACTCCTGAAAGAGCACTTCTTTCATCAGACATGGAACAATTTGATGATTCGGTAAGATACATTATTATACACATCCTCTTAGTGACTAGGACCATGTTAACACAATGGTGGAAGAAAGTCGAGTTTCCTAAGTTTTCGGACATACTTGATAAGATAGGCCAACATAGTGATTTAGAACGCAGATTTGCGATTAACAACAATCACATCCACAAATATACAAAAAAATGGAAGACTTGGAGCAACAAATTCCATATCAAATAGACCTATTAAGAGGTATTATATTTTGAGGCCTAAGCATGGCCGTTGTAGTACCGGGATGTTGTATCTCCTTCCAAGAATGTTACCCCATAATAAGGATTGGCATTTTCTTTTCCTTTTATGTTGTTATTTGCTATATGCTATTTAATGCCTATTTGTGGGTTCTCTAGTTTTAAATTTTTTCCGTATCTGTACAAGGTTCTTTACTTCCCATTCCCTTTCCTCCCTTCCTACCTTCCTTCCCTTACCCTGTTTAATTACTAAAAACCAATAAAATTATTTGAAAAGACACAATATTAACCCTTCACAAAATACAGGTTGGAAAAAGAAAAACAGATTTTACCTAGTAACCAGAATTAATTAGGGCAAACGAAAAATACGCAGGAAAGATATCAGAAAACTGACATATCTTTAATATAGTTATAAGATAAGGTCTAAGCGCTTGTTCAGACCTTGCGGCAGTCTTGTATTTAATTTAAAAATCCAGAAGGATTCACGATTCAGCAGTTTTTTTTCCTGAAATCACCTCCCCTAACCAGTTTTAAAACTTTCTCTATTGCCATAACCTTAAGGATGTTAGCATTACCATTGTGTTTAATTTTGCAATGACTAGAGACAGCTGAAATATTATAATTTTGACTAGTTGCCTCTGACAAATGCTTCCTGATCCTCCTTTTAAGGGGTCCTGCTGTACAACCCACATACTGGAGATTACAGGAACAACACTCAATTAGATACACAACTCCTTCTGAATTGAAATTCATATGCGTTTTTATAGAATATGAAAAACCTGTAGCACAAGATCTAAATTTGTTAGTTTTAGAAACATAATTACAGACCTTGCATGGATAGTGCCCACATCGGAAAAAACCTCTATATGTCGACCAAGTATCATTTTTTTATAGAGTTATGTGAAAAAAACACTTGGAGATAAAATGTCATTCAATGTTGGTGCCCTTTTTGCAATATATCTAATATGAGTATTACTCAAAATTTGATCCCGTTTATTATCATTATGTAAAATCGATAAATACCTTTTGACTGTATCAGTAACTTCTCTGTTATGAATGGGTCACTGAGGAGGATAATAGGACCAGGCTAAGCCACCAGAAAATCAGAGAGGTTGGTAACTAAGCGGATTGCAGACCCCTGATCCTATCCACACAACTAGCAGTAGCCATGGAGCGTACCTACGATGCCCTAGACGCCTCGGCACAGCCGGAGAATTAACTAGGCCTAAAGCAAGAAAGGTGGAAGCTAAACTGCCCCGAAGCACACCCCAAAGGTATAGACAGCCCTCAAACATATATTGTCAGTGAGACAAGATGAAAACACAAACGCAGGCAGAAAAATAGACTGAGCAAATGATGGGGCCCACACTGACTAGACAGGACAGGAAAGGAGAGACACTGTCTGCAATCACGCAAAAACCCTGAAAAATCCAACACGTCTGATGCACAAAAAATACTGAAATCACACGGCTTCGCCCCTGCTATATCAGCACTCTGGTATATACTGAAAGCAAAGCAAAAAGAGACCAATATAACAGGGGACAGAGCAAACTGACTCAAGCAGTAACATATGGGCGGTGATCCAGCACAGGCACAGCAGGAGCAAGCTGACCCGCACAAAGCAGAGATAGACAAAACCAGATCAAATGCAAAAAGATTAGCAAATAAACCACCTAGCTGAACCATGCAGGAACAGAGCAGGAGACATCAGACATCAGACTTCAGAAGGCACAGGAAGAAAATCACCAGCAGGGATTGAAGGAAGTCAGTTGACTTAAATACACGAGTCAGAAACCCCAGATCTCCAATCATCATCATCATTATCAGGTGGCAAGCCTCTGTCAATCTGACCAGCTCCACTCCCTCCAGTAACCACCAGAGGGAGCCCAGAAAGAGAACTCACAACACCTCTGTCATTCTGACCAGCTCCACTACCTTCAGTAACCACCAGAGGGAGCCCAGAAAGAGAATTCACAACACTTCTCTATATTGGGGACTATATGTAGTAGAAAAATTCACAATAGCGTTATATTGACTGTTAGTTTTTTTGGGGTAGAATTTTTTCTTTTTCTTTTTTCCATTATCACTGGCATTATCTAGTGGGAACAGAAACAGGTTTATCTAAAAGAGAAACTCAATTAATCTCATGAACCACTTCTTTTGCTTTAGTCATCATCCATTTAGAAAATACATGGTCTCTTAAGGGGGTTTTACACTAAGCGATATCGCTAGCAATATCGCTAAAACGTCACTGGTTTTGTGACGTTGTAGCGATATTGCTAGCGATATTGCTATGTGTGATACTTACCAACGACCGGCTCCCCCGCTGTCCATCGCTGATCGCGCGAGAATGTCCGGCTTCATTTCTCGTCGTCAGCTTCCTGCTGGGGCTTCCTGCTGTGACGACGAGCGACGTGTGGAGGCGGGCGGGAGGACGCCAGGATCGCTGTGTGTGAAAGGTGAGTATCGTGCGCTGCGTCGCTGCTGCATCGCTGTGAGATCTGCCTGTGTGGCAGCTCACTAGCGATCATTTAGCGATGCACCAGCGATCCTGACCAGGTCGGATCGCCGTCGGATCGCTGGTGCATCGCTAAATGTAAAAGGGCCTTTAGTCTGGCAGCCGCCAGACTAGCTTCATTAACAAAGGTTCTTTCTGAGCTGCAGTTTCTCTTGAGTCTAATTAGTTCACCTAGAGGTATATTTTACACCACAAGCTTAGGATGACATTAATGTGCCTGCAATACAGAATTAGTATCTGTGGGTTTCTAAATGGGGCAACCTGAATTTTTTTTAGTATCCATGTCTACAAACAAAGTACCATCAAGATAATTGATAGAAAGCTCAGAGACCAAAAAAGTAAAAGCAACTAAATTCATTTTCATTGATATAATTCATAAACTCTGAGATTCCCATTTTATCTCCATTCCAAATCAAGACTAAATCGTCTATGTAGCGGCCATATAATTGTATATTATTATAGAATGGATTATGATTACAAAAAATATACTTTTCTTCCCAAACGGCCACTGTTAAATTAGCCAAAGCTGGAGAGCATTTACCTCCCATACTTACTCCCTGCTTTTGGAGAAAAAAACTCCATCAAAAGAAAAATAATTGTGCAAAAGAAGAAAAGAAACTGCATCAAATAGAAATGATTGAATCTCAGATGTATATGTACTATATTTTTCCAAGAAGTATTTTAGACTAGACAAAATAACTGAGTGTGGTATTGACTGATACAAACCTACTACGTCACAGGTTATCCATAATATATCAACAGACCACTCATAATTTTCCACCACTGAAATTAACATTTTTGTATCCCTAATGTAACCCGGGAGAAGCATCACTAAGGGTTGCAGATAGTGATCAACCCATTCAGATAATTTTTCCATGAGAGAACCAATACCAGATATTATCGCTCTAAATAGGGGAGGGAAGATATTCTTGTGGATCTTGGGAAAGGCGTGATAAATGGGAATAGCAGGATTTTTCACATAAATATAATCATAAATTTTTTGTGACCCCTTTATCTAACAAAATCTTTAATTCACATAAAAAATCAGCAGTAGGATCATAATAAATCTTAGCATAAGTAGCAGAATCATTACAGATACATAGGTTTTCAGAGTGATATAAACCTGCTTTAAGTACAATGACACCTCCTACTTTGTCCGCTTGTCTAATAAACATATCCCTATTATCTTTGATATCCTGCATTGCCGAGCTTTCCTGTACCATTAAATTATCACAATAATTTCCCATCTTTTTCTCAAGATCTAACAAATCTTTTCTACTAGCTCCTGGAAAGTATCCAGAATAGTGGGTCTGGAACGTACAGGATAAAATCCTGGAATAGACATGTGAAAAGAATTGTTTAAGACCATATCTTTTGATAGAAAATGGGTCTGTAACAGTAGAGTAACCCATAAGGTCCTGAAATGAAAGATTCCTGTAAGTTAAGTACATAGCTTGAGGTTCTTCCAAGGATTGGTGTTCAATAGAATCAAGGCAGGTAGAATTATTCAAGGTGCTGGTTTGGCACTCAAAATGGCATTTAAGAGTTAAGTTTCTGGCAAACCTGTTGACATCTAAAAGAGTCCTGTAGATGTTGAATTTCTTGGTAGGACTAAAGCCCAGACCTTTTCTCAAAAGAGTTAAATGAGCTTCTGACAAGGTATAGTTTGAGAGATTGATCACTGGACACTTTAGTATCTCTTCCTGTGTCTGAAGTAATAATTTTTTGTTCTTATGTTTCCTCTCCGCTCTTCTACGTGGTTTTTTGAAAAATTAGAGACATTTCTGTCTTGACGTGCTTCATTAGAGCGACCAATGTTCAAAGAAGTGTCAGAAAATTCATCAGAAGTATTTAAGTTGGAATTGGAGGATACTGTGGAATCATGGACATAGTGAAGATGACCTAGCAATTTTTAGTACTTGGAAAATAGTTCCATTTTTTATTTCCATTTTTTGGACGACTTTTTTTTTCCAAGAATAAACTTTGCTCAATTCAAAATTGCGTTTATCCCTCGCAAATTTCTTGCGTTTCAATTCTGCCACATATTCCACCAGTTTAGAGAGATTTTTTTCCATTTTCGTGTTCAGTCTCTCAAAGTCAGTCAGGTTATTAAATTTATACAAAGAGGTTTGTATCTTAGTTATATCTTCCTTGACGGCAGAAATCTCCTCTTCTTTGTATTTGATAATTAGTTCCATAAGTTTATAGGAACTCAAAGAAATAATCTGCTCCCACTCTGTCAAAAATGCATCTGTATAGATAAAAGTAGTTTTTTTATTCAGTCTTAGTCCTCTTGGAATGAGTTTTTCAGTCAGATAGGACTTTAATGTGGTCATATCCCACCATTATCTGGTTTTCTTATTTTTACGATTTTCCAACTTGTAAAAAAGATTCTCAATAGTTTCCACCTGAGACCCTCCACTGCTGACATTGGTACCACTATCAGTGGAATAAAAAAATCGAAGCAAACTTGCTTTGTCTTTTTCTGTCTATATCAATATCCATTATATTCAGTTTACAGTCCTTCTATATATGCATAAAGAGTTGGGAGCAAGACTCGATCAACAAATTGAAACATCAAGCAGCACCTTGAAGTCTTCCAGTCTCAGTAGCCAAGAGGCTGGGCCTCTGAATCTTTAACTTGGTCCTTCTTCTTCCCACCATCAAGAGTCCCAGGGGACATATGACTCCAACTCTGGCCAATCTGAGGAACTGTTTACGTTCCCTTGTAATTTGTCAGGCCTCTCAATGTGCACCATTAAAGAGGGTCATGAGGAGGTAAAGTGCATTAATGCCCAAATATTAGAGAACCCACGGCAAACAGAAAGGCACGTTGGGGAAGGTCAATTGATGTTGGAAGAGGTAGTGGATAATCATGAGGCATAGTTGCCATCAGGTCAGCCTTAAATCGCAGCTCAGAAGGAGGATCAGATTGAGGAATTGGAAGATGACGTGGTCGATGATGAGGCCTCTGATCCAACTTGGCACAGTGGCATGTCTAGCAAGCACAGTAGTGAAGAGAAGGTTGGATCCATAGCAAGAAAACAGGCAAGAACAGGTAGTGGTTTGTCCAGAGGTAGAACTTGGTCAACCTTTCCGCAGAGCCCCCCCCACTCGGCTAGATAACAGGCCAATGGTGCATTGTACCCCTGTAAGGAAGATTTTCTGAAAGTCCTATAGTACAACTGTAATTTGCAGCATCTGCCAAACCAAGCTA
Organism: Dendrobates tinctorius; assembly: GCF_039654945.1. NCBI lineage: Eukaryota > Metazoa > Chordata > Amphibia > Anura > Dendrobatidae > Dendrobates > Dendrobates tinctorius. The sequence goes on along the minus strand of NW_027361704.1, from coordinate 18,398,267 downwards.
AGAAGAGACAAGAACACTGCCACCCTGAGCACTACCAGCATGAAAAAGCACATGGCAGCCAAGCACCCCAGTAGGTGGGGGGAATGCCGTGATACCAAATCTGTGTCTGAGGGTGAAACCACTGCCCCTTCCCCTGTATTACTGCTTCCCATTCTGCTGACAATGAAGCAGGTGCTGATATCTCCTGCTCACAACCAGCGGTTGCACACACACAACAGTCAACAACCACATCTACCTTGTTGTCCTAGCACATAGTTCAGTTGTACCTACCCCAGACATTAACAAAAATCAGAAATATCTAGCAACCCACCCACAGGCCCAAATCATAAACAACCACATTGCCATATTGCTAGCCCTGGAAATGTTGTAGTTTCAACTTGTGGGAACTGAGTCTTTCCGTGACCTCTTGCTGGTAGCAGCCCCACGGTATTCATTTCCCAGCCAACAGTATTTTTCCCGGTGTGTCATCACCGCATTACATAAGCACATGTTACACAATATCAGCCTTGCTCTGGCCAATGCAGTCACAGGGAAGGCCCATCTAATCACAGACGCATGGTCAACTTCTTGTGGACAGGGACGATACATTTCCCTGACGGCACACTGGGTTAACCTGGTGGAGTCTGGGACAGTCAGAAGCTGGGACATCACACATCTTACCCACACCAAGAATTTTGGGCCCAACTTCCATCAGGGTTTCAGTCTCTTCATATTCCACTTCCTGTCTCTCCTCCTCCTCATCCTTAGCGGAACTAGCCTCCCCATCACTCCCCAGCTGGGAAATCTGCAGCACTGCCTTGGCAAAGTGGCAGCACGCTCTGCTGAAGCTCATCTGTTTAGGCGATAAAGCTCACAGCCCAGTCGAGCAGTTGAAAGGGATAAAAGAACAGACCAATCAGTGGCTCTCCCTGCTCAGCCTCCAACCAGGTATGGTTGTGTGCGATAATAAAGGGGCATTAGTGAGCCCAAAAGGCATCACCAGGTACTCAAAATGTCCCTCCGGAGTATTAAACGCCGTCTTCCATTCATCCCCATGCTTAATGCGAATAAGATTATACGCCCCCCTGAGGTCAAGCTTGGTAAACCAGCAAGCACCTTTAACTCTGGAGAATAGATCAGAAATCAGGGGTAACGGATACTGATATTTAACAGTAATTTTGTTGAGGGCACGATAATCAATACAAGGTCTTAATGATCCATCCTTTTTGGCTACAAAAAAAAAACCGGCACCTAAGGGTGACGAGGATGGTCTAATATGACCCTTCTCCAACGTCTCCTTAATATAGGATCGCATAGCCTCGTGCTCGGGTACAGATAAATTGAAGAGCCGACCCTTGGGAAATTTACACCCCGGGCTCAGTTCAATTGCACAGTCATAACTCCTATGAGGAGGCAGAGACGCAGACTCATTCTCACTAAATACATCATAAAAGTCCGCCAAATAATCAGGAACATCATGCGACTGAGGAGAGGTGGAAAACACCGGAGCCTCACTAAAGGCACACCGACAACCCCAACTCACCACAGACACAGATTTCCAATCCAAAACTGGATTATGAATTTGTAACCAGGGAAACCCCAGAACAATAGTATCATGCAGATTATGCAACACCAAAAATCTGCAATTTTCTTGATGGTCTGGGGCGACCCGCATTACCACCTGGGTCCAAAACTGAGGTTTATTTTTAGCCAAAGGAGTAGCATCAATCCCCCTCAAAGGGATAGGCGTCTGCAGAGGTGTCATCGGAAATCCACAACGTTTAGCAAAATCCAAGTCCATTAGGTTCAGGGCTGCTCCCGAATCCACAAAAGCCTTGGCGGAAAATGTGGACAGGGAGCAGATCAGAGTAATAGCCAGAAGAAACTTAGGTTGAACACCCCCAACAGAAAACGTGTGTGCAAAGCGTTTCTCTCGTTTAGGACAGACAGGAATAATATGCAAGGCATCTCTACAGAAAAAACACAACTTATTACGCCTTCTAAACTCCTGACGCTGCTCTCTGGAAAAAACTCTATCACATTGCATAGGTTCAGACATTTGTTCAACAGGTGGCAACACCTCTCGTGCAGCTTTGCGTTCGCGCAAACGCCGATCAACCTGAATGGCTAATGACATAGAATCGTCAAGACCAGAGGGAACAGGAAATCCCACCATAGTATCTTTTACGGCTTCTGACAACCCCTTCCGAAAGAGAGCAGCCAAGGCATTATCATTCCAGGTAGTAAGTACTGCCCACTTTCGGAATTTTTGACAGTACAATTCTGCAGAATCACGACCCTGGTTCAATGCCAGCAGGGTCTTTTCAGCCTGATCAATGGCATTAGGTTCGTCATACAACAACCCCAAGGCCTGAAAAAATGCGTTCACATTAGTCAGAATAGGATCATCTGGTTTCAAAGAAAGCGCCCAATCCTGGGGATCGCCATGCAGCAAAGAGATGACAATTTTAACCTGCTGCGCGGAGCTCCCTGACGAGTTATGCTTCAAGGCAAAAAATAATTTACAATTATTTTTGAAATTCAAAAATTTAGACCGATCCCCAAAAAATGCATCAGGTGTAGGAATCTTTGGTTCAGCAGCATGTGAATGAGCAAGGTAGGCGGAAATTCCTCGCACTTCCGCAGCGAGCTGCTCCACACGATCAGACAATTGCTTTATCTCCATTGAGAGAAAAAAAAAATTCCCCCTACGGCTTCAGAGATATAGAGGAAAAAATATCCCCTTTTTTTTTTTTTTTTTTTACAATTCTTTCCTGCTATTGAGTACCCTAGGATCTGCGGTATGTCGGGTGATTCTGTTATGAATGAGTCACCGTAGGAGGCAAAAACAGAAATACAAGCTAAGTCCAGAAAACCAGAGAAGTTGGCAACTATCAGATTGCAGACCCCTGAACCTATCAACACAACTAGCAGTAGCCGTGGGGGGTTCCTACGATGCACTAGACCCCTCGATCACAGCCGGAGAATTAAATAGGCCTAAAGAAAGAAAGGGGAAATCTAAACTGCCCCAGAGCAGACCCCAAAGCAATAGGCAGCCCCCAACATATAATGACGGTGAAGCAAGATGAAAACACTAACACAGACAGAAAGATAGACTGAGCAAAGACGGGGCCCAAAACTACCTAGATAGGAAAGGACAGGAAGGCTGCTGTCTGCAATCTGCCAAAACCCTATCAAAGACACAAGCCAACAAGCTGATATGAAAAAGGCCCTGAAGCAGCTAGGCTTCAAAAACTAAATCAGCACTCAGGTATTTTCAGAAGACAGAGCTAAAGGAATTCAGCACACCCCAGCAGGGAATGGCAGAAAACCAGAAAAACAAAGCAAACAAAGTCAAAGCACAAATGCAAAAGGCCGAGCAGCAAACTTAGCTTTAGGGGAGCAGGAATTCAGACTGGTCTCCAAGGATCCCACAGAGAAATCACCCGCAGGGCAGAAGGGCGTCGGCAGCCTTATATCCAGTCAGTAACTCCACTCAGCCAGTCATCATCATCAGCCTCAGGTGTTTGATAATCAGGCTCACTACCTTTCTTTACCAGAAGAGGGAGTTCCTCGGGCCTCAGTAATGAAGGGGAAAATGAACTCACAACACATGGCCCAAATGCTGAACTTGGTTGTACTGCGTTTTATAAAAACATACTCTGACCTGCCTGACCTACTTGCCAAGGTACGCCATGTCAGCTCACATTTCCCAAAGACATTTCAGGCTTTCCCCAGTCTTGCTTTTGCTGTAGCAGCGCTTTAATTTGCCTCGTTACCGACTGATTTGTGATTTGCCCACATGCTGGAATTCGACCTTCCTTATGTTGGCAAGGATTAGTGAACAGCAGAAGGCAGTCTCTAAATTCCAGCTTCTCAATGCCCATAGGGGAGCACTAAGCCCCCACTCATAACAATTGCTGAGTGGGTGTGGATTGCTGACCTATGTGAGGTTCTTCAAAACTTTGAGTACTGCACCAAGATGGTGAGCGCTGATGACACTATTATGAGCATAACCGTCCCACTGCTCTGTCTTTTAAAACATTCCCTGCATAATCTGAAAGAGGAAGCTTTCAAAGCCGAGCAGGTGGCTGTGGAGCATGATTGTACAGTGACTGATACCAAACAACCCAGCCTCACACAGTATTCTCAGGTCACATTGGGCACACAGGTCACAACTGAGCCCATGGATTACGGGTATACTTGCTGGGTGTCTATGTATGCCCAGCCAGTATGTACTGCCACTTTGGGCACTGCCGGCAGCGAACCCCAACTGTGCCAGGCATTCATCAATGGGTACTAGACAGAGGATCTCTTGGACTCGCTGCCAACCTCCGATGGTAGGTAAGGAGGCTCAGGCCAATACAGGCATAGGCACCTCCGTTTGGTATTCATTCCTATTTTTTTGCCTGGTGTTGGTGTTATTTGTTTGTTTTTTTCATATTTTTTGACATTGGTTTACTTTTAATATATTATAATAAAGATTGATATTCTATCTTAAGTGTAAGAATTTACAGTGAGCCTATTGAATTTACTCTTACAATTTAATATTTTTGTAACTGTGAAAGCTTAAATAAACAGCAGTGGATGGAGGCTCGGGCTCTACGCAGTGGAATACGGACATATTCTCAGAACTGCGGAGCGGACCTCTGTGATACAACATGATATCATCACTGAGCCCTGGGTAATGGTACGGATGAAACCGTACCGAGTGCCAGAAGCCCGAAGGCAAGCCGTCGAGGCTGAAGTGAAGCAAATGCTTCAGTTGGGAGTCATTGAGGAGTCCCAGAGTGAGTGGGCTATCCCCATTGTGCTGATCCCAAAGCCAGATGGGTCATTATGTTTTTGTAATGAGTTCAGGAAATTGAATGAGGTATCTAAGTTTGACCTCTATCCAATGCACCACGCCGGCCTATTTGGATGACATAATCATCTTTAGCAACGACTGGAATATCCACCTGTCCCCGGTACAAGCAGTGCTGGAGTCTCTCAGAATCGCGGGGTTAACAGCAAACCCAAAAAAATGAACGATAGGACTCACGGAAGCGCGGTATGTGATCGAACCCGGGGTTATCAAGCCCCAAGTAAACAAGATTGAGGCCATTCAAAACTGGCCCATGCCCTTAAGTACCTAACAGGTGAGGGCGTTCCTTGGTATCACTGGGTACTACCTCCGGTTTATACCCAATTTTGCTGGGAAATCAGCACCCCTAATGGACCTGTTAAAAGGTAAGAAGATGATGATGGTCAGGTGGAATTCTCAGGTGGCGGAAGCATTCCAGTCCCTGGAGTCGGCTTTGTGTGGACAGCCGGTCCTCATAAGCCCCGACTTCAAGAAAACCTTTATCTTGCAAATCGATGCCTCAGAGGTAGGCCTAGGAGTGGTGCTGTCACAAGAGGTGAACTGGAATGAGCATCCAATCACCAACTTGAGCAGGAAACTGACCCCAGAAGAGAAAAATTATAGCGTAGTGAAGAAGGAATGCTTGGCGATTACGTGGGGCTTGGAGTCCCTATGCTACTATCTGCTCGGGCGTCAGTTTAGTTTGGTAATGGACCATTCACCCCATGTCTGGATGAGAAATGCAAAAAAGAGGAATGCTCGAGTCACCAGATGGTTCCTGTCCCTACAAAACTTTAGCTTTTCAGTGGAACATTGGCCTGTGAAGTCAGAGAGAAATGCAGATGCCTTTTCACGGGCTCCCTGTATGGTGACAAATGTTCAATCCCACAAGTTTGAACGGGTGGGTATGTGAGGCAGTGACCTATGTTATATGCGAGGGTCGCTATGTGTCCCACAGGATGTGCGAAGAAGCATATGAGGCCAGGTGGAGTGCATTGTGGTCACAGGCATAGCAGTGATTGCAAAGCAGAATAGAAGTAAGTGTCAGTCTTGGGCAAGTTATTTGTCCAAGGCAGATTTAAGAAAACCCACCATGGGCTTTTATTTTTTAAATGGACTACAGGATGGTAGTGGGAAGGTCCATTTCCTTCCTGTCCCCAGGTTTTCCATGTGGTCTACGGCCATAGCTTTGTTTGTTAAAACGCCTGCAGCAGGGAGTTTGGGTGTGTCAGTTTTGGTCTTGCAAACAGGCAGAGCAGGAGGCTTTGTAGAGCTTAGCCTGTGTGAGGCAACACAGGGCCCAGCAGAGCTAAAAGGCCTGGCACATTAAGCATACATTTCGGTGCAGTCACCCACGGCAACCCTTTGCAGACTGTCTTTGTTTTCCTGGCTCTGACCTGGAGGATCTGATTTACTTTCTGTTTGTGAGTACACTGTTCCTTAAAAGAGACTTTATTTTGAACTTTTCCTGTTTCAGTGCCTCATCAGTGCATAGTGTGAATATTGCTGCACTAACTACATCTGTCATCAACCATTTAATAAGAGTCTTGGGGCCACCATATGCATTAGATTCATAGATTTAGCTGAATTCAGTAAAATTTTCTTATGCTCCTTATCCGAGTGTTAAATTCTGAGAATAGAAATCCTAAGCATACAAAAATTGTAACAAAAGTTAAAGAATTCAATCACAACTAAACATGGTGGACAAGAATATAGATTTTGAGAGCAAGTGATTGCAAACATGAAACCATGAAACAAAAAAAAGATGCTATCATGAGGTTGGAAGGGATATGAAAAAATAAAAACCAATGTGCTCAGTAGGCATAAGAGTTACTGCACACTGCTGCCTAGCAAAGAGTAAGTTGGAAAAATACAGGGACAAAATTGATATTAAAAATATCCTAGTAGTAAAGAACTCATAATAATAAACAAAACATAAATTGTGAATATAGATTTCGTAGTCCATTATTTCACCTGGAGTAATAAGACTTTTTCAATGAGCAAACAATACCCATTATACGTAGTGTTCTAAATAATAGCAATCCATTATGACTAACCAGATTAATCTCTGTTTTCAGTATAAATTATATTACCACATGTTAAACAATTTACCAGTTGTTGCAGTAGATTCTAAGAAAACCAACAGTCTCAGCGTTCATGATCTGCATGTTTTTAAGTATGTGTATTAGAATAATTAATTGAAAGGGAGTGTGTTCAAAATAGCTGTGTGTTCGTTCAATTAATATGGTCAATCATTCTGTGAAAAAACAGGTATGAATCAGGAGACCTTTATTTAAGTGTGAAGTCAGAATATGTTGTCCATGCATTTTTCCATGAAAGCCTGAGAAATATGGGTCATGACATTGTTCAGAAGAACAGCGTACTTTGATAAAAAAAATTGATTGGCGAGGGTAAAAATTAAAGAAATGCAGATGAAGGGGAGTGAAGTAAGACGTCCCCTTTAATGTCACCTCCCTTTAAGAAGTCCTGATGTATATATGTAATTATTCTTTGGTAAGGCTACTCTTATAGTGTGTTACCATTTTTGTCTGATCGGTACTGCCACATCATATACAGTATGTGTTACCATACTGTAAAGATTGTAATATATTGTGTTGTATAATGTACTACATATATACTGTATGTACAGATTAGGGTAAGCTAGTGCATCCTTTGGGGACACTAGTGGAGGCCACTATTAGTAGATAGTTCCTAGATATGGGTAAATGTAGTTCTGTAGTGTGCCATTAGATGGGGGTATACTAGTGGGCCTTGTTAGGTATAGCTGATAGGAAGTTCATAGATGGTTAATTGTAGGAGGAGCTGCTATGGGATAAGTGAGTGTAGGATGTAGGAACAGGTGAGAAGGGTGAGCACGCCCAAAGAGTCCAGATGGGCTCTAGGCCCAGGACGCCATAGAAGCGACGCAATGTTCTTTGGAAGAAAAGTACATGAGCATAGTCATGCGGGGGCTGGATGAGACCAATGCACCCTGGGAGTTACGGTGTTTTGCAGCAGAAAGAGAAGGAGAGAACTACGTGGTCCAAGAGTCGTGCAGGACGCAGAATATTCACAATGTGGTAGATCTTGAAGCTTGTAAGTCCGGGGCGAAATGGATGAACAGTATCCCCTATGTCTTGAGGTTCTACAGAAGTGATGCTGCGGTACCGCTTAGGGTGCTACTACCCCATGATGTGCGTGAGAACAAAGAAAGCAGTAAAGGGAAAGTGCAGGAGGAATGCTGTGTGAGCTGTAACGTTATTGATGTGTCCGGGACCAATGAAGAGAAAAGTAAAATCGTTTGTTTGGCATCTGAACCGGTATCTGTGTCCATTCTTTCCACCCTGTGTACCGAACCTGAGTGTGCAGGAGCTGTGCCGCACTGCAGTGGAATCCCTGATGGTGTACTAGAACACCAAACAGGTACACTGGTAGAAGCTGACAATTTTTCTGTGGGAGGAGGCCAGGACACAAAGGCCCTGGTGTCCTGAGCCACGACTACCTTAATGGCTGAATTCTACACAGACAATGATTGGAGATCATTTTAGCTGAACAGCCTATGCTTTTAAATGGAAAATATAAATCAAAATATTGAGCCAAAGCAATACATATACATCAACCAATTATTCTATTTATATGAACAGTTTAGTTGTAAATAGTGATGTATATGTGCACATAGAGAAATGGCAGACCATTCGGAGTAAACAGTGAACCCAAGAGAGAAAATTCCTGAATATAGGTCAAGGGGAGTATTCAAATAAAGGATGAGTGAAACTAGAAATATATATTACAACACTTTCTATTGAAGATACATGGTGATGTAATGGCACAACTAACAAGGGGTGCCTATACATACTGTGAGGTAGCGCTGTCATTCAAGTAGGGGATATTCGCTTAGCCGCCACAAAACCAGATCCGGCACGGGTTTTGCACAAAAGAATCAAAGTCCCTTCAGTTTATCCAGCATCATAAACCCTCACAGCAACAGAAAACAGCATATAATCAGCATATCGTCCATTACAGAGTTTCCCTCTGTTATCCTGTAGTCATACAAGTTATGCACTGTTCAATGTGCAGGCTTCCTAGCCCCAAGTTATCTCACCCTGTCAGGGTTTCCTCATGCTGCTTCACCATGCTGCACATGTTCATTCCCTCCAGGGAACTAACAGGCACACGTCGCCATTACTCACAGCCACTTCACAGGCTGTTATCCAGGAAGCCCCATCTCAGCGGGACCTTCCACACTGGACCAACCGGGTCCCAGCATTCACCACATGTGACCTACCCTGGCCATCTTATACGGTCCGTAGTCACGCCCACCGGGTCACATGGCTATGACCTCATCACAGGTCCTTGAACCATTCACACACTTTTATCACAACTTTCTCGAACACACCCCCTGGGTGGGTTTGTAGGTAACTGGGGCCACCCGTCTGCCCAGTTACCTGAGACTTCTCCCTGACACAATTGATCATTGCTGATCAATACACACACATAAGTCTCCATCTCAAGGCCACCCACCTTGAGATACATAACGGTCCTTCAGGATTCTGCCACTGATCCTCTCTCTTGGGACATCCACACAGCCCCCCTAGTGGACACAGTGGTCACTACACCACAATACAAAGAGTGAGAATACATCATATGAATCACGCAATGTGAGTACATTATTTAAAAGTGAAAGTTAGATAAATAACTAAAAGGGCCAGGTAGTAAATATACACAATTAAGTGTATAGTATGCCAATATCAATGTGGATAGTGTAGGGATTCACTCTGGTAGGTAATAGCAGGGCTGCAGTAATGAGGCAACACACAGGCTTAAAGTCTAATTTCAGTGGTTTAATGTCACTTTGCAAACAGCAGGTTAACAGAAAATAAGGGAAAAACATAAATGTACTCCAGCTTGGAGAACCACTGGTCCCAGACTCACCCCTTGCATGGGACGGGCTTAACTATGCGGCTGCCAGGTCCTGCAGCATCTGCCAGGTGCCATTCCCAGGGATGTTGAGAGTCTTGCTGCTATAGTCCTGCAGCACGGGGATCCTGTATACAAGTTCAGGCTAAGTCCAGCCAAGTTCCTGTAATTTCCAGACACACACTCACCATGTGCCAAATACCAACCTCCATTACATAGCCCATAACCCCTCCCACCGGTGAGGTAGACATCACATGGGCTGATTACGTGACCATGACATCATCGCAGGTCCTGTCTTTAGGGAGAAACCCGGCCAAACATTAATCTGCTGGTAGAAATGTATCTCCCATCCAGTAAAACACCCTTTACTGTACCATAATAGATAGAGGGCAATAAATAGGGTATCCAAGAATAAAGTGCTAGAGTGCTACAGTATGAATAAAGTAATGATGACACAGAGTTAGATAAGTGTAGAAACCCAGAGGAGTCATGCTACGAATAGTTACATTTGTAAAGAGGTTAGATATACAAGTATAGTAGCAGCATGGTACCCATGGTATTAGCCTAGGCTTGGAAACAACATAATAAGCCCAAAGCATGGAGTAGGTATGCAATATTACCTGGCCAGCTGTGTATTTATGGCACTTTAAAATGGTAAGCCAAATCAGAGAGATGTGGAAGGAAACGGAAGACTACCATTCCAATGGATAGAAGAATAGCCAGAATGGCAAAAACTCAGCAAATAGTCAGCTCCAGGATGATCAAAGACAGTCTCAAGTTACCTGTGAGTACTGGAAGAAGAAACACCGTGAGCACTACTATAGGAGGTGCCAAGGTAGGTCCCCAAACCTTTAAGTAATGAATATGAAAACCTTGCACTCAACTAAATGATGTGAGAATTAGTTTATTGTAGTACACAAAATCGTTTCGGTCACCTGGACTTTCATCAGTTACTACAGGAAATGAAAATATAAATACAAATAAGCAACAAAAAAATGCAAAAAAAAACAAAATTATATACATAAAGTAGAAAAATGGTCATGCAAACAAGCAATATGATTCATATGAGCATGAAAGACAACAAGATAGCAAGGTACAGTATCCAGGTGCCTAGATGGTAAAGTGGGGGAGCTAGAGAATAATGAATATAGTGGTAAAAGAAGTATGTCATAACATACCGTACTAGAATAGTTAGTTTCTTATGAAAGATAATAAGGATTATCCGGATGCATCTGCATCTAAGGAGAAAACCACAGTATTACTTAGTGCATATATGGTTAGCATGCTGTATAGTGAATGGGACACTTACCTATCAGAGTCATATTCTAAATATGATCAATTAGCATATAGTGGTGTGGTGCCCCTGAGGCTTCAGTCGCCACAGAGGTACTGCACCTTCTCCTAAGGTGTGGTACCCCACCATCCAGGTAGGCTGGGAACTCCCTTCCGCATTCCAACACCTGCACCCCACACACAGGATAGTTCAGCAGGGACCCATCCATGCTTTATGCTGGAAAGGTCATAGGATGCCTTTTGTGGTCCCTGGCTTTGTAACACGAGAGGTGCTGGGGAGGCGGGTGGAGTTAGCTATAAAAGAGAGGGAAGGTGTAGGATTTCAGATCAGTCTGACAGAAAGTCAGTCTGGGGTGAGTCCCAGAGAAGGAGGTCACTCAGACAGGAGTGAGGATCCCTGGAAGAGGGATGGAGGAAGGAGTGCTGCAGCTGCCTCAGTGACCTGAGCCAGCTGGCACGGGAAAGGAACAGAAAGAAAGAGACGTAGACTGGAGACTACAGATTCCATAAGAGAGATAGAACAGATCGGAATGAAGGAGAATAGAAGGACGGTGGGAAGCAGGTTGAGAAAGAGAGAGAACCCTTCCAGTCCAGAGCGCAAAGGCCGGGGCCCGGTCCCCGAGGTTGATTGGATCTTTATGTCCGGCAACAGACACCGGAAGAGTAGTGAGCCACTAACGCCTTGCTCCTATCAAAGACTTGGGACACAACAGCAACTGAATAGTGAGCTGGGATGCAGAGAGGAGTCCCCGAAGCAGGCTACAGCTGTCTGTCATACAAGCAGAGACTAGGAACACCTAGAGAGAGGCATTCCAGGGTAACTAAGTACTGGAGTGCTTCGTACCTAAAGGCGCATTGGAGGAGTTGTTCAGTAAGGTACATATTGGCAGAGTGTGGAGGGGAGAATCCTATCCTGCCTGGAGGTTGGCTGGGGCCCTGACCCGAAGAACACAGTGCCGAGGCAGGCAGTTGTGTGAACTGCAAACAGTGAGTAAAGCTTTGGAACCGCATACTCTGGTGTCCTCCAGTTATTCCAGCACCGCCACATCAGGGTAGCAACATCTATACCATTCTGCGCCTCTCCTTGTCCATTGCACCTACACTGCCCTGGGACTACAGCTCCACCTTTAGGGAGCTACACCATCTTTGCTGCACCACACCATCAGTCCCAGTGGATCTGCACGCAGCGTTGGCTCAACATCTTACTTGCCAAACACCACGGGTGGCGTCACGAACTGTCCAAATAAACTATTACACCATTAACATCACCGCCATTGATATTGGGTGTCCAGGGCCACGGACCGGGTCACCGCTGCTGTGACACACATTCATCCTGACACCGGCCCGGTACCGAGTACCCCGCTGCCCTGGGTGTGAGAGGCGACCCAGTGGCAATCTGAAAAATAGCAGAGTGCACAGGTATATATAAAAAGGAGATGAATCCAGCGAGCCAAGTTTGAAGTACATAAAAAATCTTTTTCTTTATTTCAAACGTAGATTAAAAATATTTATCCATAGCAGCATATTATGAATATAGGCAGAGATGGGAAAAATTACTGCTGTAAAGTGCACGGCAAGACTCGTTTCGGCTAAACCTTTATCATTGCCATAATGACAATGATAAAGGTTTAGCCGAAATGAGTTTTGCCGTGCGCTTTACAGCAGTAATTTTTCCCATCTCTGCCTATATTCTAATATGCTGCTATGGATAAATATTTTTAATCTACGTTTTAAATAAAGAAAAAGATTTTTTACGTACTTCAAACTTGGCTCGCTGGATTCATCTCCTTTTAGCATCTATTGTTGGCAAGAGCTCCTGTCATTTATCCGCTGCTGAGAGCCTGTACACTATAGCAGCTTATGGTTTGAACCAACTGGGTAAGCTGGCATTTTTTCCCTTTTTTTTGTTCTATCAGGTATATTTAAGAGTCTGCCAGTATAGCCATAGGATAATAAAAAAAACGCTGCCATGAGGTTACTTTAATGAAGATACGAGGTGCGTGTGTTTCCATCTGAGACGTGGTATCCACCACTTGTCTAAGGCAATGGGTATGGCGCGCTATCCTAAAAGGTAAGGGGCAGGAACAAAATTCTGGTAATCAACCATTCGGTATAGTGTACAGAAAAACTGGAAGTGACCAGGCGGAAGTAAGATGGCCGTGCGTTCCACATCGTAGGCTAAACCCATCAAAAACATCAGATTGTAACGTAATACAGTTAAATTGACGCACCGATCACTATCAGCTACATGTGTGCTAATGGGGAATCATCAGTTCTGGGTATATAGAAATATACAAACGCCAAAAAGGTGACATATGTAGAATAAATATGAAAAAGGCAGGAAGTGACCTCGGAGGAAAAACAGAGAGGCCATGCGTTCCATATTATACATGTTTCTGCGTTCCACCACATATAGTTGGCTGAAGAATACTATTATGAAAATTCTGAAATGTTTTTTTTTTTTTTTTTACAAAAATGCTGTTAGATATCAGATGTATAATGAGGGTTAACTTGACAGTGGTGTAAGACTATAGAGAATATTAGAAAATATTAGAAGAGATATGAGTATAGTTAATATTAAATCGATGTAAGTGACTAGAAGAGGTGAGTCTAGCAACTATTAGTCTAGGAGCTATTAGGTGACTCCATTTGGAGAACTCAGATATAATATAGGATCCAGGTAGGTAACGATGTGCAATAAGAGACTTTTGACGGGTGGATGATACTTTCTTCAAAATCGGCCATGTAAGAGTTAGCGTATAAGTTCGACACCTGTTTAAGTGGGGATTTGCTGTTACAAGATGACAAGAGTGAGTGAGGGTGACTCCAATTCAGACTGTGACTCGAATGCAAGGGAAACAGAATGCAGTAAGGGGGAGCCTAGTAAAAATGGCAGCTCTTCCTCTCGTCGCAGGGGCCGCGGAAAGGTGGGACAGACTACACCCTCTCAGAAGAACGATGATGAAGAAAGAGGATCAGGTGCATATCAGGTTATTGTCCTTGATAAGGAGGTCCCTTTATCTCTGATAAATCCCAGCACAGAGGTAGTTGGTGAAGGGTTGGAATTAAAACAGATCTGTAGTAGACCCATATCTGCGATGCCAGGAAAGGGTGAAATGGCTCAGTATGGTGAAGGCTCCGGAGTATCTGATGCTGAAGAGCTGGAGTTCTCTGAAGTTACCAAGAGTCGAGAGGTACCTAAGAGTGTGAGTGGGCAAGAGAGCCCAACTGATAATCTAATTTAAGAACTGCACGTGCTGGCCAAAAGAGAACAGAATCACGAGATAGAGCTGCTTAATGAGACAGTGAAAGAGCATGTCGAGCGAGAAAGGGTTATGAGACAAGCGGTTGTTCACGGAGTGGAAGAGCTGGAGAAGGAAGTCTCTGAGCTCAGAGGTCACCTGTCAGCACGTCAAACCAAGAAAAAGGCCTTATTGAAAGATACGAAGGTGCTCAGAGAGGCCCAAGAGAAGCATCACCAAGAGAGAGGATGAGCGGCGCTGCCTGGCAGAGGAGTGAGATAAAGTTCTCTGAGAGCTCAAGATAGAGAAGGAAACTAATGCCCAGCTCCAGAAACACACAGATGACTGGGAAATTGAACTATCGCGCTCTCCCGATCTGATCGCAATGAAGGAGAGTGAGCCGGAGAGGCTGACCAAAGAAGGGGCCTCCACGGAGGAAGAAATCCAACGGTGGAAGTGCCACGCAGAAGGCCACTCAAGGGAAGTCGATGTCTTGGAAAACTGCGCTGACGCTCAGGACGAGGAGGTCCAACAGTATGGCCAAGAAGGTGAGACTTCGGTTTTCAAGTGCGTGATAGAGGTACCCAAAGACATGCAAGAAGCGTATGCCAGTGAGGATGTGCATGAGGCCTTTAGAAGAGCAGTAGAAGCGTGTGTGTACTGGGCGCCAGAGCCTCAGCTGTTGGTCATACTGTCGACTAAGGAAGTCACAGTGAAGTCGGTGGCTATCCTCAGGGACATTCATCTACAATGTCTCCACACGAAGCAGATGATCCTGTTGAGGAATAAGGAAGCCGTTCGATGTCTGGAGCAGGCGAGGAAAGCACAAAGTCATCTGGGCTTTGTGGAGGACATCATTCAAGAGCCCAGAGGTCTGGTGAGGAAGGTCTTTGGAAGACTTGGGAAAGTGATGCAGGAGATTGTGAACAGATCCAGTGTGAAGAGTGTGAGGATTCCTGCTGTTGACAAAACCCAGGTCATGGGTGAAGATGATATGTTCCATTCCTCATTGTCAGATCCATGGAGAGCCTTGGGAATATCCGGATGCTCCTGGGGTATTGCGTGTCGTACCTAAAAGAGGTCAAGCAGCTGAGACTTGAGAGAGAGAGCAGATCAATAGAGAGCTGTAGGAAATGGGAAGAAGATGGCCGCCACCTTCAACTCATATAGAGAGGCGAAGAGGTTCACTAAAGACTGGAAGTCCTCAAGTAGAATTTAACAGAGGCCATAGAGAAATATGGAACAACTGCTTTCCGGACAATAAAGACCATAGGAGAAATGGCCAGCAGACAGATTACAGAAAGGGGAATGACAATCGAGGTAGAAGTAGTGACACCTCAGTTAGCTCAGGGCTGAGTGACCTAGGCAGTAGACCATAGAGCGGACGTGTTGAGAAAGAGTCAGACCAGACAAATGGTATGGGTGCAAGGGAATTGTGACGTCGGATTGACTGCCAGGGGTGCAGGCGGTCTGATAAGGGGTTATCTCTGTTAAAAGACGTGACAGATGATGGATGCCAACAAAAGGGTTCAGTAGCAGGGTCAACTTTGACAGACCGTTTGACTGGCAGAGACGACCGAGAAGGATCTCTGGTCGGGTAAACAAAAGTGCCAAGCCCCACTGCTTTAAGCAGAGGGGGAATATGTGGCATGGCGACTGGTCATGTGATTGATGGGCGGTATGTATCACAGAGGTGGCTGGCCCTGTAATGGAAGCCTTGACTTGTTTTGCTCAGCAGATCTACTGCTGAGGGTTTTTGCTATACATTGGGAGGCTTCCAGGTGACTTGGAGAGATGGGTGGGTCCAGTCACCTACATACCCACCCAAAGTGTGCGTGTCTGTGTTAGGGACAGCAAAACGCACTAAATATAAAATAACGTAAAGTGCGTTCGCCGCCCGGGGTCCACCGTGCATAAGGTGTCAACACCCAGCTGCGCTGAGCGATCTCTGTTTACTCACAGAGATGCCTTAAGTGAAAAACACAAAAAGGCTGAGCCTGTTAGCATCACAGGTCTCAGAGAAGTGTTCGCATGGTATATGGTCACAGGAGCTAGGCCCTAGGCAGAGGGTCTGCGTCCATCTAGACCTACCATGCGTGCGGCGTCATAACTGCGGATGCCAAGAGGAGCTGCAGACTGCAGCACGGTGACAGACACTGCCGCTAGTCGACAATGCCCGGAAGCAGGCGCACTGTCGGACGCTAGCACTGTGGAGGATGCTGTAGTGGCTTGTAGCTTGCCACTGGCTGGCGCTCACTCTATAGCTAAGTCCCTATACACACTCGTAATATCAGAGGGAAGGTATCTTAATGAGTCATTCGCAGGTTCATGCATCCATCACCATTCACACAGTAGCTACTAGAGACTATACTAGCGCATGGCCGAGCGGCCATGCAAACCTTTTATAGCCAGGACCTTCCGGAAGCTTCCAGATCCCTGATATGGACCAATCAGATCTGGCGAAGGACCTGGACATGTGGCTCCCGATCTCCAATGGGAGATCGTCTCATGAGCATGCTCAGTGGAGTGACAGAAGAACTTAGCCTCTGGAGCGATTTGCTGCTGAGCAGCCTGCATTGCCATTGCTGACTCAAAGGTGGCAGTAATAGCCAGCCCCACAGAACAGGTCTGGGCAGAGCGTCTGGGAAGCCGGGATTGCTGAGCAATCTGCTCTGCGGTGGAAAGACAATGGGAGACCGCAGAATGTGAGGCTCTGGATTCCTGTTGAATCGCTGCAGGAACCCGACGCCTATCAGTCTGAATACCCAAGATGAAGCCTGTATGTGATTGTGTTTTTGAGGACCTGCGGTGATGTCACAAACACCTGACTAGCCATGTGATTGGTATCTGGAAGTGGTTAGGGCTATGTAATGAAGGTGTGTTTGGCACATGTGGGTGAGTGCTGGCTAGTCTGAGCCAGAGGAAGGAATCCTGTGAGATACCTCCGGAGTGGACGGTCTGGTAACCGTGAGTGATACTGACTGGGGTCAGTGAGAGACGTTTGTGGGATACCTCTGAGGATAAAAGGTATCCGGGACCCTGTGTGGCTGACACCAACAGGTAATGGAGAGGAATCCATGTTATGCTGACCGGGGTCAGTGAGAGACTGTATTTGTTCTATAAAGCAGAATGTATAACGGACTTTGTGCTGGCTGCTGTAGTAATACTAAGTTCCTGACGAGCAGTTTATGTTGTACTTAATAAACCAAATGGATTTTTTTTTAACCCTAAGTGTCCCAGCGTATGCCTCAAGGACCAGCCAAGATAGTACTCCCCATCCACTCATAGTGTGGGACATACAGTATATACTTTTGTTTTTTTACATTTTTTGTTGTTTATTTGTATTTATATTTTCATTTCCTGTAGTAACTGACGAAGGTCCGGGTGACCGAAACGTTTTGTGTGTACTACAATAAACTAATTCTCACATCATTTAGTTGAGTGCAAGGTTTTCACATTCATTACCTGTGAGTACTGTGACACTTAGAAGATGCCTGTGTAAAGCTAATCTCTTAGGCTGGTTTCACATTTGCGTTTTTTAGCGCTGGAAAAAAACGCATACGTGCGCATGCGATTTTTCCCCTATATTTAACATGGGTGCGCATACATGCGCGCTTGTAAGCGCATGTATGCGATTTTCATGCGCTGCGTTTTTTTGGGGTGTGCGTTGGTATTTTCCAGACGCTGCATGTTGCATTTTTTGGCCCTGGAAAAAAGCGCATGCGCACGTATGCGCACGTTTTGCGCTAAAAATGGCCATTATAGCCTATGGATGCGCATACGTGCGCACTGGCATGCGCAGGTATGCGATTTTTTAGCGCTGCGTTTTTTGGGTGGTGTCCACTTTTTATCCTAGTTAGAATCTTCTAAAGTCAAAAAAAAAAAGTCTATATAAAGGAGGTGCCTGCCAAAACTCTGCCACTACTACACTGACAGATTGAAGAGCAGACAGTCAACCAAGAACCCATTATATCAGCGAAGAATGTGAGTATATTACATTATATGCCTGTCCTTTTAAATTATGTATGTACTAATGATTTTTATTATTTTTACATGCAGTATGTCTTCAGAATCCGAGTATTCCCCATCGCGGCAGGAATTGGCGCAAGCAGACCGTGAGGTGATTATTTTCGTGCATCTGGTAAGTATATCTGCTGCTTCTCCAAATCTCTTACGTTTTTTTCAACTTTCTTAAGACATCGTCATCATCATCTGCGGACGGCACTAGTGAGGGCGAAGAGCAGGAGCAGCGAAGCCAAGTCCCGGTGGTGATACGGAATGTAAGTATCAAATGATTTGTAATGTTCTTTATTTTTTATCTTCTATTTTTACTCTTTTTTTTGTTTCTTTTTTTGTAACTTTTTATTCAATTTAAATTTGATTATTCTAATGAATGTGTTTTGTCTAGGTTCCACAACGGGATGAAGACGTCTACCTGGATAATGAGCAGCTCATCAGCCTGGTCCAGGAGCGTTCGCCGTTGTGGGACAGCCGTGACCGGCTGTACAAGGACAATGTGGTGACCCGGCGGCTATGGAATGAGGTGGCCGCAGCGTTGATGGATGGCTGGGACAGCGCCACAGCATCCTCCAAAAAGGCGTTTAGTGAGTATTTCCCTGCTCTGTATTGTGCCGCAGTGACTGTTGTCCTTGACGGCACTGTTGGGTTTCGTGCTAGGCGTATTCTAGCAGGAAACCCAACAGTGTCATCGGGGTCTACAGTGACTGCTTTGAGTATTGTATTGCTCTGTATTGTGCCGCAGTGACTGTTGTCCTTGACGGCACTGTTGGGTTTCGTGCTAGGCGTATTCTAGCAGGAAACCCAACAGTGTCATCGGGGTCTACAGTGACTGCTTTGAGTATTGTATTGCTACATTGTGCCGCAGTGACTGTTGTCCTTGACGGCACTGTTGGGTTTCGTGCTAGGCGTATTCTAGCAGGAAACCCAACAGTTTCATCGGGGTCTACAGTGACTGCTTTGAGTATTGTATTGCTACATTGTGCCGCAGTGACTGTTGTCCTTGACGGCACTGTTGGGTTTCGTGCTAGGCGTATTCTAGCAGGAAACCCAACAGTGTCATCGGGGTCTACAGTGACTGCTTTGAGTATTGTATTGCTACATTGTGCCGCAGTGACTGTTGTCCTTGACGGCACTGTTGGGTTTCGTGCTAGGCGTATTCTAGCAGGAAACCCAACAGTTTCATCGGGGTCTACAGTGACTGCTTTGAGTATTGTATTGCTACATTGTGCCGCAGTGACTGTTGTCCTTGACGGCACTGTTGGGTTTCGTGCTAGGCGTATTCTAGCAGGAAACCCAACAGTGTCATCGGGGTCTACAGTGACTGCTTTGAGTATTGTATTGCTACATTGTGCCGCAGTGACTGTTGTCCTTGACGGCACTGTTGGGTTTCGTGCTAGGTGTATTCTAGCAGGAAACCCAACAGTTTCATCGGGGTCTACAGTGACTGCTTTGAGTATTGTATTGCTACATTGTGCCGCAGTGACTGTTGTCCTTGACGGCACTGTTGGGTTTCGTGCTAGGCGTATTCTAGCAGGAAACCCAACAGTGTCATCGGGGTCTACAGTGACTGCTTTGAGTCTTGTATTGCTACATTGTGCCGCAGTGACTGTTGTCCTTGACGGCACTGTTTTTTTTTATCAACAGTGGACAAAGTCCGAACACGTTGGCGTTCGATCAAGGACCGCTTCAACAGTGATGTTCGTGCTGAGGGCCAGGTTCGCAGTGGATCTGCGTCAAGGACCAGAACTAGATACCGTCACTATCACGCGTTGCAGTTCCTAAGACCGGTCCTTGCCACAAGATCGTAAGTATTATACATTTTGGGTTTTTATTTTTATTAATCTGTGTTTTTCTAATCCACAGCTGATGCTTCTTGTAAAGGCATGGTAGTAATGATTTTCCTTTCTTCCACAGCACCTGGAGCAGCACCCTGCAACCTGGCCCTGGAGCAGTCCTTCCTCGGACGTCCTCTGACCCGTCCCAGCCATCCGACAGCCAGGAAGCACCTTGCAGGTCAACCACACACACAGCTGGTGACCAGGAAGCTGGGCCATCAGGTGTTCCCCTGTCCCAGGTCTCTGCCACTGGTTATGCGGGCACTACCCGCCAGCGGCAGAGGGCCTTGGACAGGAATGTCTTGCCCGAGTTTATGCATTTGAGCGAGACATTTAATTCCAGCCTCAAGTCACTGTCCGAGAGAGTTGAAAGCGGTTTTGCACTCATGGAACGTGGTTTTAACCACTTTGAACACCGCTTCAATTCTGTAGAACAGCGCCTTGACCGTCTGGAGGCCGACCTCAACAGACCAGCACACCATTTTTTTAGTAAGATTGAAAAGGGCATGGCGGAACACCTTAGTCCTGATCAACAGCTGAATGTGCTGCAGGCCTGCAACAATGCTTTCTTGCAGGCTATGCAGCATAATCGGTACGGTCAGCAGTCAGTGGTGTCCTTTCCACCTGTGCCACCATTGACTCGCTTCACCTCACTACCGACTTGTGCTGCATACCACTGCACGGACACCTCTATTCAAAGCCAGGACACCCACCGTTACACCACCACAAGTCTGAGTGCAGCTGGTCACTTCACCGACACCACCATGGCAAGCGCTGCTCCTGTCTGGAGCACCACCGCCAATCCCATGCATGCGTGGAGCTCAGCCACCACTAGGCAAACATGGAACAGCCCTGCCGCTACAACAACATGTAGTAGCCCTGCCACCACCACTCTGCAAACCTGGGCCATCACTGCCACCACCAGTCCTCCTGCAAGGACGAGCACTGACAACGAAGAGCAGCAGCAGCCACCTCAGCAGCAGCAGCCACCTCAGCAGCAGCCGCCACCTCAGCAGCAGCCGCCACCTCAGCAGCAGCAGCAACCACCTCAGCAGCAGCAGCCACCTCAGCAGCAGCCGCCACCTCAGCAGCAGCCGCCACCTCAGCAGCAGCCGCCACCTCTGCAGCAGCAGCCGCCACCTCAGCAGCAGCTGCCATACCAGCAGACGGGGGACCTACATTCCATATTTGCCCCTACTTCAAGGCGAAATCAATCAAGGCGGGCATTGGGCCAAAGTCGGTCCAGGCACACAAGCCTACGGCGACATGCCATTACAACTAATGTACCTGAACAGATTTCCTCTCCTACAAGTGTTCAAAGTTTAATTCCCTTAACTGGACTACCTTCCCCCACAAGTTTTGTTGCCCCTTCCCCTCAAACACCGTCTTCAACTGCAAGTGTTGCATATTCCCTGCACACCCCCAAATTGAAACCATCTGCCCCCAAACGCCGTAAAAAATAATTTTTAGTTTTTTTTTTGTGATAAAAAATAAATTTACATTTGTGGTTCACCATTAATAAGTTTCATTAATGTTGTTTGCGCCGCTCACACACACTGATGGGTAAATACATGTTAAAAACCAACCCAAGGGCTAGTATAGTCATATGTGAAATAACATGGACTAGTATAGTCATTCCAAGGCCTAGTGTAATAACTCTAGTTTTACCAAATAGAATCTGGTTTCATGAAAAACAAACTGTTGAAACTTGTCTAAAAAATAAGTTTCTTTCTAGTTTCACCAGTTTGTTTTTTGTGAAACAAGATGCTAGTTGTTAAAAATCGAGTTATTACAGTAGGCCTTGGTATGACTATACTAGGCCGTGGTATTTCACATATTACTATACTACTAGCCCCAAGGCCTACTATACTCATATTTGAAATACCACGGCCTAGTATAGTCATTCAAAGGCCTAGTGTAATAACTCTAGTTTTACCAAATAGAATCTGGTTTCATGAAAAACAAACTGTTGAAACTTGTCTAAAAAATAAGTTTCTTTCTAGTTTCACCAGTTTGTTTTTTGTGAAACAAGATGCTAGTTGTTAAAAATCGAGTTATTACAGTAGGCCTTGGTATGACTATACTAGGCCGTGGTATTTCACATATTACTATATTGCTAGCCCCAAGGCCTACTGTACTCATATTTGAAATACCACGGCCTAGTATAGTCATTCCAAGGCCTAGTGTAATAACTCTAGTTTTACCAACTAGAATCTATTTTCAAACTGTTGAAACTTGTCAAGTTTCACCCGTTTGTTTTTTGTGAAACAAGATACTAGTTGGCCAAAATCGAGTAGGCCTTGTTATGACTATACTAGGCCGTGGTATTTCACATATTACTATACTACTAGCCCCAAGGCCTACTATACTCATACCACGGCCTAGTATAGTCATTCCAAGGCCTAGTGTAATAACTTGTAATGGAGCAGATTACATGAGCAGATTACATTCATCCACTCAATGCTGACTTGTATTCCCCATGGACTTTCATTGGGGTTGGGTTTTGAGGGTTGTGTTTTGAGAAAATCACATACTTTGTTTTAAACTAGTTGCACAATTTTCTCTTTAAAAAAAATGGTTTCCTGATTCATGGCCTGCAGCTTTGTTCATTCCAATATATTTCACGCAGACTAGCAATGCTGCATTTTAACTCGTATGTGTATTTACCTGCCCAGGTGTGTGAACATAACAAAATTCAGTTATACATGGGAAGTTTTTTAATTAATTGGAGTTTAAAAAATATAGTGCACTCAGTAATGGTATCAAATAAGGATTTTTATTACCATAAACAACAACATTACACCATTTCATCTTGCCAGTGCACCCGTCCTACATCAGAAATAAAGTAGGCCGCAAATTTGTCCCTCATTTGGCCAACTTCAACGGATGACCTGAGAGTGTGCTGAGTGAATTCAGGCAATGGGTTAGGAGCATCATCGTCCAGTTCAAAGGTCGGGTGCTCTTTAGCCATCACAAAGTTATGTAGAACCACACAGGCCTTCACCACCTCATCGACTGTTTCAAGTTTAAGATTAATGGCCGTGCCCAGAATTCGCCATCTGGAAACAAGAATCCCAAAAGCACACTCGACAGTTCTTCTGGCCCTGGTCAGCCTGTAATTAAAAATTTTTTTGGTGTGGTCCAAGTCCCGGCTGGAGTAGGGTTTCAGTAAGTTTCCGCACATTTGAAAAGCCTCATCGCCAACCATTACAAAGGGCAGTGGCGGAGCTTCGGTGTGAGGAAGAGGCCGTGGCATAGGGAAATTAAATTGGTTGCCATACAACCTCCGGCCCATGTCTGAGTTTTTAAAAGCCTGCGAGTCATTACCACGGCCAAATGCTCCAATGTCCACTGCTACAAACATACATCCGGCATCCGCAATTGCAATGAGTACTATTGAAAAGTACTTTTTGTAATTATAGTACTCAGATCCCGTTCTTTGGGGTTTGATGATCCGTATGTGTTTCCCATCAACAGCTCCCAAACAGTTGGGAAAATTGCATACTGTCCAGAATTTGTCAGCAATTTCCATCCACTTTTCAGCGGTGGGCAGGGGCATAAATTCTGGGCAAAGAACATTCCAGAGAGCCCGGCAGGTGTCAGCAACAATTCCAGACAAGGTAGAGATTCCAATACGGTACTGGAAGTGTAGTGAGGATAGGGTTTCTCCAGTCGCCAGGAATCTGTGAACAGACAAAGAAGTAAAATTAATATTTATGTATATTATTTTTAAAAACTATAAAAAAAAATATTAGTACATTCACGAAAACTAATTACCCAAGGTTTTGAATACTAAATTTACAAAAAAAAACATCAGACCACACCCCTTTGTTTTTAAAACATACCGTAATGTCACCAGTAGCCGTTCCTCAGGAGGAATCGCACGACGGAGCTGTGTGTCCTGTCTCCGGATGGATTGTTGGACACGAGCAAGCAAATCCATGAAACTTTCGTGGGACATCCGGATATAATCAGTAAATTTCTCCGGGTTTGCACGTAGCTCGCTGTAGAGGGTGTGGTATGCCCCACGGCTCTCCCGGAGTTCAACAATCGGATGTATCCACATACGCCGCCGTCTTCGCTGCCTCTCTCTCTTCCTTTGTTCATGGCAAGCAACTGCATACGCCTGAGCCATCGCGATGTCCAAATCCAAGTTGAAGTGAAAACTCTTCCAGCGCAGATCCATGGTCACGAGAAGAATCAAGCAAATGTGAAGAATACTGTAGACAGGGTCTATATATATTAACATACCACACCCACAATGAAGTCCCATTGGTCTTGTGTGTTGTTGAATGGTTGTTTTTTCTTTTTTGTGGGGTTTTTCTAAAATCTGTAAAAAAACGCAAACGCACAAAAAACGCATACAAACGCGCAAAAACGCTGCGTTTTTTTCCTGCATGCGCATTAAAATGCTGGAAAAAAACGCAGCGTTTGTATGCATTTGTATGCGTTTTTTTAATGCGTTTTTTTGCGGGAAAAACGCGCTGCAAAAAAAGCAAGTGTGAAACTAGCCTTAGTAAGAAGTACCCGCAAAGTTCCACTATTAAAAAAAAGACATGTACTGAAGTGGATACAATTTGCCAAACTGGCCTAAAGAGAAATGGAGAAACATTTTGTGCACTGATGAAAAGTAAAATTTTTGGGTCCAAGGGCTGAAGACAATCCATCAGATGACCCCCAAATTCTGCATTCAAACACAGTACATTCTGAAGACAGTGAAGCAAGGTGGTGCAAGCACCATGATATGGGCATGTTTCTCTTACTATGGTGCCGGACCTATTTACCACATACCAAGCATCATGGACCAGTTTGCATATATTAAAATACTTGAAGAGGTCATGTATGCTGAAGAGGAAATGCCCTTGAAATGAATGTTTCAACAAGACAATGACCCTAAACAAACAAAATCTTGGTTCCAGTCCAACAGAATTGAGGTTATGGAGTGGCCAGCCCAATCCCTGGACCTTAATCTAATAGAACACTTGTGGGGTGACATTAAAAATGCCATTTCTGAGGCAAAGCCAACAAATGACAAACAATTGTGGGATGTAGTCCAAGCATCCTGGGCTGCGATAAGAGTTGACAGGTGCCAGAAGTTGATTGACTCTATGCAACTTAGATGTGAAGCAGTTCTAAAAAACTGTGGGTATACAACTAAATATTAGGTTTGTGATTCCCAGGAATGCTAAATCCTAAAAAATAGTACATATCTTGAATTTGTAAAGACAAATGCAGATACTGCTATTTTTTCAAACAGCTCAGTGTTCATTTTTTGCTTTTTTTCTGTAAAGTAGTTAAAAACTACATCCATTTCTCTTCATGTTTTGAGTTAGAAAACAGTGTGCAATGTTCCCAGTGCTCGAAATAAAAACTGGTACAAAGATTTTGTGATTAACTCATGTTTTTAAACACACTGCTATTATTTTGAACACTGCTGTATGTTACTAATATGTCATATCGAAAAAAAATTAATTGATGCAATATTTAAATAATATTAAAATAATGCATTACAATAATAAAAACATCTGTCTTTTTATTAGCAAAAAGAAAATTGATTCCAAATACAGCTGATTTATTTATTGGCTGCTTCTTTATTGTCTCCTGATTCCATTGTAATAAATAAAGTCAGTGAAGTGAAATCACAAACTGCACACAAGGTGCACATTTTAGGAGATGGAGTCTGTTTTCTGAACATTGACATTAAATCCTTTTTTGTGATGACAAAGAGGCTAAGGAGCAAACTGTATTTCTTCTTTTCTTCTTTTTCTCGAGGGCATTTTTCCTATGATCATCAAGGGATTTCAAAAGCAATAAAGTGTGGAATCATTGTTCAACTTGAACAGTATTAAAACTTAGGTTTTAATTTCAGTAAAGTAATAAGTTTTGAACCTGTTTCACATTACAGCACTGCAAGGCATTTAGAGGTTGTGTTTTATAGAAGGTTTTTAAAATGGAACTTGCTTCAAAGCAGTGTGTGTTAATTAATAGGTGCACACCAGGGCAGGTTTCTCTAAAGTCTATCTATCTATCTATCTATCTATCTATCATATATTGCATAATATCTATCCATCATCTTCTATCTAGTCTTCTTGTATAATAATTATCTGTCTACACATCTTGCAAAAACTTAAGAACCTCAGGATTTTAATTGCCACACAATGTTACTAACCTATACCAAAACCTAAATATTATACTAAAATCTAAAAACTATATAAAACTGTTGTGTTTGCCCTTGACAATAAGGTAACATTACTAAGAAACTGGTTATCCTCTTCAGGAGTGAGCCATTTTTCACTTTTTTAGCAGTAGCTTTTTATTACCAATTAGAGTTGAGCGAAACAGGTCGGTCAGGTTCAAAAGTCGCCGACTTTCGCCAAAGTCGGGTTTCGCCGAGCGAAACCCGACCATAACGTGAGGTCGGCCATGCGGTCGTCGACCCGAGCGCCAAAGTTGGATTTCACAGAATGCTTGCACGTGACTTTTTTTTCAGCCAATGAGCAAGGACATACACTGTGGGCAACGAGATGACATGTGCAGTATCCGGGGAGAGAGAGAGATTTTGCGCACTTTAAAAAAAGCGGTCCGGCATGTAGGTGTCCTCCACTCCCTGCTTCCCCATCGACTTGCATTGGGTTTCGTGTTTCAGTCGGACCTTTGACTTTTCCCAATAGTCGGACAATTTCGTTCGACTCGACTTTTGAGAAAGTCGGGTTTCATGAAACCCGACTCAACCCTAAAAAAGGCAAAGTTGCTCATCTCTTTTCCCAATCCAAAAGATTCCAAAAGCTTTAACTGTTTTATTTTTCTCAACATAACCATATGAGTGATGACTTAAATTGTGAATTGATGAAAAAATACAATTACATCATTTTTGGGGGTTTCAGTTTGATGGCCATGATTGAATGACAATTATGGCCTGTCGAAAGGATTCTTCATTTCAGAATGTTAAGGGATAATAACTAGTGATGAGCGAGAACTAAAATGCTCAGGTGCTCGTTGCTCGGGTCAAGCAAATTGGAATACTTGGGTACTTGGGTAAGTCTATGGGAAACCAGAGCTTTGCTGCCATGTGCCTGATCATGCTGGTGGTGGTCAGGCTAGTAGTTTTGCTACCCCTGCTGATGTGGGCATGGCTGTTGGTGCAAATGGGGTTATCGGCAGTGTCTTTAAAAAACAACCAGACTCGGAAAGACCTAATAGTTGTGCTGCCTACTTCCGTCGTGTTAGTTTTATGAGGAACAGTTGCCCGCCTTCTGTCTGTGGCAACTACACGTCTACGGCCACCACACTACTTCTTCCTGCCTTTTGGGGTGCTATACCTCCCTCCCCCTGTGTGCTGCCGACCTCGCTCTGCATGTCCTCCTGCCAGGTTAGGTCTGTTACTATATCATCCACCACCTCGGCTTCCTTTTCTGCACCCTGATCCTCCTCCTGATTTTCTGGCAATTGTGTCTCATCATTGTCCACCTCTTGTGACACGTTCCTACTGTAGCCTTCGTGTGACCGTGGCTGCTCAAATATTTGGGCATCAGCACATGTGATCTAATCTTGCCCTGCTTCAAGTGGACCGGGCGAGAGGCCTGAATCTATAAATGGAAAAGTGAACAGCTCTTTAGAGTGTCCAATTGTGGGATCAGTTGTCTCCGGGCACATGGCATGGTGGGAGTGTAAGGGGGTGAGATAGAATTACCTCCTTGTTTCCCTTTCTCTAATTGCCTTTGATCTGTTAATGTTTACATATTGTTAATGTTGATTATGCCTATGATGAATGCTTGCGGTACTGCTACATAGCAACATGTATTGCTGCTCACCTTCTTGGTACTGCCACATTTATATATGTGTTACCATGCTTTAGAAGCTGCGTTTCTTAGTGCTAAACTGTATATAATGTAAAGTGATGAATATTGCTATTCATGTATAGTTCAGAGTAAATGAGTGCATCCTTTTGGGGACATTAGATGAGGGCACTTTGGCATATAGTTCTTATACTTAGGGTAGGTGTCGTTCTGTTGTGGGCCACTAGATGGGAGCCAAACATCAGCTGGCACCCGGGAAACTGGCAGCGCTACTAAAGTGCAATCTGCATCGTCTGCGGCTGCAGAGATGGCATCTGAAAGAGCGACACACGGTGAGTGCTGTTGAAGCTTATAAAGAAAAAATGTGTGTTATGCTTGTTTCATCCTTGTTGGAGCTGTTGAGACTGTTCCGCATCCCTGTGGGCACTGTAGCCCTTCCAGATGAAAACCCCCCGCTCACGGTAAGTGGATGAAGTCTGGCCTTTGGCAACGCTGAAGATGAAGCGTTGTCTGTGTCAGTTATGTGTTTTCTTTAGGTGTATGATTTCGGCCTAGAGGACTGCAAGCTAGGCAGATTATTTGGAGCCTGTGAACTCTTTCTTGTTTTTGTTGCACCCCTTGCACCCATTCTACTGGAAAAAAGGAGAGGCTGTCTTCATAACCGGAGACCCCTGGAAGGACTCTACTCCCCTCAAGGGAAGAGCTAGCTCCTCTCCTAGGACTGCTTCCTCACTTTTGGAAAGTTTAAATACAAGCTGTCCACTGCTATTGATGAAGATTTCTAACTCCTGGAGGACTGAGAACCAGGAATGACACCTGTGCATCATGAACTGCGGTGCGTACCGGATGCGGCTTATATTAAGCCAAGTGACGTGCAGCTTTTTATGGTCAAAAAGTTTTAAAATTGTTTTTTTGTATCATGCCTTGGTCGAGGACAACCAAGTTCAAGGAAAGGAGGAGTGAAAGGGGGTGAGATAGAATTACCTCCTTGCTTCTAATTGCCTTTGATCTGTTAATGTTTACATATTGTTAATGTTGATTATGTCTTGCAGTACTGCTACATAGCAACATGTATTGCCGCTCACCTTCATGGTACTGTCACAGTTCTGTTGTGGGCCACTAGTTGGGGGCATACTAGTGGGCCTTGTAGGTATAGTTTATAGGATGTTTACAGGTTAATTGCAAGAGTGGCTGCTGGGTAGTTTGAAATAAGTTTCTAGGAAGTTAGGCGAGACAGGGCCAGGGTGCCCTAGTGTCCACATGGGCTATAGGCTCAGACAGCTTGGCAGCCACACAACATTAAAGTGCTGCAGTCCACATTACCCACGGCCACTGTGTGTCATAGCAGTGGGCCTGTACAGGAAAGTAAAGATGTGGCAACTTATCATCTGGGCATATGCTTTTAGGGCAGGAGTTGGTTGGACTGAGGAAATTAAGGAAGTTGGAGCTTCAAAGAGATTGATACAGACAGGCCGGATGCTTTACCAGAGGCAACCAAACCTGGTGACTGATGGTTTTTGAGTCTGTGGCGAAACAGGCAGAAGGAATTATCATCATGGCGAGGTCAGGCCAGGAAGGAACTGGGGAGCAGTCTAGGACGGTTCGGTCCGGGTGTGTACTGCACAGAAGTGACAGCCAGAAAGGGAAAAACAAGGAACCAAGTGAATATCATGATGTGCCAACAGTGGATGTAACATGTGAAGTATTAAGTAAAGAAAGTATTCAAGTTAACCTGGTCTGTGTCTCCGTTACTGGGTGTCGCCTGAAGGAGGGACCGTTATCACCGTGGAAGTGCCCAGGGAAGTCTGGATTTGGAGATGCAGGTATGCTGAAGAGAAGGATACAGGTTTCTGTAGGGGAAGGACTGGACATTGATATTACAGTATCTCAGGTCACGACTACAGTCCTGTGATCCCCTAAGAGGAAGAAGGAGGATCAAGGTGAGGAACATGCGGTTCAGACTCACAGCTACTCAGACTTGACCATGTGGAAGACAGTGTAGTAGTGGTGGTGGTGGTGGTGGCAAACTGACCGGAAGCATTATCCGCTAACAAGCAAACAACCGTTTCACACTGCTCTGGTTTCAATAATGATGTCCTGCTGCAGGCCCCTAGTAATTGGGCCACGAAGGTCGGGCGAGAAGATGTGGGTGTTTGTTGTGGCACAATTTCAGCTTGAATCAAAAGAGACAAGATGGTAGGCAAAACATCAATATAAAGGCTAAATGCAAGTCAGGGATCAACCATGTCGCAGCTGTTTGTGTTCTGACCCAATGTCAGATATGCCAGATATAACCAGTGAGGCCAAATTAGGAGGTTACGCCCTTAATTGACAAGCGTGCTTGGAGACAAAGGAGACTGCACACAGGTCATGGGCAAATCACTTTATCTGACATCTGTGAGATGGAGGAAAGATGATGAGTTCAGATTTGTCCACATTGAGCTTGAGGAAGCGAGAGGAGAAGAAGGAGAAGAACATATAAGATAAGAAGTGCGGTCTCCTTGGATAGGAGTCTACCAGACTGCTGACATGACTAAACACATTCTAAACACATTCTAGCAAACTTTAGCAATTAAAGGAAAAACAATAACCCTTCTATATCAATTTCCCCCGTTTGTAAATGGTATAACCCTTGCCGCAGGGTCAGCTGATGTCCACAAAGGAGCTACTGTCTCATGGGTCTAGTACCCATAAGGGGGCTTTCTACCTGCTTCGCCCATCCACCCTCAGTGTGGACACTCACTTCCTCCATCAGCAGTGGTTATCTGGGTATGATATACTATGGAAGGTTCAGCCTTAGATTTTTTTTTCACACATACATTTTTCAATAGCTTAGATAATTCATATATTAGAGCTTTTATGGCTACATAAAGCAATGAATAAAAACACAAAGATTTGCATACAATATCAGAAATCCATCCTGCTAGGCCATTAAACCAATTTGGTGGATTTAGAAATAGGGAAAAAAAAAAATAAAAAGGAGTCTCAATAAAATCCACCTCAAGGAACCTAGAAAATCTGAGTCCAAGTCTCATTGTATATGCAGTGTGGCGTTAATAACTCTTATGGCTCCAAAGGTAAGGCTAAGTACAGCATAGTCCTTGCAGATACTGGGCTGTGTGTACAGATCCAACAGTCTTTTGGTTTTTGTCCTTCCATGTCCTTTATAAGAAGAGCATGATGTCGAATGAGTTTGTTGTCCCAGTCAACATTTAAACGTTTATCCTGTGTCTCTGTAGAGTGCAATAATCCTGCTACTGCCAGCAAGGTAATTAGTAGAACAGTCATTCTGCTGGTGAAAGGACCTTTTTGCAATGACTGGCATGGATCCAGATGGGCTTTCCCTCAAGCTTTACTGAGGTGAGTGTGGTCAGCTGGACTTGGAATCGTGCCTTCAAACCCTGGATCTAGGCTCCTTCCCCACGTGTCTGCACATGACTACCCAATCAGGGGCTGGCTGGCACTTTTCAGCACGGGGGGAAATCACAAGGCAGTGACCCTCGAGTTGCAGCGGCCCTCCTATTCCCTGCTTATCTCTGGCCATTGCATTAAAGCAGCAGAGATAACAGGCTTTAAAAACAGGCTGGTATGTAGATATGGGAACAGTAAGGAGCTTGCTGCATGGATATGGGAGCAGAATCAAGCTTACTCCAGAGATATGGGAGCAGAATCGAGCTTACTACAGAGATATAGGAGCAAAACCAAGCTTACTACAGAGATATGGGAGCAGAATCGAGCTTACTACAGAGATACGGGAGCAGAACCAAGCTTACTACATAGATACGCGAGCAGAACTGGGCTTACTACAGAGATACGGGAGCAGAACCAAGCTTACCACAGAGATACGAGAACAGAAGTGAGCTTACTACAGAGATATGGGAGCAGAACCGAGCTTACTACAGAGATACAGGAGCAGAACCGAGCTTACTACAGAGATATGGGAGCAGAATTGAGCTTACTACAGAAATATGGGAGCAGAATAAAGCTTACTTTAGAATATTGAAGGAGAACCGAGCTTACTCCCGAGGTATGGGAGCAGAACCGAGCTTACTACTGAAATATGGGAGCAGAACAGAGCTTACTCCAGAGATATGGGTGCAGAACAGAGCTTACTCCAAAGATTTGGGAGCAGAACGGAGCTTACTCCAGAGATATGGGAGCAGGGCCGAGCTTACTCCAGAAATATGGCAGCAGAACTGAGCTTACTCCAGAAATATGGGAGCAGAATCGAGCTTACTCCAGAGATATGGGAGCAGAACTAAGCTTACTCCAGAGATATGGGAGCAGAACCGAGCTTACTCCAGAGATATGGGAGAAGAACCGAGCTTACTCCAGAGATATGGGAGCAACACCAAGCTTACTATAGAGATAAGGGAGCAGGACTGAGTTTACTCCAGAGATATGGGAGCAGAACCGACCTTACTCCAGAGATATGGGAGCAGAAGTCAGCTTACTCCAGAGATATGGGAGCAGAACAGAGCTTACTACAGAAATATCTGAGCAGAACAGAGCTTACTCCAGAGATATGGGAGCAGAACTGAGCTTACTCCACAGATATGGGAGCAGGACCAAGCTTACTCCAGAGATAAGGGAGCAGGACTGAGCTTACTCCAGAGATATGGGAGCAAAACCGAGCTTACTCCAGAGATATGGGAGCAAAACCGAACTTACTCCAGAGATATTGGAGCAGAACTGAGCTTACTCCAGAAATATGGGAGCAGAACAGAGCTTACTACAGAAATATGGGAGCAGAACAGGGCTTACTCCAGAGATTAAGGAGCAGAACGGAGCTTAATTCAGAGATATCGGAGCAGAACGGAGCTTACTACAAAGATATGTGAGCAGAACAGAGCTTACTCCAGAGATATGGGAGCAGAACCGAGCTTACTACAGAGAGAAGGGAGCAGAATTAAAGCTTACTACAGAGATATGGGAGCAGAACCAAGCTTATTTCAAAGATATGGGAGCAGAACCGAGCTTACTACAGAGATATGAATCAGAACGGAGAATACTCCAGAGATATGGTAGCAGAACAGAACTTGCTACTGAAATATGGAAGCAGAACAGAGCTTACTCCAGAGATATGGGAGCAGAACAGAGCTTACTCCATAGATTTGGGAGCAGAACGGAGCTTACTCCAGAGAAAAGGGAGCAGGGCCGAGCTTACTCCAGAGATATGGGGGCAGAACAGAGCTAACTCCAGAGATATGGGAGCAGAACTGAGTTTACTCCAGAGATATAGGGGGAGAACTGAGCTTACTCCAGAGATATGGGAGCAGAACAGAGCTTACTCCAGAGATATGGGAGCAGAACCGAGCTTACTCCACAGATGTGGGAGCAGAACCAAGCTTACTACAGAGATAAGGGAGCAGGACTGAGCTTACTCCAGAGATATGGGGGCAGAACAGAGCTAACTCCAGAGATATGGGAGCAGAACTGAGTTTACTCCAGAGATATAGGAGCAGAACAGAGCTTACTACAGAAATATGGGAGCAGAACAGAGCTTACTCCAGAGATATAGGAGCAGAACGGAGCTTAATCCAGAGATAAGGGAGCAGAACGGAGCTTACTACAGAGATATGGGAGCAGAAAGGAGCTTACTCCAGAGATATGGGAGCAGAACTGAGCTTACTACAGAGAAAAGGGAGCAGAATCAAGCTTACTACTGAGATATGGGAGAAGAACCAAGCTTACTTCAAAGATATAGGAGCAGAACCAAGCTTACTACAGAGATATGGATCAGAACAGAGAATACTCCAGAGATGCGTGCAGAACTGAGCTTACTACAGACAAAAGGGAGCAGAACTGAGCTTACTACATAGATTTGGAGCAGAACTGAGCTTACTCCAGAAATATAGGAGCAGAACAGAGCTTACCACAGAGATATGGGAGCAGAACCGAGCTTACTCTATATAGTATGGATATATATAGTATATATAATGCGATGGCCCCAGTTTCCACCATAAATATAGTGCGATGGCCCCAGTTGCCCATATATAGTATGATGACCCCAGTTCTCCCCACATATCTTTTATGATGGTCCCAGTTCTCTCAACATAACTAGTATGATGGTCCCAGTTCTCCCCACATAACTAGTATGATGGCCCCATTTATCCCCATATATATACTACTAGCTATTGAACCCGTTCTGAGCCCGGGTGGTGAGCATTTATATTGGTATATGGTCTCCATCCTGGTATGTGCTGCTACCATCTTGCGCCCCCATCCTGTCATATGCTGCTCCCATCCTGTGCCCCCTTCCTGTCATGTGCAGCCCCCATCACGTGCCTTCATCCTGTTCTGTGCACCTCTATCTTGCCATCCTGTCATGTGGTGCTGACTTCCTGTTATGTGCTGCTCCCATCATGCGCCCCCATTCTGTCATGTGCTGCTCCCATCCTGTGCCCCTATTCTGTAATGTGCTGCTCATATCCTGTGCCCCCATCCTGGTATGTGCGGTATGAGTCAACGTGTGCGTATCTCACAATATCTGGCGCCATTTTCTTGAAGACACTGTGTCTAGGAATTTGCACACACAGTGTCTTCACTAAAATGGCATCGTAGTGCAGTATGCACGCGTTCTGACTCAGGCACCACACTGTACAGGCATCACCCATTTTGGCTTTGAACGGAAAGACACATTCACTGTTATTTATAACATTTCAAATTTTATTAAACTATTAGTTAAAGAAAAAAATTATTGTGCAAAAACTTCTCTGTAAACAACATTTTTGGTGTAAACTCTGTGGTCTTTCTTTAAGTTGCCTTGTTGATCAGTAGTGAAAACTTTGACTTGCTGGAAGGATTTTATCTTTGAAAAGGCGACATAAAGTTGGCCATGGCTGAAGGCTGGAGATGGCAAATATATGCCAACTGAATGTGGTGTTTGCCCTTGACTTTTGTTGATGGTCATAGCATAACCAGGTATTAAGGGAAACTGTTTTCGTTTTAAAGTAAAAGGAAGATCAGGAT
Organism: Dendrobates tinctorius; assembly: GCF_039654945.1. Lineage (NCBI taxonomy): Eukaryota > Metazoa > Chordata > Amphibia > Anura > Dendrobatidae > Dendrobates > Dendrobates tinctorius. Next base: position 18,363,370 of record NW_027361704.1, on the reverse strand, counting down.
CGCTTGGTGCCAGAATAACTCTGGGAATGAATACCCTTGTACCTTTAAATGATCCGGTGAGGATTTCACAGTCAATGACTATTGACATCATTTGCTTCACAACCATTCTGGTGCCATTGCAAAGACCTCTTGTTGAGTTAAGGTTTCTTAATAGCTTGACTACTGCTCCAACTTTCAAATTTAATCTATGAGGAGGCATACCACCAGGCGTTAAGCTGTTTAAGAACTCCATTGTGTTACATCCGTCTGCAAGTCTGGGCTGCAGAAAGACAGCGCCCTGAGTAGCACCGACACCCTTTACCCCTATACAGGGATCTGGATTTACTGCAGAGCCCAGGAAGTGCTGTCTGAACAGGAGCAGAGTGCCAGAGCAGAACGGTCGCAGTAGAAAAGCAGTGAGGGGGCCAAAAATGAAGTCGGAAACCAGGCGAGCAGTGGAGGTACAGAAATGGCAGGCAGAGGCAGAGTCGAGAGTCCAGGCAGAAGTCAAAAACCGGGAGAGTAGCGGAGGTACAAAATCGTCAGGCAGTAGAGGGGGGTCAGGAATCCAGGCCAAGGTCAGCGTCAGTAATCGGGAGAAATGCAAGGTACAAAAACGGCAGGCAATAGAGTAGTCAGAAATTCAGGCTGGGGTCAGAGTTAACGATAGGCAATCACAAAGTAACACGTAGGGGAACCAAGAATATATCCGGTGGCTTGCAAGACCAGTCCCAAAGTATTTGAGGGATAAGGTCATCCCTCACAGGCTCCCGGACTGCTGATGTCATCAGAACCGCCCCCAGGACCAGACCCGATGATGATGCACAAACCCCTTCATGACAGACAGCGGAGTGGAGTCTGCATCCACTAGACGCCTGCGCAGGAACCACGGCGCCTCCCAATGGCCGAGGCGGGAACAGCAGGCCCTGAGCTCGACGGCGATGTGTCAGTCCGGCGCCTCCTGGTGGTCGAGGCCCGGACTGCAGCCCCCGAGCCCACGGGCAGCGTGACCGTCCGTCGCCTCCTCGTGGCTGAGGGCGGAACAGCAGGCCCCGAGTCTGATGGCGACGTGACACATTGGATAGCTTGCTGCTTCCTCAGCATTTGCAGACTCTTGCTGAATGGAATCAATACTGGTGTAGCATTTCAATTCAGGCTTAATTGGTCTAAGAACATTTTCATTCAGTTCACGTGAATGTTGGTTTTTTGGAGTTAGGATTGCACGGTTTGCAATGCTTTCACCTTCTGGTTGTATGACTTGAGGAAAGACAGCATCAACAATAGATCCATTTTGAATGCAGACAGAAGGAATTTCAAAGATACCTTCCACTAGTCCTGGTTATTGAAGTTTTCCATCTCCAAGGTTTAAAAGCCATTGGGAAAAGCCTTGATGTTCTTCTGGGACATTGTCCTCATTGGTATGCATGTTTTGGTCCAATTTGAGGACTTCAATATTCCTCCAACAATAGCTGTTTTTCATGCATGCTGAAATTATTTCGGTTCTGCTGCCATGTGGTACAACAGGAAGGATTTGTTGAAAATCTCCACCAAAAAAACAACGCACCACTGATCGGTTTTCTGGACGGAACTTTTGGATCTTCAGCCATGAGTTCTTTGTAGAATGTGTCAACTGCATTTACAGCATGAGCTGGAGCCATAGAAGCTTCGTCCCAGATTATGAGTTTGGCACTTTTAAACTCATTGACAGTATTGCTGCCATGACGAATATTGCATGTCAACATTTCATTAATTGGTATAGGAAGTTCGGCCTCCCTCCAGCAAAGTGGCAGCAGTGCCTGTAAATGTACATGGCAAGACTAATTTATTTTTGCTCCGAACGTAATTCATGATTGTATTATGCAGGAATATTTTACCACTTCCACCAGGTCCATCAATAAAAAATAGGCATTTTTCCAAGTTGGGATTCTCAAAAGCTTCTTTGATTTTTTCGAAAGCCTTTAGTTGTCCTGGTTTAACATTTGGAATTTCTCCTCAAACAAATCCTTTTCCACAACAGGGTCATAATATTTGCCAGAATTGATTGGATCATTGTACTTGCCAACAGGAAGTTGCAGGCCAAAATCTTGTAATGACTTTCCATGTGTCCGTAACACAGACTCAGTTTCATGTAATGTCTAATAGAGTGCCTTTTGTACATGAAGGAACCGTCTGGTATAGTCTTCCATGAGATTTTTATTGTGCCTTTGAAACAATACTGCGGCATTAGACGACTCACACATGATGCAAATAAATGTAAACAATTGTCTAAGTTGTATTGACATTTGATAAGTGGCAGCTTCTGTTAGGCAAGTATTCCATTCAGTGTCATCATCAGTAAACCCTCTTGCAATACATGCTTCTTGGAAAGTAGCAAAACAGTTTCCTTCAGTTGTTTTTGATCCTCAAAAGATGTTGCGCCTCTAGCATTGAGAAGGAGAATTTTGAGAAAGTATTTTTCTCTGTCTAATGGACTAACGTTAAACATTCTGACAATTGTGGTTTTATGACCTTTGCTACGTGGTTTCCATTTAACATATTTATCATCCCATGTGTAATGTTCAGGGATTTCAATGTATAAATATTGTTGGGCATTAGGATCTTCCCGATTCAGTTTAAACCAAGCAAGAAGTTTAGACTTGTTGTTTTTCTGCTGCACAACTTCAGCTTCTTTACCTGGTATGAAGCATATTGTATGCTTGTCTTCAAGGTGGACATTTAATCTTTACACATGTTCAGTTTGATGGCATATTTTATATTCCCTGAGTCTCCAGCATGCTTCAGGTGCACTTATATATCAAGTTTCTAAGTAATTTTTTACTTCATCCCATTCAACCATAGCTTCTTGTTCTGTGGCAGAAGTAACAAACTGGATATTTGCACAATCTTGCCCTTTGTAAACGTATTTGAACAAATATTTTACACTTTGTATAGAACTGTGGAGCACCCGCAAGGGCCGTGGGGTACTTGGTACTTGGTCACTTCTTAAAGGGGAAGTGTCACAGCGGCGGTGACCCGGTCCGTGGCCTTGGGCATCCAATAAAAGGGGTAATATTTGCAAGGGAATGAGAAATAAAGAGTTTTTGTATGAAGTGTTTGTGACGCCACCTGTGGCATCCGGTCAGAGGCGACCAGCGCTGCAGTGCAGATCCTCTGGGACAGATGGTGTAACACAGCAGAGTTGGAATAGCTCTCCACAGGCAGAGCTGAGTCCCAGGGCAGATAAGAGATGTTGAAGTAGATGGTGAGGTAGTGTGGAGCAAGGGATGTAGCAGTGCCGAATAGGTGACGCGGGAAGAATATAGAAGACACAGCTGAATGCAGTTCCAAAGCTTTACTCACAGTTCTGTCTGCAGTACAGATGCCCACTTGGTGCTACGTCCTCCAGGTGAGGGATCCAGCCAACTTCCAGGCAGATAGAGGACACCGTTCCAGAACTCCCTGCCAGTATGTGCCTTCCCTGGCTGTCTCCACAGTGCTGATTTCCACTCTCCTTCCCTTCCAACACCTCACAGTTAGTGTCCCAGGCCAGCTGCTGCGGATCCTGTCAGATAACATGCCCAAAGCATTTCCTTGATCCTTTCTGGCTGCCTTTCTGGAGAAAATAACTGTGGTAGTTGGCTGTGGCCCCTAACGTTGCCACAGCTGTCGGCCTGCTAGCTGAGCCCTGTTGTACACACCACTAGGCTAAGGGGCCCGATACCCTTCTGCAACCTGGATTTCCCCCACCTGACATCCGTCAACGTGGAACGAGCCACACGGGGAGCACTCTCTCCATCCATGCCTCTGGGAAATCCCTTTCCCCTTCAGGGAGCTTCCTTCAGTTCTTCAGTCCATACCAGTACTTCTTCCAGCAGCCCCTGATGACAGGGAGATGCTGCACATGTCCTTTCACTTCCTCCCCTAAGGGGAGACTCTCCTAACTTCCCTCTATTCTCCCGCTCTGAACCCAAGTTCCACCCACTTCTAACACTCTTTCCTAGCCAGCAGAGCTAAAGGAGCACCTGCTGCTATAGTGTGTGGTGGATGCAGTGTTGTGTAAGAGCCAGGTTAGGTGTCTCCATCTTACCTGCAAGGTGGGATACCAAATGTCTGGTTGAGGTGCAGTACCTCTGTGGCGACTGGACCCCCAGAGGCGCCACATACCCCCCGTTAAATGAAGCACATCTGCCGGCTGAAATAGAGCAATGATGTTACAGGGGAACATGCAAACAATTTTTGAACACATTTGTCATCAGGTAAAACATATTCAAACTCAACTTCCCTTTATGGGAGTCACTCTTTGACTTTTAACATTACATAATAACATTATCTTACATTATCTATAATTTACTACTTCTATCTTACATCTTATATAACTATCCATTTTTATCACATATTATCTTCTATACTCTAAGGTGCGACTAGCAGCAACCGTTACAAATTGTGGAGTTCGCTACCAAGTCAGGGCACACTATCCTTGCTGAAATACTATCGTTGTTTCTTATATTTTACATCCACCTATACAATGTGTCACGTCGGCGGTGGTAGCTGCCGCCGCCCCAGCAGCGGCGGGACCTGCCGCCGCCTATACTTACCGGCGCTCGCCTCCCCACTCGGTGCCCACCTCCTCCTTCTTCTTCCCTGTCCGGCGCGTGCCTTCTTCCTGCGGGCGCCTTAGGCCGCGGGCGTGCGCTCTCCAGGTCTCTTAACCCTGGAGCGCCCGCCCAGAAGCCTAGGCGCCCAGTCAGCCAGCAGCACAGGGTATATCAGGCGTCTCCAACGTGGTGGAGACGCCTGATTATCGTGTGGACTTCCGTACGGTATCCTGGCCTGGGTGTTTAGGGGTTTCTCCCCTTCTCACTCCCTACACTCCTCTGCCCAGTCCTGTACTCCGTGCCTCCCTCCTGTACTCCGTGCCTCCCTCCTGTACTCCGTGCCTCCGTCCTGTGCTCCAGTGCCCAGTCCTACACTCCACTGCCCAGTCCTGTGCTTCGTGTCTCCGTCCTGCACTCCGTGTCTCCGTCCTGTACTCCAGTGCCCAGTCCTATACTCCAGTTCTCAGTCCGGCACCCTCCTCTCAGTCCTTCGAGCCGCCCCCTCTTGGTTCTAGCAGTCGCGGCATCTGTCTTCCTAGGGTCTGCCTATAATTTCCTATATTCTCTCAATGTTATACTAGAATTTCACAATAATCCTATACACTATCAATGCACATTTTATATTAATAAAACAACCTACACAAGGCATAATATTACAAGCATAATAACATTTTTATTAAGTACAATAATATAATAATCTTTATTTATATAGCTCTAACATATTCCGCAGCGCTTTACAGTTTAACAGATTCAAAACACAAGTCATAGGTAACAAAGTTAACAATACAATAATTAAAGCAAAATAAGACGACCCTGCTCGTGAAAGCTTACAATCTACAATGAGGTGGGGGAGATACAGAGTACAGGAGTGTATTTACAATGATATATTTACAATGATGGTCCAGCCATCATGATGGAGTGAGGGATAGATAGAGATAGTGAATCGGCTACACACACACACACACATAAAATAACTTTGATTAGTGAACGTAATAAGCCTCTCTGAACAAATGCGTTTTGAGGGAGCGCCTAAAACTGTGCAATTTGTGGATAGTCCTTATTTCTTGGGGTAGAGCATTCCAGAGGATTGGCCCAGCGCGGGAGAAATCTTGTAGTCGGGAGTGAGAGGTGCGAATTAGTGCAGAGATTAATCGAAAGTCGTTTGCAGAGCGCAGCGGTCGGTTAGGCCGATAGACTGAAAGGAGGGAGGATATGTAGGGGGGTGGGATGGGGTGGATAAGTTGCACAGTACATTTTGGTGTCTAGACTAAGCCCTAATTATATTTGCAGCATATGGTTCCTCTGCTTGCTGTCACCTTATATGTAGGGAAGCTTACGTTGCGCTACACTGGGATTATTCCTTCTATATCTACCTCTATTATGTGTTTATAAATGTCTGATATTGTTTTAATATGTGATAATAAAGATCTATTTCTTATTTTTTCTACATTCTATTGTGGTTTATGGTTACTCCACTTTTCTCTTTAATTGCAGGGGGTGGGACACTGTGGAGAGCTTTGTGGGTGAGAAAGTATTAGGTGTATGCTGCTGCTGGGAGGCTGACACTATGCAAAATAAGAAATGTAGCTCCTCCCTCGGCAGTATACACCCACCGACAGGCACCAAGTACCTCAGTTTGTGCTTAGTGTCTCTGCCTCGGCTGGATAATCATCAGAGAGATGTCCACTCTGCACCCTACTCAGTGACTAGTTTTTCCTGGGCATGGAGTTCCACATGAATCTGACCCAGGTGTTCCTTACCAGGGACAAGTTTTCCGCTCTCTCGAAAGGAATCCGGTCCCCGGTTCGAAGCCGGGCAGAAACACACAATCTTTCTTGCCATCCTCCGTGGGCAAGCCCTTCTTGCGGGCAAACCAATCCGCATTCATTCAGACAATGCCACAGCTCGGCGTACATAACCCACTAGGCGAAACACGCAGCAAATGGGTAATGACAGAAATGGCAAGGATCCTACGTTCATCAGAACGTTATGTCCCAGCCATCTCAGCCATTCAATACCGGGGGTGGGAAATTGGGCGGCAAACTTCCTAAGCTGCCAGAGCCTAGCATCAGGTGAGTGGTCTTTCCACCCCACGATCTTCAGCCAGCTCTGTCATCATCGGGGGTTCTCCGGTTGTCGACTTCACGGCGTCTCGAATGAACCACAAAGTTCCTCGATTTGTAGCCAGGTCCAGGGACCCTCTGGCCGTCGGTCGTGATGCACTGGTGATTCCGTGGTCCCAGTTTCGACTCCCTTATCTATTTCCACCTGCCTTGATCTACAGAGTGATAGAAAAAGAAAATATAAATAAATAAATAAATAAATAAATATATAAATAAATCAGAAGGCATTCAAGTCATTCTGATAGCACCAGACTGACCAAGAAAACCTTGTTATGCGGAGCTGGTAAGCATGCTCTCAGACGTCTCCTGGAGGCTCCCAGACAGTCCAGATCTTCTCTCACGAGATCCTCTCTGCCACCAGAGTTCTCAGTCTCTGAGTTTAACAGCATGGCAGTTGAGGCCGAGGTTATGAGGGAATCAGGTTTTTACCCAACACGTCAATTAGACCATGATCAGAGCTAGTAAACCAGCCTCCTCCCGCATTTACCATAGGTACTGGAAAGCATTTTTCTGATGGTGCGACGCAACAAAATTTTCCCCAATATCTCTCTCCCTTCCATCCATCCTTGGCTTTCTTCAATCTGGTCTATACTCAGGCCTGCCCTTTAGCACCCTACAGGGCCAGATCTCACCTTTGTCGATTCTTTCCCAGAGGGATCTGACATCTATGCCACAGGTTAAAGCCTTTCTCCAGGGAGTTGCCCATTTGGACCCTCCCCACTTTCCTCCGATGTATCTGTGGCATCTTAACCTCGTCCCTAGCATTCCCCAAAGCGCGCCTTTCCAGCCAATTAAGAATTTCCTCTTTCCCTCCTTTCATGGAAAGTGACCCTCCTTTCATGTAAAGTTAACCTCCTACTTGCCATTACGTCCATTAGGAGAGTTTCTGATCTTGCGGCCTTGTCCTGTCTTTCCGCTCTTCTTTCCACATCAACAAGGGCATCTTCCTTTCCTCCTTTTTGTCCTTCTCCTCTTCACCCAATGGGGAACTCTCTCCACAAGCTGGATGTGGTCAGAGCCATTTGAGTCTATCTTTCTAGAACAAGTCTCTCTGCAGCAATTCGACTTCCTGCTTCTCATCTCTGAAGGTCGCCGGGAGGAGCTCCCAGCTCCAATTCCCCTATCGCTCGTTGGATTCATTCTGCGATACTGGAAGCATAATGTGCTCAGGACAAATGGCCCCCTCCGGGAGTGAGAGCCCACTGTTATGAATGGGTCACCGAGGAGGAAAAAAGCAACACACGCTAAGTCTCAGAAAACCAGAGAGGTTGGCAACTATGCAGACTGCAGAGCCCTTATCTTAACACATAACTAGAAGCAGTCGTGGAGCGTGCCTACGGTGGTCCTGGACGCCTCATCACAACCGGAGAGCTAAATAAGCCTAAAGTAAGAAAAGAGGAAAACTAACTCCCCAGAGCAGACCCCAAAGGAAAGACAGCCCCCAACATGTATTGACGATGAAGCAAGATGAAAACACAAACAAAGGCAGAAAAATAGGCTGAGCAAACGATGGGGCCAAACTAACTTGAAAGGACAGGAAAGGAAAGATACTGTCTGCAATCTGCCAAAAAACCCTACCAAAAATAATGTCCAACGCTTCTGATAACAAAATTAACCCTGAAGTCACTAGACTTCTCCCACTATATCAGCACTCTGGAATATTCTGAGACAGAGCAAAAAGAGGCCAATCTAATAAAGGACAAAAAGGCAAATTGGCAAATACAGATAAATAAGAGTGGAAATTCAGCACAGCCCAGCCGGGCTGGCTGACCACACAAAAACTGAGTTAACCAACAAGTTAAGTTCATTTTCCCACCCTTGAGACTGCTTTGGCGACGTCCTATGGTAACCTGTGTCCCCCAATGAAGCGATAAAGAAAGAAGTATTTTTGGTACTCACTGTAAAATCTCTTTCTTGGAGCCTTCATTGGGGGACACAGCACCCTCCCTGTTTAGTTTGCATCATGTTGGGCCTACGAGCCTCTTGTTGATTTGGTACATATTTTGTGAGTTCATGTTACTTCTCCTACTGCTTTTTTCACCAACTGAGGTACTTGGTGCCTGTCGGTGGGTGTATACTGCTGAGGGAGGAGCTACATTTCTTATTTTGCATAGTGTCAGCCTCCTAGCAGCAGCAGCATACACCCCTAGAGCGTTCGTCTTCTTTTCCAGCTTGCATATATTGAGGAGGCATTCCGCAGGGCCCCTGGATGGAGAGGGTCGCTGGGAGACAATATCCTCCTTCCCGCACTGTTTCTACAGTGCAGAAGACAGCATCAACCCCTTCAGCGAAGGGGGAGGTCACCACCGGTGACCACTGTCTTCCTCTCAGCCCTCACTGGAGAGAGGGGTGAGGAGGGAAATCGGCAAGAACTAGCCACCAGTTATCACCCAGAAGCACCCATGAGGGTGGTAGGCGATAGAGTCCTGCCTGCAGCCTGAAGGATGCGATGTGGGCGACACCACACCACTAGCTCAGCCGCACAATATGGGAAGGCAGGGTGAGAACTTACACCCTGTTTCCCTGGAGCTGTTTCTGAAAAAGAAATGGAAAAACATTAATAAAAACAAAAAACCTGAAAGGGAAAAGGTTAGTTGTGGATCTGGGGAGATGTATGGTATTAGGTAATTGAGTAGTTAAAGGGGTTAATGCTGGCGTGTTTGGTGCAATAACGTTAGTGTTGTAACTTTGTACATTTTTCAGCTATGGAGCGCTATGCTTGGTCTGATTGGTCTGATGAGTGCGCTCCCAGCTGCATTAAGGGGTATGTGACCTGTCTCCAAGTATTCTCCTGCAGGCATTTTGGCAGTGCCTGCAGGAGATACACCGAAGACAGGGCCTGGGTTCGCATCATGTTCCCACCGCAGTGATCGGAAGTGATGTCGAGGAGTGGGCGGAGCCTGGCTATTATGCGCCAGAAGCAGAGCAGGGACCTCAGGCACTCGGGCCCGGTGCGTCCCAGTCCGCCGCCGGCGACCGCGCCCGGCGGAAGAGGACATCACCGAATGATCCCCCAATCATAGCCTCTTTGGATGGCGGGCGCCCCACATGTACTGTCGGCCCACCCGCGCCGGGGCACCTTGCCTGCATCCGGAGGGGGCGCCGCAGGGAGAAGAACAGCATGGCCGGATCTAGAGTCCTGACTGGTATGACAAGGGCCAGGAGGCCCTTCTTCCAGCAGCCCCTGATGACAGGGAGCTGCTGCACACATCCTCTCACTTCCTCCCCTATGGGGAGACTCTCCTAAATTCCCTATTCTCTCACTCTGAATCAAAGCTCCACCCACCTTCAAACACTCTTTCCTAGCCAACAGGGCAAAAGGAGCACCTGCTGCTATAGTGTGTGGTGGATGCAGTGTTGTGTAAGAGCCAGTTTAGGTGTCTCCATCTTACCTACAAGGGGCGCCACAACTGCAAATCTCAATAATAATAATAATAGCCCCAGTTCTCCCATATATACATAGTAGGATGGCCCCAGTTCTCCATATTAAAAATATTGAAGTTTATACTTACCTCATCCTGATTACCGCCACTGCAGCCTGTTGGAAAAACTCAACTTCACCATCACTTCCTCACCGATCAGATATTAACAGTTCCCATCAAACACCAGATCACATTCATAACCAGCAGCTTTTTTCTGGCCAAAATATTTTTTAAGCTGATAGCACGACACAGTAGACTCTTTTGGCTGAGTCCTACTCTACTCTTTTCTTTTCAATGTTTTTTTTATTGAAAATATAGACAGAACAAAACATGTAAACAAGTAGATTGTAGCATTAATCCACATCAAACGTACAATCATCATTTAACATGTAGTAGATAATTAGCTGTGAATATATACATATTACACTGAGAAATCATCAATGACAATTAAAGCAGTACCTTAATCTCGAGCTATCAAAGAATAGCTCCATAGATAGGTATAGCCATAAGATTGCGACATTTAAACCAACATCCTTTGATAAACTGTATTAAGATGTCAGGTACAAAAGAAACATTAATTAAGAAGAGAGAAGGCAAGGTGAGAATCAAGTGGAGAAAGCGGGTAATGAGGAAGGGTAGGAAGAGGAGAAGAAGGAGGGGGGAAGCTGGACACGAGATGTATAGGTTCTGTATTGGTATAGAAGTGCTACATTAGTCCTGTTGAAAATTGTAGGTAGATCTAAAACGGATCCATGGATGCCAAATTTCTTCAAATGTTGATTGAGAGCAGTTTACTAGAGCCACAAGTCTAGCTGCGTGGTATAACATGTCAACTTTTTCAAATATTTGGGAGGTGGAGGGGATATTCGCTGTTTTCCAATGAGTAGGAATTAGTAATTTCACTGCTGTCAGCATGTGTTGCACTTATACCGAGACGCGTTTATGTTTATGCCACATCGGAAAGTTTAGGAATACTATTTTGGGTGTCAATGTAACATTTTTTAATACGCTTTGTATAAAATTTTCCACAGTGTGCCAAAATTGCAGGAGAGGTGGACAGGACCACCACATGTGGAGATATGAGCCTACAGCAATCCCACATCTCCAACACTTAGTCGCGGCACCTGTCCGCCAGTGACTGCTTTGTCTTGGTGTAACGTACCATCTGGTTATAATTTTGAAGGAGTTCTCCAGCGCCCTGACACACTGTGTTGGGCCATGTGAGTATTTGTAAATGTGGGAAATCTGGGTTGAAGTAAACTTGTAGACCAAGTCTTTTTCCCAATGTGTTATAAAAGCTCTCTTGAAACAACAATTTAAAGATTTCAGGATTTGGTATATGGTCGACATTATTTTCTTGGGTTTACGAGTAGTGGCACATAATGCTTCAAATGTAGTCAGGGGACGTGAAAGGTCTGACGAGCAAAGATAGTGTCTCAATGAATCTCTGATAGAGCCATATTGAATAAAAGACAGATTTGAGAGGCCTGGTATCTCCTGCAGGTCCTATAGTGAGGGGAGTGTCCTGTCTGTCAAAACTTATCAACAGGTATATTAGCCAGGTATCTAGATTCCCCAGTATCATTGCCCCGAGAGTGGAATGAATGTGATATCACATCTGTAAGCTTGAATATGGGAGACAGGGTAGGGGCAAGAGCTGCCACCACTTCCAGCCATATTTTCAGGGTGGCATTAGTATGTATGTTGTAGAGTGGTGTGCTTGATTTCTTGTTTGAGCATGCTAAGAAGATAGATCTTAGAGGATAGGTGGATAGAGCCTCCTCTACCTCAGCCCACTGTTTATCATGGGAGTTTCTCAGTAGGTCAACAACTCTGGATAACATTGCTGCATGATAATACCCCAGTATATCCGGGGCCCCCATTCCTCCCTTAGATTTAGGTAGAGTTAAAGTTCTGTAAGCTAGATGGGGTTTCTTTTTCTTCCATATGTAGTTACGGAATAATGTGTTAATTTTGGCAAGGTAAAATTTAGGGATATACTGTATATAGGTAACATTTGGAATATATATGTAAACTTTGGCAGAACTAGGCTGTTCACTAAGTTTTTCCTCCCCATCCATGAGATATATACGAGTCCTTCCAAGCCTTCATAGAGTTTTCTACTGAAGAAATCAGTGGGGGAATATTTAATTGGAAGAGATCCTCATTTGTTCTTCCCAATTTTACTCCTAAGTATGTAATGTATTGATTAGGCCAAGTAAAGGGGTATAAGCTTTTTAAGTTAAGGTACTGTCACACTTAGCGATGCACCAGCGATCCCGACCAGCGATATGACGCGGTCAGGATCGCTGGTACATCGCTAAGTGGTCGCTAGTGAGCTGCCACACAGGCAGATCTCACCAGCGACATTGCTGGGGACGGGGGTCGCTACTTACCTGTCACACTAGGCGATCCTGACGTCCTCCCACCCGCATCCACGCTCGTCACTCGTCTCTCCACAGGAAGCTGACAACGACAAACGGTCCTGAACGTTCTCGTGCGATCAGCGATAACCACCTGGGGAGCCGGTCGTAGGTAAGTATCAGACACAGCGATGTCGCTAGCAATATCGCTATAACGTCACAAGTTATAGCGATATTGCTAGCGATATCGCTTAGTGTGACAGTACCTTTAGTCAAAGTATTTGGAGGAACGTGCAAATCCAATGCTTCTGATTTGGACATGTTTACTTTGAAGTTAGTGAGCCAGCTAAAGTGCTCTAATAAATTCATTAAGGCCGGCAGTCCTAACAAGGGTTTAGTCATCATCAGCACTAGAAGGTCATCAGCAAATGCTGCAGTTTTATAATGTGCTTTATTTATTTTGATGCCCTCTATTTCTGGGTGGAGCTGAATAGCATTTATGAGTGGCTCCATTGCTAAGACGAATAGCAGGGGAGACATGGGGCAGCCCTGTCTGGTTCCGTTTTGAATGATAAACGTGTCCGTCATAAAGTCATTGATTCTAATTTGTGCTGTAGGGTTGTTATACATTGCTATTATAGCTGCTACAAATGCGCTGGGGATTTCAAATCTGGCCAGTACCTCTCTCAGATAAACCCAGTCTACCCTGTCAAAGGCCTTCTCTGTGTCCATTCCAAGAAGTACCAATAGTGTTTGGCGGTGCTTTACATACTGGAGGAGATGAAGCACTTTATGGACATTATCCCTCCCCTCTTTTACTCCAACAAACCCAGTCTGATTTAAAGAAACCAGCCTTGGTAGAAATTTGGCCAATCTTCTTGCTGTCATGATCCAGTGTTGGATCTGGCGGTATTAAAAGCACAAAGTGAACTTTTTTTGCTTTGGTTGAGTTCAAAGGTGTTTTGACTGTCCCCGGTGGTGGTTAGCGGTATCGCACCATAGGTTTAGGTTAATGTTCACTTAATTAGGGATCAGGTTTGACTCCCTATAAAGGTGTGCTTAGGGGGTTCACTCACCGCTGGTGATATTTCTTTCTGAGTTGTTGGAGAGCCTGGTGGAAGGATGGAGTGGGATAGGAGTCCTGCGCAGTCAGCCAGAGAGGATGAGTGCCAGCTAATGGTGTCTGCAGGAAGGACTGGCATGGCGTGGTGGGGTCGCAGTAATGGTGTCAGCGGGAAGTGTCTGCATGGGCTGGTGGAGTGGCGACTATGGAGAGTGGCACTCACCATGTGGGACTTGGCCGCTGAGCTGGACTCAAGCATGCTCGACTTCGTGGCAGAAGCTGAACACTTCCTTGGGACTATGGTACTAAGCAGCTGCAACTGGTTGTGGACTCTCCTCCAAGGCTGCACTAAGGTGAAGGATCCTGTTATGGTGATGGATCCAGGTGGAGGAGAAGATGCACTCAGGTGGAGGGCTCTGTTGCTGGGAGCGCACGCAACAGAGCAAAGCTAAGTGGTGTTTCCCCTGTATTGTCTCTTTCCTCATGTGTGTTATCAGTGCAGTGGTGGGATTAGTCTCCGCACCGACCCATTCCCTAGTGAGGGTTTAGGGTCAGGGTGAGCAAGGGCGTTAAGGTACGCGTGCGGCGACAGGTTCGGAGCCTGTATAGGGAATGTCAGGAGTGCAGGGACACTGGCTCAGGGGAGCTTAGGAGGTCTCCATGTCCCCATTCCCTATTGCAGGGCCCACCATTGTTAAAGTTTCCCAGGTTCCCCCTTTATTATTTGATTATTATGTATAACGTGTAATACCTAAATTTGCCAGGTGGAGGCGGCGTATCCACCTGCACGTTCTATTATTTAAATTCGCCCCACTGGAGGCGGTGTATCCAGGGTCACGTGTGTTATGGGTTCGTCTTGCGACATCATCTGCGTCCTGACACACGTGATCATGACACTTGCCATCAGACCGGCTATGAGTTTTAAGTCTACATTAAGCAGGGATATCAGCCTATAGCTGCTGCACCACTCCGGGTCTTCCCCTCCTTGTGTATCAAAGATATTCTGGCCTCTAGCATTTGACGTGGTAGCGGATGACCCTTCAACACTGTATTGCAGACATTCAATTAGTGTGGCAGTAGGAGTGGGGAGAAGGATTTGTAGTATGCCACTGAGAACCCGTCAGGACCGGGTGCTTTCCCGGTGGGGCACTTTGACAGGGCAGACTGTAATTCACTCAGTGAGAAGGGCTTGGTGAGCTGCTGTTTTTGGGAGTCCGATAGGACTGGTAAATCCAAATTATTTAAGAAGGATTTTACATCTAATTGTTTTTTACAAGGAGAATCGGCAGTTTCTTCCGGGTGTAAATTGTATAATTGTTTATAATAGTCAAGGAATGCTAATTCTATGTGGTCTGGGTTTGTTGAGCTTTCACCTCGTTCATTTTTAATTGAGTTAATTAACGTACGAGCTTGTCTTTTCCTCAATTGGGACAATAGTAGTTTGGAGGCTTTGTCTCCATGAACATACATTTTATGTTTCCACGATGTATAGAGTTTAGCAGACCTTGAATTGAGTATATCTCTAAGGCCAGGTTCACATTGCGTTAACACAGCCCCTTCAACGGATAGCATTGACGGGCTGGGTTAACGCTATAGCATAACGCGATATGCGTTATGCTATACCACTAGCGCTGGTGATTCATCAGCGCTAGCGGTGACGGGGCTTCAGACGCTGCAGCCCGCGTCCAAGGCTCCGTCAGTGTATGACGGCACATCGCTTTATGGCATGCATTGCGATGCGCCACATTATGGGGGTCAATGGCAGCGTTAACGGACTGCTATAACACAGTGTGAACCCAGCCTAAGTTGTTGTCTTTTTTTTTGTAGCGTGTCCCAAGTTTGTTGGTCAGTTTTGTGTTTATGTTGAAGCTCAAGCTGTGTTATGCTGTCATATAATTCCTGAATTTCTTTTTGCCTAAGTTTGTTAAGGAAGGAGGTGAAAGAAATCATCTCCCCTCTAGCTACTGACTTATGTGCTTCCCATAGAATCTTTGGGGAAGTTTCCTGCAGGCCGTTTTGTTCAAAGTATTGGGTGAGCATTCTGCTCATGTGCGCCCGTACCTCACTATTCCCCAATAGAGATTCATTGAGTCACCATATTCTGCAGTGGGGGTAATATTTGGCAAGCACGAGTTTTAACAATACTGCTGAGTGGCTGGAGTATACATTTGGGATTATTTTTGCCTTTCTCATATGTGGAAGCATTTTACTGGGGACGAAGATATAATCTAAGCGATGGTAAGATTTGTGGGGATGGAAATAAAAGGTGTAGTCCCGATCCGTCGGGTTTAGGTATCTCCATGAGTCTATTAGTTGTAGGGAACCCAATTGTGATTTTTATAGAACATACGTCCTTTGGTAGGATCGTGCTCTTTTGTTTAGTAGTGTCCATCAAAGGTTGCAATGCCACGTTAAGAACGTTAAGATCTTCTCCCATTACCAGCACACCCTCCCTGAAGTTGTCAATTTTCCTCAGGGTGGAAATTATCCACTTTAATAACTTTTTATTTGGGGCATATAAGCTGCATAATGTAACCAGGGTACCGTCTAGCAGACCCTTGATCAAGATATATCAGCCCTGTGGATCAGTTAATGATTCCCTTAACTGGAAGGACACTCCCCTCGCCACTGCCACTGATACACTTCTCGAACCCGATTGCGTAGTTGTTGCATGATACCACTTATCATAGACCGAGTGCTCAAAGGAAGGTAACTTATCAGGTTTGAAATGTGTTTCCTGGATGAGAAGAACATCTGCTTGTTGTTTTTTAAACAACTGTAATGTTGTTCTGCATGATGTAGCGATCCTGTTTCTCTCACTTTGATCTAGTCCTCCTGCCTATAGGAATAAGATGATGGACCAGGTGGGAAGGGTGGGAGAAGTAAAGGAAGAGGGATAAAAAATAGTGATGAAAAAGAATAGAAAAATACATTAATAATATCAACATGGAATTATAGAAAAATACCATCTTCAAATTGAATGGTAAACGGTAGCTAACAATCACCATGGCATTGTATTATGCCAACTTAAGGGAACTCAAAAGTATTATAACAAACTAAATAAGTATTGCTCCATTTCAAGGCATTGCCCGACTTGGGCTAGGAAGCATCATTAATTGAAGGCCTCTTATGAAGTTATCAAGTGGGTGGGGTAGGTGCGTCCACCTATAAATAGGTGAACGCAGCTCCCCGGGTTAATTATCATTGACTATATTTTCATATCCTTAATTAGGATTGAACAGGTAGTTAACTGGTACGTCCTCAAAGTGTTTAGATGGTGGTGTTTTCACCAGCTTCCTCTTCTGTCTTTGTGACTTCGGGGTCAGAGCCACCTGCCATGCCGGCATGACAGGAAAAGGGCGCAACAGGGATGCTGAATGGAAGGACTCCAGATCCGAGTAGGTTTCCAAGGTGATCTCCAATGCCTCACACGCCGATCTGATGTCCAATGAGGTTCTAGCCTGAATAGATTTATCTCCAGTTGTAATCTGTATACCGAAGGGGAAAAGTCATCTGAAGCGGAGGCCTTTTTTCAATACGGCTCCAGTAAATGGTATCAAGATTCTTCGCTTTCTGAGGGTAGTAGCAGATAGATCCTGAAAGAGTTTAATTTGTGAGCTCTCATATGAAATCTCCTGTGCTTCTCGCGCTCTGTGGCGGATTAGGTCCTTAACTCGGTAATCAAGAAAACGACAGATCACATCTCGTGGCTGCTCCCCCTGAGCCCTACTCTACTTTAAACTATTAAAAATTAATGTATTTTTCTTTAAGGGAATGAGTCACATACATTTACATTTTTTTAAACAACCATTAATACCACATACAAGGAACAAATATCGTCACACCATGACCAGACCACATATTACCACCACATAGTGACCAAATAATACCACATACTGTACAAGGAACAAATAGCGCCGCACCATGACCAGATCACATATTACCATCACATAGTGACTGAATACTACAATACTGATCATTAATTAAAAAAAACACAATACTAAGTGCCATTGTATACAGGAACTCTGTATTTACTATCAGTGTACAGGTAATACAATGATCACTGGTGACATTATACACAGGAGCTCTGTATATAGTGTCAGTGTACAGGTAATACAGTGATCACCAGTGAGATTATACACAGGAGCTCTGTATATAGTGTCAGTGTACAAGTAATACAGTGATCACCACTGCCAGTGACATTATACACAGGAGATCCATATATACAGAGTGGGCTATTTATATGGATACACCTAGATAAAATGGGAATGGTTGGTGATATCAACTTCGTGCTTGTGGCGCATTGGTGGCCATTTTGAAGTCAGCCATTTTGGATCCAACTTTATTTTTTCAATGGGAAGAGGGTCATATGACACATCAAACTTATTGAGAATTTCACAAGAAAAACAATGGTGTGCTTGGTTTTAACATAACTTTATTCTTTCATGAGTTATTTACAAGTTTATGACCACTTATAAAATGTGTTCAAAGTGCTGCCCATTGTGTTGGATTGTCAATGCTACCCTCTTCTCCCACACTCGACACACTGATAGCAACACCCTGTAGTATACAGTGTATAGTGTCAGTGTACAGGTAACACAATGACTCACCAGTGACGTCTCCAGCTGAAGTCCTTCATCTTTGCTTTTCTTTTTCATCCAGCACAGACCTCCATCACTTCTTCCAGCCAGGACTCGTCTCTGCATAAAATAACACAGTTACCTAGAGCACTGCTTCCAGAGCACATTCCCCACTTTTTCCCTTTCTTCTACGCTACACATCTTAATACAGAGGTGCACCCACAATCAATATACAGTGGGGAAAAAAAGTATATAGTCCGTCAGCAATAGTGCAAGTTCCACCACTTAAAAAGATGAGAGGCGTCTGTAATTTACATCATAGGTAGACCTCAACTATGGGAGACAAACTGAGAAAAAAAAAATCCAGAAAATCACATTGTCTGTTTTTTTTTCATTTTATTTGCATATTATGGTGGAAAATAGGTATTTGGTCAGAAACAAGCAATCAAGATTTCTGGCTCTCACAGACCTGTAACTTCTTCTTTAAGAGTCTCCTCTTTCCTCCACTCATTACCTGTAGTAATGGCACCTGTTTAAACTTGTTATCAGTATAAAAAGACACCTGTGCACACCCTCAAACAGTCTGACTCCAAACTCCACTATGGTGAAGACCAAAGAGCTGTCAAAGGACACCAGAAACAAAATTGTAGCCCTGCACCAGGCTGGGAAGACTGAATCTGCAATAGCCAACCAGCTTGGAGTGAAGAAATCAACTGTGGGAGCAATAATTAGAAAATGGAAGACATACAAGACCACTGATAATCTCCCTCGATCTGGTGCTCCACGCAAAATCCCACCCCGTGGGGTCAGAATGATCACAAGAACGGTGAGCAAAAATCCCAGAACCACGCAGGGGGACCTAGTGAATGTACTGCAGAGAGCTGGGACCAATGTAACAAGGCCTACCATAAGTAACACACTACGCCACCATGGACTCAGATCCTGCAGTGCCAGACGTGTCCCACTGCTTAAGCCTGTACATGTCCGGGCCCGTCTGAAGTTTGTTAGAGAGCATTTGGATGATCCAGAGGAGTTTTGGGAGAATGTCCTATGGTCTGATGAAACCAAACTGGAACTGTTTGGTAGAAACACAACTTGTCGTGTTTGGAGGAAAAAGAATACTGAGTTGCATCCATCAAACACCATACCTACTGTAAAGCATGGTGGTGGAAACATCATGCTTTGGGGCTGTTTCTCTGCAAAGGGGCCAGGACGACTGATCCGGGTACATGAAAGAATGAATGGGGCCATGTATCGTGAGATTTTGAGTGCAAACCTCCTTCCATTAGCAAGGGCATTGAAGATGAAACGTGGCTGGGTCTTTCAACATGACAATGATCCAAAGCACACCGCCAGGGCAACGAAGGAGTGGCTTCGTAAGAAGCATTTCAAGGTCCTGGAGTGGCCTAGCCAGTCTCCAGATCTCAACCCTATAGAAAACCTTTGGAGGGAGTTGAAAGTCCGTGTTGCCAAGCGAAAAGCCAAAAACATCACTGCTCTAGAGGAGATCTGCATGGAGGAATGGACCTTGTGAAGACTTACAGAAAACGTTTGACCTCTGTCATTGCCAACAAAGGATATATCACAAAGTATTGAGATGAAATTTTGTTTCTGACCAAATACTTATTTTCCACCATAATATGCAAATAAAATGAAAAACAAAACAGACAATGTGATTTTCTGGATTTTTTTTTCTCAGTTTGTCTCCCATAGTTGAGGTCTACCTATGATGTAAATTACAGATGCCTCTCATCTTTTTAAGTGGTGGAACTTGCACTATTGCTGACTGACTAAATACTTTTTTTCCCCACTGTATAACTAGTTATTATGTAACCCACCATTCCAAATATAAATTATAATCCACCACTGTGCACCCCCTAACTATAAATAGCCACTTTCCCCATTTAATAAATAAATTAATTAGCACCTGTACTCTTTCCCCCAATTCATTACCAGTCACTTCATCCTCAACGCCCCCCACTATGTACCTCCCACTCTAACCAAACCCCGATTCATTATATTTACATGCTCCTCCAGCCCCAATTCATTGTCATGTCTTTCTCTTCCACCCTCTATTCATTATCAACAGCTCTCCCCCCACATTCAATATATCATTTACTCTCCAAACCTCAAAATTAATTATTGTTCTCCCAATAGATCATCATATGTTCTCCCCACCTGCCACCTTCAATTAAATTGCTGTGCCCCGTTACTCACTGAATTCATCATTTGCAGTCCCCCGTTTTCTCCCCCACATCATCATTTGCAGTGCCCCTACTTTAATTTGAAGTCCCCTTACTTCATCCATTGCAGTCCCCTATCACCCCCTTAGTTCATCTGCAGTGTCCCTTCATCATTTGCAGCCCCCTATACCCCTTCCATTTCATCATGTGCAGTCCCTCTCAGACACTTCATCATGTGCAGTCCCCTTTCCCCCACTTTATCTTGTGCAGTCCCCCTTACCCACCCACTTTATCATGTGCAGTCCCCCTTACCCCCAATTCATGTGCAGTCCCCCTTACCCCCTACTTCATCATATGCAGTCCCCCTTACCCCTGACTTTCTTGTGCAGCCCGATTCCCCTTCATCATGTGAAGTCCCCCTTCCCCACTTCATGTGCAGCCCCATTCCCCCTTCATCATGTGCAGTCCCCCTTACCCCTAGTCATAGTGTGCAGTCCCCCTTACCCCCACATCATGTGCAGTCCCCCTTACCCCCACTTCATCATGTGCAGTCCCCCTTTACCCCCACTTCATCATGTGCAGTCCCCCTTAACCCCCACTTCATCATGTGCAGCCACACTCCCCCCACTTCATCATGTGCAGCCCCACGCCATCATGTGCAGCCCCAC
The DNA here is from genome assembly GCF_039654945.1 of Dendrobates tinctorius. Taxonomy (NCBI): domain Eukaryota; kingdom Metazoa; phylum Chordata; class Amphibia; order Anura; family Dendrobatidae; genus Dendrobates; species Dendrobates tinctorius. The sequence goes on along the minus strand of NW_027361704.1, from coordinate 18,342,415 downwards.
TCCCCCCACTTCATCATGTGTAACCCCACACCATCATGTGCTGCCCCACTCCCCCCACTTCATCATGTGCAGCCCCAATCCTCCACTTCATCATGTGCAGCCCCACTCCATCATGTGCAGCCCCACTCCCCCCACTACATCATGTGCAGCCCCACTCCATCATGTACAGCCCCACTCCCCCATTTCATCATTAGCAGGCCCACTTACCCCCGCTCCATCATGTGGAATCTTCTTTATCCCCCAAACTCCATCATGTGCAGTACCCCTTACATCCCTCACGTCATCACTTGCATTACCCTCACTCCCTTACCCACTGAAATGCCCGACACCTGACCCAGAAGTACAGAGAACATGGAGGGAGCGGGAGCTGCGCAACCGTCAAGGTTAGACGGTCGTGCACATCTCCTGGCCCCAGGGTGATAGGACTGTGATACGGGCGGCTGTGTCTGCTGCCGGCTGCGTCACAGTACAGCGGACATGGTTGCGCAATTTGCTGTGCGGCCCTCCCTGCACAGCTGCTGGAGGAGCGGCCCTGGGGGCATTTGCCTCTCTGCCACCCAGCCTAGCCAGCCCCTGCAAGGAGGACAGGCGAGAGAGACACAAGTCTACTACAGCAGAGGCAGGGAAACACTTGCAAAGTTCTGGGACAGTTTTCTAAGACCCTCCCATTGCCCTGGCACTGAGACGTGGGGACATCTCACAAGGAATGCAATGTTTTCTAAGATGCTGAGGGAGTACCTTGCTGACCGTACCAACATCCTCCATGATTCCTCTGTACCTTTTGGTTATCCAAGCTGGGCACGTGGCATTCACTGGCTCTCTACGCCTTGGAGGTCCTGGCCTGCCCTGCCACTTGCGTTTTGTCAGACCGAGTTTTTAGTGCTGCTGGTGGCATTATCACAGATAAGTGCATTCGCCTTTCAACGGAAAATGCAGACAGGCTGACTCTTACAAAAATGAACAAGGGATGGATTGGGCCTGACTTCTCGACACCAACAAATGATGACAGCGAAACATAAACTCCAATGTGGTGTTTTTTTGGGAGGTGTATTCCCACGCACCTCTTCACAACCAAACATGGGTATACACTTCCTGATTTTGGCTATTTGGTATCCTCCTCCTCCTTCTCCTCATCGTCCACCATCACTCGGACACCATATTCCGTCATGCTCCAGCTACTCTATTTTTGGGTAAGGGTGTTATGATGCCTGTCACCAAAATACAAAAAATATGTACACCCCCAAGGAGAAATGTTTGCCAGCCCATACACTAAGTGTATGGGCATTCCAAGTCTATGAGACCCACTCCTAGAAATTGGTCCTATTTTTTAATTATTATTATTATACATTTATATAGCGCCATTTATTCCATGGTGCTTTACAGGGAAAAGGGGAAATATAGACAAGTACAATAAACATGTGCAAGACAAGGGACACACGAGTACAGAAGGAGAGAGGACCCTGCCCGCGAGGGCTCACAGTCTACAGGGATGGGTGAGGATACACTAGGAAAGGGTAGAACTGGTTTTGCGGTGACTCAGTAGACCGAGGAGCACTGCAGACTGTAGGCTTGTCGGAACAGGTGGGTCTTCAGGTTCTTCTTGAAGGTTTCCGTTATTGATGAGAGTCTGATGTATTGCGGCAGAGAGTTCCAGAGTATGGGGGAAGCAAGGGAGAAGTCTTGTATGCGTTTGTGGGAAGAGGAGATGAGGGGGGAGTAGAGAAGGAGATCTTGAGAGGATCAAAGATTGTGTGCGGGTAGGTACCGGGAGACCATGTTACAGATGTATGGAGGAGACAGGTTGTGGATGGCTTTGTATGTCATGGTTAGGGTTTTGAACTGGAGCCTCTGGACAATAGGAAGCCAGTGAAGGGCCTCGCATAGGCGGGAGGCAGGGGAATAGCGAGGAGACAGGTGGATTAGTCGGGCAGCAGAGTGTAGGATAGACTGGAGTGGTGACAGAGTGCTGGAGGGGAGGCCAGAGAGTAGGAGGTTGCAGAGATGATAAAGGCGTGCACTAGTGTTTTTGTGGTTTCATGGTTGAGGAATGCGCGGATCCCGGAAATATTTTTGAGTTTGAGGCAGCATGAGGAGGCAAGGGCTTGGATATGGGGTTTGAAAGAGAGGGCAGAGTCGAGGATCACCCCAAGGCACCGAGCGTGCGGGACTGGGGAAAGAGAGCAGCCATTGACATTGATGGATAGGTCTGATGGAGGGGTAAAGTGAGATGGGGGAAAGATGATGAATTCTGTTTTGTCCATGTTCAGTTTGAGAAAGCGAGCAGAAAAGAAGGCTGAAATAGCAGATAGACAATGTGGGATTTTGGTCAGTAAGGAGGTGAGGTCAGGTCCAGATAGGTAGAGCTGCATGTCATCGGTGTAGAGGTGGTACTGCAAGCCGTGGGATTCTATGAATTGTCCCAGGCTGAACATGTAGATGGAGAATAGTAGGGGTCCGAGGACTGAGCCTTGAGGAACACCGACAGACAGGGGGCGAGGTGAGGAGGTGGTGTGTGAGAGGGAGACACTGAATGTTTGGTCTGTTAGGTATACTGAGATCCAGGATAGGGCCAAGTCTGTGATGCCAAGAGATGAGAGAATCTTCAGCAGGAGGGAATGATCCATGGTGTCGAAGGTAGAAGACAGGTCCAGGAGAAGGAGGACAGAGTTGTGTTGCTTGCTCTTGGCGGTTAGTAGGTCTTTAGTGACTTTAGTTAGGCCAGTTTCAGTTGAGTGATGTGGTCGGAAGCCAGATTGTAACCGGTCAAAGAGGGAGCAGGAGGAGAGATGGAAGGACAGTTCAAGATATACATGCTGTTCCAGTAGTTTTGAGGCGTAAGGGAGAAGAGATATCGGGCGATAGACACAAAAGATGGGTCGAGGGAGGGCTTTTTGAGGATGGGTGTGATTGAGGCAAGTTTGAAGGATGAGGGAAAGATACCATTTGTAAGTGAAAGGCTGAAGAGGTGTGTTAGATTTGGGATGAAGACTGTGGCAAAGTTAGGGATGAGGTGGGTCAAGCGCACAAGTGGTGAGGTGTGATCTTGACAGGATGGTGGAGAGCTGATCTTCTGTCATGGTGGAGAAGCTGGTTTTGGAAGAACAGGGCTGAGCGGCTAAGAGGGGCATTGGGGGCTGCGGGCCAAAGCATTCTCTGATAGTATCAATCTTCTGCTTAAAGAAGGAGGCAAAGTCTTCAGCAGAAATGAGAGGAGATGGAGGAGGTGCTGTGGGACAGAGTAGAGAGTTGAAAGTGTTGAAAAGCTGTTTAGGGTTGTGAGACAGTGAGGATATGAGGAATGCAAAGTAAGTTTGTTTTGCGGCAGAGAGCGTGTACTTTAAGGTGGCAAGGGACAGCTTGTATGCATTGAAGTGCTCGGTTGAACGGGTTCTCTTCCATCTCCGCTCAGCGGCCCTGGAACCCGTCTCAGTTCTTTGGTCAGGCTGGTCAGCCAGGGCTGCCTGTTGATTGTACGAGTTTTGCTCTGCATGAGGGGGGCGGCCGAATCAAGTGTTGCTGTTATTGTGGTGTTATAAAAGGTGGCAGCAGCATCAGTGTCATGAAGGGAAGCTATGTCTGTGAGAGTGAGAAGGGACACAGAGAGTGATTGTAAATTGAGGTGTTTGAGATTTCTGCGAGGGTGAGCAAGTTTGTGGAGTGGGGGTTGCGCAGTCAGAGAGGAGAGGGTAGATAATGTCAATAGGTTGTGGTCGGACAGGGAGAGGGGTGAGTTAGTGAGATTAGTGAGGGAACAGAGATGGGTGAAGATAAGGTCCAGCATGTGACCCTCTTTGTGATTGGCCACAGAGGACCATTGAGTGAGGCCAAAGGAGGCAGTCAGTGATAAAAGTTTAGAGGCAGCTGAGGTGGAAGTGTCAATGGGGATGTTGAAGTCACCCATGATGTTGGTGGGGATGTCAACAGAGAGGAAATGGAGTAGCCAGGTGGTGAAGTGGTCGAGAAAGGTGGAGATGGCTAGTTCTGGGGGGCGGTAGATGACAGCCAGTTGGAGGTTGGAGGTGGAATAGATGCAGATGGAGTGCACCTCGAATGAGGGAAGATTAGCAGAGGGTGGAAGTTGAATTGGGGTAAAGGAGCAGGTATCATACAGGAACAAGCCAACTCCTCCACCACGTTTGTTGCTGGGGCAAGGTGTGTGAGAGAGATGGAATCCGCCATAGGAAAGCACAGCTGGAGAGGCTGTGTCAGAAGGAGTGAGCCAGGTTTCAGTGATGGTGATAAAGAGGTCATGGATAAACGACAGCTTTTTGCAGACAGAGTGTGCATTCCATAAGGCACCAGGCAAGAGAACTGGGGAGTAGGGGCTGAATGAATAGGTATGAGGTTATCATGGTTGCAAAAACGTGTAGAGGATCGTGGGAGGGTGTTAGAAATGAGTGTGGGGATGTGTTGAGGAGGGCCAGGATTTGGGTATTCGTCGCCAGCAATGAGGATTAGCAGACAGAGCGTTAGAAGGTGGGAGCAGGACATGATGTGGCCGTTTGTGTCTGGAGAAAAAGGAATGTATGTGGAGGAACAGTTCTGAGGAGAAGGTTAGGTGACTGAGGAGGATGGAGGAAGAAATGACAAGTTCCTTACTAGGTGGGGGGATTACAGGAGATCTGACAAAATAGAGAAGTATGGGGGTGAAAGTGGGAAGAAACCGAAAAACCGAAACATTGTTGTGGTTATCTATTCTGTTACCTTTCAGTCAAAATCCAGTCGAATTCTAGTCTAATTCACAGTAGTGTAATAATTAGAAAGCTGTAATTTGAAAGATGGATTTTGAAAGATGCATGGTCAGACACGTCTGGTCAGACATATGGCCCTGAATATATGTGCAAGTGAGAGGGGTCAGCTGTGAGGAGGTTGTGGGCGTGATTGCCCAGACCACATGTTCTGACTCAAAGAGAGGTGATAAAAAAAAGGGGGGAGGGATTGACTACTCAGGTATGCATGGAAGATACAAGAGGAATGAATACATTATGGATACAAAAGCAGTGCAATACCAGGGTAGGATTATATGCAATTCATATACACAGACAAGGCAGGAAAGTTGAATGGAAGAGTGAGCATACCTGTGGGTAGACAAAACAACTCGATTAGATGACGCAGGTGGTGGTGAGGATGAAGATAATACAGCAGTGATGAATGGGTAAGTTCATCATGGAATTCTAGTCTAATTCACAGTAGTGTAATAATTAGAAAGCTGTAATTTGAAAGATGGATTTTGAAAGATGCATGGTCAGACACGTCTGGTCAGACGTATGGCTCTTAATCAGGCCTTCCTCCACGCCTCATCATCCACCCCCACTAGATCAACAGGGTTAACGTGTTCCATGCTGCTACAGCTAGGGTCGAATTCTGAACAAGGGTGGGTGGTTATGCTAGGCGTAAAATACTTGTTCTGAAAAAGGTTGAGGTGTACCCCACAGGGGAAATGTTTGCCAGCCCATATACTAAGTGTATGGGCATTCCAAGTCTATGAGACCCTCTCCTAGAAATTGGGCCTATTTGTTAATCAGGTCTTCCTCCACGCCTCATCATCCACCCGCACTAGATCAACAGGGATAACGTTTTCCGTGCAGCTACAGCCAGTGTCGAACTCCTAACAAGGGTGGGTGGTTTTGCTGGGCATAAAATACTTGTTATGGAAAAGGTTGAGGTGTATCCCACAGGGGAAATGTGTTACACCCAGTTTTGGCATTGCCCCCAGTTCTGGTCCCTCACCTGCTCCTGAGGCTGCCCCTGTACCTCTGCGAGGTCCTTGCCTGGATCCTCGCTCTCTGTCTTTCCCTCGGCTTCCTGCTGCTGCTTCTCTCTCCCCCACTTTCTGGCACGCTGTCAGCAGGCCTCCAGGGAGAATGCTTAGGACACACGCACGCTTACTTGCAGTCTCTTAAAGGGACGGTGCGCATTTTTAAAAAATGTCAATTAACCAATGGCAGCGCACTGAGTACTGCTTCTGACCCCTCCATCATTGGGAGGGTGCCGGAGCAATGGGTATCTACTCTTGCTATTTCCGGTTCTGTTCCTGTTCTGTCTGCGCTGTTATAGCATTCCGTTTTGCACTCTGCTTTGTTTCCGCGGAATATCATAGACCAGTTGTACGGCTATCCTAAGATGACACCTGTACCTATATACTCAAGAGCCATCCCTTTCCACCAATCACCATCCGAACCCCTGGGCAACGCTAAAGTTTCCGGAGTCAGCTTCCTCCCATCTACCTAGAACCTGTCTACCTTCGCCAGAGCCAGCTTCATATCTCATACCCGGTGTACGCCGGTCAGCTCCACCATATCTGTTATATCTGTTTACTAGTGTTGAGCTTTCCGATACCGCAAGTATCGGGTATCGGCCAATATTTGCCGTATCGGAATTCCGATACCGAGTACCGATACTTTTTTCGTATCGGATAACGGAATCGGAAGTCCAAAATGCAATGAGCCACAAAAGTGGCTCTGATTGGCTGCCGAAATGACGTCATCATGATGCGCTGTCTGTGCGCATCATGATGCGCTGTCAGTTCGGGCCTTCGGGGGGGCTGTGCCGACTGTCCGGGGGTCTGTACCGGCCTGCCGGTGGTCTGTGCAGGCTCCGGGGGTCTGTGCCGGCCTGCCAGGGGGCTGTGCCGGCCTGCCGGTGGTCTGTGCAGGCTCCGGTGGTCTGTGCCGGCCTGCTGGGGGGCTGTGCCGGCCTGCCGGTGGTCTGTGCAGGCTCCGGTGGTCTGTGCCGGCCTGCCGGGGGGCTGTGCCGGCCTGCCGGTGGTCTGTGCAGGCTCCGGGGGTCTGTGCAGGCATCGTCCGATGGGACTACAAGTCCCATCGGGCGATGCCTGCTACCATGACAGTGATTGACACATTAGCCAATGATGGGACAGTAGTAGTCCCATCATCCGGCTAATGTGTTGAATGTAAAAAAAAAAAAAATTACATGCTACATACATGCTACATACATACAACATGCATACTACATATATACTACATCTAACATACATACTACATATATACTACATGCAACATGCATACTACATACATGCTACATACTACATGCATGCTACATACATGCTACATACTACATACATGCTACATACATACTACATATATACTACATGCATGCAACATACATACTACATATATACTACATGCATGCAACATACATACTACATATATACTACATGCATGCAACATACATACTACATATATACTACATGCATGCAACATACATACTACATATATACTACATGCATGCAACATACATACTACATATATACTACATGTAACATACATACTACATATATACTACATGTAACATACATACTACATACATGCTACATACTACATGCATGCTACATACTACATACATGCTACATACTACATACATACTACATGCATAATACATATATACTACATGCATGCAACATACATACAACATATATACTACATGCATGCAACATGCATACTACATATATACTATATATACTACATGTAACATACATACTACATATATACTACATGCTACATACATGCAACATACACACTACATGCTACATACATGCAACATACATACTACATACATGCTACATACATACACACTACATGCTACATACATGCAACATACATACTACATACATGCTACATACATACTACATACATACCACATGCATGCAACATGCATACTACATATATACTGCATATATACTACATGCATGCAACATACATATATACTACATACAATACATACATATAGACATACAGTACATATAACATAGAGTACATACTTACCGTCACTTGTCACTTTGATCCCCGAAGCCATTGTCACCTGAGGGATAAATATCAAAATAAAAAAACACCAATATACTTACCCCGATCCGCTGAAGTCCACGAGGGTCCCACGTCCATCTTGCGTGGAGAACAGCAGCATCAGCTGATGCTACCGTTCTCTACCAGCCCCAGGAATACAATGACGGAAGGTAGGTATCCTTCCGCACTGTATTCCTCCACCACTTTAAAAAAAAAAAAAAAAGTCCCTAGTCTCACTTTATGCCATTGCTGCGTGGGAATTTCCCTGCAAACAAATTTGTGTTTGCAGTCATTTTCAGGAAGAAACTGAGTATTATCTGACAGAATTGCAGGGGTGTCAATACTTTTGGCCATGACTGTATGTAGCATGCATGTAGTATGTAGCATGTATGTAGTATGCATGTTGCATGTAGTATATATGTAGTATGTATGTTACATGTAGTATATATGTAGTATGCATGTTGTATGTATGTAGCATGTATGTAGCATGTAATTTTTTTTTTTTTTTTTACATTCAACACATTAGCCGGATGATGGGACTACTACTGTCCCATCATTGGCTAATGTGTCAATCACTGTCATGGTAGCAGGCATCGCCCGATGGGACTTGTAGTCCCATCGGACGATGCCTGCACAGACCCCCGTATCCATCCACATGTTTTGGCATAGGTGGTTTCCTTCATTGGAGACTGCCCTTCCCGTGGTTGTTCCTTCCCGGTGAAAGACCTGGCTAGTCATTGCTTGCGTTGAGAAACATGAGATGGTGTCTCCGCGGCTTATATATTTGCATGTTTTACATATTTCCCATAAGGGATGGGAGCAGTGCTCTAGAATCACTGCGTTGAGAAACACGTGATGGTGTCTCCGCAGTGTCGAATGTTGATCTCCATGAGGTCAATCATCTTTTTTTCATAGTCTGCTACTAGGCATTGCTCCTACTAGCCAGTTTCCTACTCCACACCGATGAGGGGCAATACCCCGAAACAGCTGTCTGTGGATGGATACCATGTTTTGGCATAGGTGGTTTCCTTCATTGGAGACTGCCCTTCCCGTGGTTGTTCCTTCCCGGTGAAAGACCTGGCTAGTCATTGCTTGCGTTGAGAAACATGTGATGGTGTCTCCGCGGCTTATATATTTGCATGTTTTACATATTTCCCATAAGGGATGGGAGCAGTGCTCTAGAGTCACTGCGTTGAGAAACACGTGATGGTGTCTCCGCAGTGTCGGATGTTGATCTCCATGAGGACAATCATCATCTTTTTTTCATAGTCTGCTACTAGGCATTGCTTCTACTAGCCAGTTTCCTACTCCACACTGATGAGGGGCAATACCCCGAAACAGCTGTCTGTGGATGGATACCATGTTTTGGCATAGGTGGTTTCCTTCATTGGAGACTGCCCTTCCCGTGGTTGTTCCTTCCCGGTGAAAGACCTGGCTAGTCATTGCTTGCGTTGAGAAACATGTGATGGTGTCTCCGCGGCTTATATATTTGCATGTTTTACATATTTCCCATAAGGGATGGGAGCAGTGCTCTAGAATCACTGTGTTGAGAAACACGTGATGGTGTCTCCGCAGTGTCGGATGTTGATCTCCATGAGGTCAATCATCATCTTTTTTTCATAGTCTGCTACTAGGCATTGCTCCTACTAGCCAGTTTCCTACTCCACACTGATGAGGGGCAATACCCCGAAACAGCTGTCTGTGGATGGATACCATGTTTTGGCATAGGTGGTTTCCTTCATTGGAGACTGCCCTTCCCGTGGTTGTTCCTTCCCGGTGAAAGACCTGGCTAGTCATTGCTTGCATTGAGAAACATGTGATGGTGTCTCCGCGGCTTATATATTTGCATGTTTTACATATTTCCCATAAGGGATGGGAGCAGTGCTCTAGAATCACTGCGTTGAGAAACACGTGATGGTGTCTCCGCAGTGTCGAATGTTGATCTCCATGAGGTCAATCATCTTTTTTTCATAGTCTGCTACTAGGCATTGCTCCTACTAGCCAGTTTCCTACTCCACACCGATGAGGGGCAATACCCCGAAACAGCTGTCTGTGGATGGATACCATGTTTTGGCATAGGTGGTTTCCTTCATTGGAGACTGCCCTTCCCGTGGTTGTTCCTTCCCGGTGAAAGACCTGGCTAGTCATTGCTTGCGTTGAGAAACATGTGATGGTGTCTCCGCGGCTTATATATTTGCATGTTTTACATATTTCCCATAAGGGATGGGAGCAGTGCTCTAGAGTCACTGCGTTGAGAAACACGTGATGGTGTCTCCGCAGTGTCGGATGTTGATCTCCATGAGGACAATCATCATCTTTTTTTCATAGTCTGCTACTAGGCATTGCTTCTACTAGCCAGTTTCCTACTCCACACTGATGAGGGGCAATACCCCGAAACAGCTGTCTGTGGATGGATACCATGTTTTGGCATAGGTGGTTTCCTTCATTGGAGACTGCCCTTCCCGTGGTTGTTCCTTCCCGGTGAAAGACCTGGCTAGTCATTGCTTGCGTTGAGAAACATGTGATGGTGTCTCCGCGGCTTATATATTTGCATGTTTTACATATTTCCCATAAGGGATGGGAGCAGTGCTCTAGAATCACTGCGTTGAGAAACACGTGATGGTGTCTCCGCAGTGTCGGATGTTGATCTCCATGAGGTCAATCATCATCTTTTTTTCATAGTCTGCTACTAGGCATTGCTCCTACTAGCCAGTTTCCTACTCCACACTGATGAGGGGCAATACCCCGAAACAGCTGTCTGTGGATGGATACCATGTTTTGGCATAGGTGGTTTCCTTCATTGGAGACTGCCCTTCCCGTGGTTGTTCCTTCCCGGTGAAAGACCTGGCTAGTCATTGCTTGCGTTGAGAAACATGTGATGGTGTCTCCGCGGCTTATATATTTGCATGTTTTACATATTTCCCATAAGGGATGGGAGCAGTGCTCTAGAATCACTGCGTTGAGAAACACGTGATGGTGTCTCCGCAGTGTCGGATGTTGATCTCCATGAGGTCAATCATCATCTTTTTTTCATACCACCTTGGATGACCTGATATCCCTTACAACTGGAATAGATCTGCGTTTTCAGGAACATGCCAAGGAAATCAAATGAGACAAAAGGCCCTACCACCTGGGCTCTCTTTCACCCAAGTTGGCTACCTCGTCTTCCTCCCCTGATGCCATGGAGATTGATCGTGTAAGTTTGGCCAGCTGCCGCCAGGAGGCGCGTCGCAAAGAGGGAAGTTGTCTCTACAGTGGTAGTCCTGAACACCTGATTCGTACCTGTCCAAAGAGGTGGGAAAACTCCAGTGCCTAGGTTTGGTTGGAGAGGTCACCCTAGGTAGAGAACATTCATCTCCATCATTGCAAATCTCAGTCTCCGTAAAATTCTCTGAACTCTGTTTGCTGGATTCTAGAGCCACAGGGAACTTCATCCAGCAGGCGGTTGTAGATCGTTACCGCTTACCAGTCCAGTGTCCTCCTGTTCCGTTGCAGGTGACCGCCGTAGATGGCAAACCACTGACCAAGCCTGTTCAGTTACAGACTGAGCCTGTGGAACTCTGGGTAGGTCTAACGCATTCTGAAAGAATCCATTTTTATGTGTACCCCTGTTTTTCTCATCCCTTACTTTTAGGTCTACCATGGCTTCAGATGCAAGAACCGGTCCTTAACTGGAAAACAGGAGAGGTTCTGCATTGGGGAGATTGTTGAATGGAACAATGCCTAACCCGGATTCAACCCATTCCGCATCCAGTCCAACTAGTTTCCCTGCCAGGGTTACCTTCCTCTTACTGGTCCTTCTCTGATGTCTTTGGGAAAAAAGAGACCGAGAGACTACCTCCACACAGGACGTATGACTGTGCGATTGATCTTCTCCTCGGAACATCTCTCCCTGGGGGGAGAGTTTATCCTCTTTCTCAAGCAGAGACTCAGGCCATGTTGGACTGCATCCAAGAGAACCTGGCAAGAGGATTTATCCAAAAGTCATCTTCACAGTGACCAGTTGTTCGGCTATCCTAAGACAACACCTGTACCTATATACTCAAGTGCGATCCCGTTCCGCCAATCGCCATCCGAAACCCTGGGCAACGCTAAAGTTTCCGGAGCCAGCTTCCTCCCATCTACCTGGAACCTAACTACCCTCGCCAGAGCCAGCTTCATATCTCATACCCAGTGTCCGCCGGTCAGCTCCACCATATCTGTTATATATGTTTACCTGTTTGTCCCACTGGGACAGCTGCCACGTGTCTGGGGTCTAACAGGAGGTAGCAGCTGTGCCCCCCAGGTATTCCACTTTGGTCCTGTTCAAGGAATCTTACTACGGATGCCTGGGGCTCACTAGTTATAAATTCGATGAAAAGATCCAGCTCACCAGAAACAGCATCCCAACATCGGAGCACGAGACCGCTGTGTAAGGGCGTTTGATTTAGAGCAATGAAGAAAGGAATGTCCAGCTCCACGATGTAGTGAAAATATAAATCATTTTATTCACTTAGTCCATTCCAAGGTGAGGTTAAAAGGCCAGCATAGAAAACTTGAACGCAAGTTTCGTTTTTCTATGCTGGCCTTTTAACCTCACCTTGGAATGGACTAAGTGAATAAAAGGATTTATATTTTCACTACATCGTTGAGCTAGACATTCCTTTCTTTATTGCTCACTAGTTATGCCCCCTTTTGACGTCCCCCCCCTGGACCGAGGTCCCGAGGTTCCACTCAAAAAAATAAAAAACGAATGTGAACTTCATCACCTGTGCCTCTGCTTCCATTCGTCACAAAATATTTGCCAACCCATACACTAAGTGTATGGGCATTCCAAGTCTATGAGACCCGCTCCTAGAAATTGGGCCTATTTTTTAATCAGAACTTCCTCCATGCCTCATCATCCACCCCCACTAGATGAACAGGGTTAACGTGTTCCATGCTGCTACAGCTAGGGTCGAATTCTGAACAAGGGTGGGTGGTTTTGCTGGGCATAAAATGCTTGTTATGGAAAAGGTTGAGGTGTACCCCACAGGGGAAAATGTTTGACAGCCAACACACATACTGTATGGGCATTCCAAGTCTAGGAGACCCGCTCCTTTTTAATGGGACATTTTTTTGTTAAGAGGCCCTCCTCTGTTTCTTCCAAGGGGGGGATTGGGGTTATTGGGGTGCATATGACTTGGTAGCAGGGCAGACCTTGCAGTCAATGCATAAGAAAACAGAATGGGAGTACAAAATGAATAATACGAAGTGGATTTTCCTGTGCCCATCCAGTACCTGGGTTCAAAGGCATATTGGGGTGAAGATGACTTGGCAGCAGGGCAAGCCTTGCTGTCAATGCATAAGAAAAGAGTGGGAGTACAATATGAATAATGTGAAGTGGATTTTCCTGTGCCCATCCAGTATGGTGGTTCAAAGGCTTATTGGGGTGCATATGATATGGTAGCAGGGCATGCCTTGCAGACAATGCATAAGAAAAGAGTTTGGGATTACAAAATGAATAATGTGAAGTGGATTTTCCGGTGGCCATCCAATACGTTGCTTGAAAAGCTTATTGGGGTGCATGTAACTTTGGGGCAAGCCAGACATTGCATTCAATGCAACATTTTTTCTGGAAGCCCTCCGGTACCTCTTGTGAAAGGGGTATTGTGGTGCATCGTAATTCTTGGCAGCCCATCCACTCACTGCATAGGCAATAACCGTTTAGGAGACCCACGGCTTAATAATGGCCCTTTAAGAAGATTAATACATCCTGATGCCCCGGTAAAAAGAGGCACTGTGACCTTAAGAGTCTCTCCTTCATAAATGAAACAAGATGTGTCTGCTTATGTGTCACACTGGCCAGCTAGGGTTGTTAAATGTTACAATGACATTTCCCAATGAATGCATTTGTATTGGTTGAAAGCAATATTGAAGTTGAAAAACGCTTCAAAAACGCTGCATCTGAGCATAGCCCAAGTGGTGGAGGAACATTTTGGTCTGGAGTTAATTATTTTGCCATATATACAAGCCAGTAACATGAAAAGGATGTACCTTAACATATTTCCCAGCAAAATCCGTTTTGGTATGTTTTTTGGTGCACCGGTAAAAATGGCATGAAACTCTGACAACATTGTTTAAAGCTGTGAACTAGGAGTCAAGAATGCTTCCAGGGGCGATCCCCATGATGTCCCCGTGTCATTTGAGCAGTGTTTCCACCATTTTCAGACGTTTTTAGACCTTGAAAGACCCTCGGGGGGATCGCGGTAAAAATGCTCGGGTCTCCCATGGATTTACATTGGGCTCGTTGTTCTGTCCGAGTACCCAAGTATTCCAATTTGCTCGACCCAAGCAATGAGCACCCGAGCATTTTAGTGCTTGCTCATCACTAGTGCTTGCCCATCACTAGTTAGGTCCCTTACTGTATGACGTTAATAACAGAAGAATTTTTTTTTGACCAAGGATCAAACCTTTATAACACACTAGATGCTACAAACTATTTTTAAAGTCAGGTCCCTTATTGTATGATGTTAATAACAGAAGAATTTGTTTGTGGCCTATGGATCAGGCCTCTATAACACACTAGATGCTACAAACTACTTTTCAAGTTAGGTCCCTTTCGGTATGACGTTAATAAACAGAAGAATTGTTTTTGGACCAAGGATCAGGCCTCTATAACATACTAGATGCTTCAAAGTATTTTTAAAGTCAGGTCCCTTTGTATCTTGTACTGTCTATGTGTATACTATTATTACTGATATGATTTTTTGATATGAGACTAATAAAATTTGCCATTTTATATATATGCTCCTTTTCTTCTCCCATTATTATATATTCTATGTAGCTTGAGCTTTATCCAGTTTTTGGAATATTTTGGTGCTAATTGTGCACTTTTTTTGTCTCTGAGTAAATCATGCTACCTGTTGCTGCCATCATAATTTATTCTGTGTTCATCACAGTCTTTTCCAGGATCACAATGGACTTTAGAGTGCATGACTCTACATGGCGCCCTCAGATTAACGATACATTTAAAGTATGGCCTTAATGGGGGTATAGATGAACCTAATGGTGACTTAAATGAAGCTATTATTTGTTTCAAAGAGCCTCTGCGGAAAAGAACAAGGGTATGGTGGAACCATGCCTTTCTGGAGAAATATTTGGAGGGGGGACTTATTCCCAGAGGCTTGAGAATTCGTCTTTCCCTCATTTTCCATATTGGATGAGGATTTCAAGACAAAATGGGAGGAGCTCTCTAACACTTGCTCCTATGGCTATATGGCATTACTTAAGGGCATGGATGCTCACACTTTGTGGGAAATCGAGACAGAGATAGAGTCGATTCAGGTCACTCTCAGGAAGAAATTACATCTGAGGCCTTGAAAAAATTAAATGATGATGGGTCGCCCTCACACCCAGGGCAGCGGGGTACCCGATACCGGGTCGGTGTCAGGGGGAATGTGTCACAGCAGCAGTGACCCGGTCTGTGGCCCTGGGCGCCCAATATCAATGGCGGTGGTGTTAAAGTTTATTTGAATAGTTCGTGACGCCACCCATGGTGTTTGGCAAGGGAGATGGTAAGCCAACGCTGCATGCAGATCCGCTGGGACTGATGGTGTGGTGCAGCAAAGATGGTATAGCTCCCCACAGGTGG
Organism: Dendrobates tinctorius; assembly: GCF_039654945.1. Taxonomy (NCBI): domain Eukaryota; kingdom Metazoa; phylum Chordata; class Amphibia; order Anura; family Dendrobatidae; genus Dendrobates; species Dendrobates tinctorius. Next base: position 18,327,001 of record NW_027361704.1, on the reverse strand, counting down.
AGCTGTAGTCCCAGGGCAGTGTAGGTGCAATAGACCAGGAGAGGCGCAGAATGGTATAGATACTGTTACCCAGATGTAGCGGTGCTGGAGGTGTTAGCGACAAATGAATGGAGGACACCAGGGCTTTTAGTTTCAACTCTTTACTCACAGTTCATGGTACCCACTGGTGCCTGCCTCCATGCCGTGTCCTCCGGGGTAGAGACTCAATCAACCTCCCGGGCAAGTCAGGGTTCTCCTCTCCAACACTCCGCCAACATGTGCCTTTCCTGAACGACTCCTCTATTGCGCCTTCTAGTGTGAAGAACTCCAGTACCGTAGTTCTCTGGAATTCCTCCTGTCAGATGTTCCTAGAACCTCACTTGTATGACAGACAACTGTAGCCTCTATCGGGGACTCCCTTCTTAGAAGTCCTGGCTCTCTATCCAGTTGCTGTTGTGTCCCAAGTCTTTGATTGGAGTAGTGCTTTTACAGCCAACTACTCCACCGGTGTCTGCTGCAGAACCATAAGTGTCCATAAAACCTCGGGGACCGGGCCCCGGCCTTGCGCTGAGAACTTATAGGCAGGGTTCCTCTTCCAACCAACAACTCCTCTCTGTTCTCCTACTCCTTCTTTCCACGCTGTTCCTTCTCACTCTTATGGAAGCTTAGGTTGCAGGTCTACATCTTTTTCTTTCTCTTCCCTTTCCCGTGCCAGCTGGCTCAGATCACTGAGACAGCTACAGCACTCTTTCTAAACTGCACTCAAACTGAACTCAAAACTAACTTCCAAACTGAACTTGTCAGGGACTCACCCCAGACTGACCTTCTGTCAGACTGACCCCCGATCCTCAACTTTCCCCCTCTTTTATACTAAGGCCTCTTTCACACATCAGTTTTTTGCCTTCAGGCGCGATCCGGCTTTTTTTTGTAAAACCGGATCCGGCAAAATGCAATGCCGGATCCGGTTTTTCCCCATTGACTTGCATTAGCGCCGGATCGTGCCGGATGGCATTGCGTTTCATCAGTTTTTTGCCGGATCCGGCAACTTGTCTCATTCCGGCGTCTGGAAAAAACGGCTACTGTAACGTTTTTTGTCTCCGGCGAAAAAGCCGGAAGCGCCGGATCCGGCGCTTCCAGCTTTTTGCTACAATGAAAGTCTATGGGTGCCGGAATGCGCCGGATCCAGAAAAAGACGGATCCAGCCACCGGATCCGGTTTTTTTAAGTCTGCGCATGCTCAGATCCAATTGGCCAGCCGCCAGGAACAGAGACGGATCCAGCAAAAAACCGGATCCGTTTCTACAGTTCTCCAAAATTTATGCCGGATCCGTTTTTTCTAAAAAAAGCCGGATCCTGCCTGACGGCAAAAAACTGATGTGTGAAAGTAGCCTAACTCTACCCACCTCCCAGCACATCTCGTGTTACAAAGCAGGGTTCCACGAAGGGTGCTGTGCTACCTCCAGCCTGAAGCTGCTAGGCGGACCTACTGAACTATCCTGTGTGTGGGATGCAGATGTTGGAGCGTGGAAAGGAGTTCCCAACTTACCCAGGCGGTGGGGCACTACACCTTAGGAGAAGGTGCAGTACCTCTGTGGCGACTGAGCCTCAGGGGCGCCACAATGACATAGATGCAGAGCTACAAAAATGGGCTAACTGTTAGGAGTCAGGTTTCTGCGATCGCTATGCAGGAATCCAGACCCTCACATTCTGCAGTCTCCTGCTCTTTATCCACTGCAGAAGAGATTGCAGAGGAGATTGCCTTGCAGCAAATCTCTCCTGAGGCTAAGTCCTTCTGTCTTCTTACTGAGCCTGCTCATGGGACGATCTCCCATTGGAGATCGGGAGTCATGTGCTCAGGCCCTGCTCCAAATCTCATTTGTCCATCTCAGAGATCTGGAGGCGTGCGGAAGGTCCCGGCTGCTATAAAAGGCGCGCATGGCTCTTCCGCCATGAGCTAGTATAGTCACACTTGCTGCTGTGTGAATGAGGATGAATGCATGATTCTGGTGAATGACTCATTTGAAACCCCTACCCTTTGATATTACGCTTGTGTGAGGGATTGATTTCAGTACCAGCGCCAGCGCGCCTCTGCTTCATTGTCCACAGCTGCTAGCATCCGACATTGCGTTTGTGTCTAGCATTGTCGTATAGCGGCAGTGTCCTACGCCACACTGCAGTAGCAGCCCACTTAAGCGTTCGCGGCTGCGACGCTACACACACGGTATGTCTAGAAGGACTTAGTACTGCCATCTTTGGCTATTCCTGTGACCTTATACCGTGTGTGTAACTACTCTGAGTACTTGTGACCTTAACAGGCTCAGCTCTTTTGTTTATGTTCATAGGCATCTCTGTGATTTAACAGAGATTGCTCTGTGCACTTGGGTGACGGTTAACCCTGTGCACAATACCGCCATATTGCTTCTGCCACCACTTAGCAGCGGTTATACCACCTACTGCACAGTGGACCCCGAGCGGCGAACGCACTTTATTATTATTTTCATTTAGTGTGTTCTGCCATTCCTAACACTAACGACATGCAGAGTACCAAAGCCAGAAAATTTAAGAGGGATATACGTGACAGGCAATTGTCTAATGTTCAGATGGCATGATCCTAGTGATCGTTCACACCCACAAAATAGAAATTTTTCTCATTCAAGATCTCGATCTGCATCGACTAGATCTAACATTTCACGTGATGACAATAACCCTCAAGATGCATACCCCCCAACAGAGCATCCTATGCCCTCTACTAGTAATAAGATGCATACACGCCAGGCTGCTAAGAGCAACACTGGAAGACAGCCCATCTCCGGCAGTCAGGGGGGTTTCAGGTAATTAACTTATCCACACGATCTCTCACGGATGCCCAGTTGGAGGTTTTAGGTAGTGGCCTGACATTCTCTCCAACTAATGCCTTTGATTACTTTACAGCCCTGAAGGACCTACATTTGTTTTCCTGGAAGCTTGTCCTGAAGAAAAGGGAGGCTTCCAGGGATTCACTGACCGAGATGGAGGGGGAGGCACTGAGGGTCCTGGAGGAACTTCTTGATGAACAATCCACGTCCTCTTCAGGTAGGTTTCCACCTGCCGTGCTGCCCAAATCAACCAGGTTCCCCCTTGTCCTTATGTCCAGCGGTAGATATATTTACCAAATCGGTCTCAGAGGATCTGAAATCACTTTTCTCTTGCTGCAAATTTGATAGTCTGACACTACTACAACATCAGGCTTTCAAAGATTTACAATCTTTTAAGGGCATTAAGCCAGCGGACAAGGGGGGGACATTGTAATTTGGCCATATGATAATGAAGAGAAAGAGGCGTTCCGCCAATTAAAGAATGCTGAGGCCTACATGAAATTGACATACAATCCGGTGTCCGCCTTCTCCTCTCAGTTAAAGCAGATTCTACTCAGGGCTGTCAAGGAGGGCATTATTGATAAAAAGGTGTTGGAGGGACTAACGGTCAGGTCCTCCATGATATCAACCTTTTATCTCCTCCCTAAGATCCACAAAGTCACCCTCAACCCCTGGGACGTCCGATCATGTCCGGCCTTGATAGTCTGTGCGATCCTGTCTGTTGGTTTATTGACTACTATTTGAAACCCTTGGTCGCAGTATTACCTTCTTATGTTCGTGACACGACGGACGTCCTGTCGCGTGTTGATGGCATCTCTGTGGATGATGGTGTCCTTCTGGTCACTGCTGATGTACAAACACTTTATACCTGCGTCGAACATAGCCATAGTCTGGATTCGGTTCGCCTCTTCCTTGGGTCCTCCGACCTGGACGGCTCTTTGTGTGAACTTATTCTCGAGCTGTTGTGCTTTGTCCTAACCCACAATTTTTTTGTATTTAAAGATACCTTTTATCTACAGGAACGTGGCACAGCCATGGGCGCAGCCTGTGCGCCTTCTTACGCAAATCTCTTCCTAGGTGCCTGGGAGAGATCAATTTTTAGCGACGCGGGCACACAGGCTGCGGATCATGTGCTATGCTGGCTTAGATACATAGATGACATCTTTATGCTGTGGGGAGGGACTACACAGCTCGAGACTTTTATGGACCAACTGAATTGCAACTCTGTTAACATTAGATTGACGTATCAATATCATCCATGTAAAATTGACTTCTTGGACATCAGTTTACAAATTGATGGCACCAGAAGACTTCAAACTGATGTCTTTAGGAAATCAACTTCTGTTAATGCCTTGCTTCACGCTGAGTCCTCTCATAATCCATCCACCGTGAGAGCTGTTCCGGTCGGACAGTTCTTAAGGATGAGGCGAATCTGTTCTACGGATGAGAGATTTTATTCTCAGGCGGCTGATCTTACTACCCGATTTGAGCATCGGGATTACAGCCGCAGATGCATCAGACGTGGCTATGACAGGACCAGAAGGACACCACGCAATGACCTTCTGTACCCCCAGCACCCTGGGGGATACATCTAGGGAGGAGAATAAGGTGAGATTTATCACCACATATAACCACAAGTGGGCGAACGTGAGAAATTTTCTAAAGAAGCATTTGTCGATTTTGACCACTGAGCCCTCCCCGAAAACCTGTCATTGGTGAAATTCCATCTATGACGGCAAGAAGATCTCCTAATTTTGCCAATTTGTTGGTAAGGGGTCATTACATACCTCCCGTCATGAATCCATTCTCCACGAGGGATCCGGTTGTGGGCTGTTTCCCGTGTGGTCATTGTATGGCATGCGCAAATGTCCTAAGAAGTTTCTCCTTTGTATCTTCAGACGGGGCCATGGAGTTTAGTATCAGAAAACATATCACATATGGAACAATGAATGTCATCTACTATGCCACGTGTTGGTGCTCTCTGATATATATCGGGTTGATGTCTAAGGAGCTTCGTGTCCGTGTCCGGGAACACGTTAGGGACATTCGCGCTGCCAGAGATGAATCTGATCCTTCTTGTCTGAAGACGCTGCCATGTCACTTTAAATTAAAGCACAATTGTGACGCGGGCTCTCTTCGGATCAGAGGGATAGAGAATACCATTGTCCTAATTATATGCTGTAGTTTGTTGAGATTACATTGGGTCCAGCGGTGCCCATGTGATGGAGGTGGGCGCTGGGACTACTGCATCTGAGCGGCGTCTACTCCCCATGTCTTGCACGTGACCTGGGCTCGGGACTTGATCCCGCCCCCCAGCTCCCATGCAGTGAGGTGGTGACGCCGGGATGAGTGCAGGACCTGGCGCTCCCTCTAGACATGCGCTGTCTGAGCTGCTTCCATTGGCCCAGGGAGCACATGTGACCAGGTCACCTGACTGACCACCAATGGCATAAGAAGGTCCTTTCGGATTTCATTACTCATATCTCCTGGAGAAAGCCGTTCCACTTCTGGCGGAACGCGCATCGGGGGTTCCCTTATGGGCCAGACCTGGTGTCCTGTGCCCACTCCCCATTGGTAAGCTTTACTCTCCCCCCCTTTTACTTGAGCCATACAATTGTTACTTATGTTCACTATATTGTATCATCAGTTGCGGGGGACTCCTCACTGGGGTATTATTACGTGTTATTGGGACAGCACACCGGGGTTTGTGGGCCCATCCTGGGTTCATTCCAGGAGGTCTGCGCCAGCTAATATTTATATATACTCTGGTTGCCCCAATTTTTTTGATTGGCACCTGCCTGGTCACTTTATCTAGACGTTAAGCACTTTATTATCCATTTCAGGGGTAACCGTGCACCTGATCATTTGTACTTTTTGCTGGCACTGGACCCTGGGATTGGTCCCTCATTTTTGCTCTTTCCTTTTTTGTATCTTGTACTGTCTATATGTATACTATTATTACTGTTATGACTTTTTGATATGAGACTAATAGAATTTGCCTTTTTATATATATGCTCCTTTTCTTCTCCCTTTATTATATTAGAACACAGCTAGTGTAGTGATAGTGTGAGCAGCTGCTAGGGAGAGTTGTGTTTTTTGGTGCAAATCATCCAGAAATCCTCTGTAAAACCCAAAAGCTCTTTTCAGAGCTGAAAGTATAAGGTCAGGGACTGATTAGTGACAGTTTCCCAGCTATTTTTGGGGTCTCATTTACCCCTGCAGGGCAGTTTTTTTGTGCTTTTGCGGTGCTGTGTTCACAGTGAATAGGACGTGTGCACGGTACTGCACAACTGACACGCAGCCAGCACCAATGTCTTGTTTGGTAACTGGGGTGCGTAATCTCGCCTTAAACCTCAGGGCAAATTTTTAGTGGCAGCACCGCTGTCTTGTGAGGTGACTAGGGTGCGTAATCTCGCCTTAAATTTTTTTGTGCTGTTGCAGTGCTGTTTGCAAAACACAAAGCAGTGCTAGGCTGTAGTGCTACCTTCCACAAAGCACTAACTGCTCCTTGCTCCCCAATATCTGCATTTGAACATCTGCAACTATGGCAGAAAAATCCAAAATTCCTAAAAAGGTTGTTGTGAGGGGACAGGGACATGGATGTGGGGCTGTTATTGGTGCCCAACAAGGCACAGAGTCTGAGAGATCGAAGAAGGTTGATGCATCTAGGTTCCTGGCGAAATTTCCTGGTCTGGAACATAAACGGGTTTGGAAGCCAGAAGAACAAGAGCAGATACTGTCTTGGATGGCTGACAAGGCCTCAATGTTCTAGCAGCACCCAATCGTCCATGACAAAACAGTCTACTGTTCATACAGAGAATGCTGGGTCGTCCTATTCTCAAACTGTTCCTAGTTCATCACCCGGTCAGGAGTCACAGGAAACATTTGACCTCAACCTTGGTCACTGCGAGATCTGTTTGATCTATTTCCTTTCGTTGCCTCTGGCCTCTCTCTGCGCGACATTGAAGAGGAACGTGAGGAGGTATCATCTGTTGGTGATGGCCAAATATTTGAAACCCCACGGCCAGAAGAAAGCCACTTTCATCCATGTGATATACCAGGTAAAGAGGTGGAGGCTGATGGTGATGACACACAGTTGCCATCTGGCCAGTCGCCAATATCAACACGGAAGGAGGATGACATGGACGACGAGGTGGTTGATGATGAGACCACCGATCTGACCTGGACCGTTTGCATAGCCAGCAAAGCAGCCAGAGGAAGAAGGTGGATACTTAGCACCAACAAAGGCACCAAGGGCTACTGGTTTGAACAGAGTGCAAAGTGTGTCAACTGTTGCCAAGAGCAATCCCTCTGTGCCCCAAGTCAAGGCAAGGGTGCGTTCAGCTGCTGTCTGGAAATTTTTTTCCGATAGTCCTTCTGAACCAAATGTTGTCATCTGTAGCATCTGCCATACGAAGCTGAGCAGGGACCAGGGCAAAGGCAACCAAAGCACCACCAGTATGCGGAAACAAATGGCAAACAAGCACCCTAGTCGGTGGGCTGAGCAACAGGGTACCAAATCAGAGTCTGCGACTGCAGGTCAAACCACTGCCATATCGCCTGTGATACGTCCTTTCCAATCTGCTGGGCAGGAAGCAGGTGATCATCATACTTCTTGCTCACAAGCTGCGGTTGCACAGACACAGGCCACAACAAGCTCATCCACTTGTTTGTCCCCGGAAAGCGTCTAATTGTCCGTGCCCCAGATGTATGAAAGGAGGTGTAAATACCAAGCTATGCACCCACAAGCACAAATACTAAATGCACACATTGCCAAGTTGCTAGCCGTGGAGATGTTGCCATTTAGGCTTGTGGGGACACAGTCTTTCCGTGATCTTTTGGCTGTGGCTGCTCCACGATATTCGGTTCCCAGTCGGCACTATTTTTCCCGCTGTGCAGTCCACGCGTTACACCAGCACGTTTTAAACAATCTAAAGCGTGCTCTCACCAGCACCGTAACCAGGAAGGTCCACCTTACTACAGACACGTGGACAAGTACTTGTGGCCAGGGACGATACATATCTGTCATGGCACACTGGCTCAACCTGGTGGAGAGTGGGACAAAGTCTCTAACTGGACCATCACATATCTTACCCACGCTACAAATAGCGGTCCCAACCTCAATCAGGGATTCCGCCTCATCACATATGTCCATTCTCCCCTCTTCCTCCTCCTTCACCGCCTCATCATCCTATGTTGAATTACCCTCCACATCACTCCCAAGTTGGGAGCTGTGCAGCAGCGCATCGACAAAGCGGCAACACGCTCTGCTGAAGCTGATCTGCTTAGGTGAAACACCACACACTGCAGCAGAGCTGTGGCAAGGACTAAAACAAAAGACCGATCAGTGGCTCTCCCCACTGCAATTCCAACCTGATCTGGTTTTCTGCGACAATGGGCGTAACCTGATGGCGGCTTTAACCCCTTTACTCCCAAGGGTGGTTTGCATGTTAATGCCCGGGCTAATTTTTACAATTGTGACCACTGTCCCTTTATGAGGTAATAACTCTGGAATGCTTCCATGGATCCCAGTGATTCTGACAATGTTTTCTAATGACATATTGTACTTCATGTTTGTGTTAAAATTTAATTCATATAACTTGCGTTTATTTGTAAAAAAAATGGAAATTTGGCGAAAATTTTGAAAATTTCGCAGTTTTCCAACTTTGAATTTTATGCTCTTAAATAACAGAGATATGACACTCAAAAAACTTAATAAATAACATTTCCCACATGTTTACTTTACATCAGCACAATTTGGGAACCAAAATTTTTTTTTTGTTAGGAAGTTATAAGGGTTAAAAGTTGACCAGCGATTTCTCATTTTTACAACATCATTTTATTTTTACGGACCACATCACATTTGACGTCACTTTGAGGGGTCTATATGATAGAAAATACCCAAAAGTTTCACCATTCTAAAAACTGCACCCCTCAAGGTGCTCAAAACCACATTCAAGAAGTTTACTAACCCTTCAGGTGCGTCACAGGAATTTTTTGAATGATTAAAAAAAATAAACATTTAACTTTTTTTCACAAAAAAAATTACTTCAGGTTCAATTTTTTTTATTTTACCAAGGTTATCAGGAGAAATTGGACTGGAAAAGTTATTGTGCAATTTGTCCTGAGTACGCCGATACCTGATCTGTCAGGGGGAACCACTGTTTGGGCGCATGGCAGAGCTCGGAAGGGAAGGAGCGCCGTTTGACTTTTTCACTGCAAAATTGGCTGGAATTCAGATTGGACGCCATGCTACGTTTGGAGAGCCCCTAATGTACCTAAACAGTAAAAAACCCCCACAAATGACCCCATTTTGGAAACTAGACCCCCCAAGGAACTTATCTAGATATGTGGTGAGCACTTTGAACCCCCAAGGGCTTCACAGAAGTTTATAACATACAGCCGTACAATTAAAAAAATCATATTTTTTCCACAAAAATGATTTTCACCCCCAATTTTAATTTTCCCAAGAGTAACAGGACCCCAAAAGTTATTGTGCAATTTGTCCTGAGTAGAGTTGAGCGAAACGGGTCGGTCAATTTCAAAAGTCGCCGACTTTCGCAAAAGTCGGGTTTCATGAAAAGAAACCCGACCATAGCGTGAGGTCGGCCACAAGGTCGGCGACCAGAGCGCCAAAATCGCGTTTCAAAAGATGCTTCCAGCACCCTTTTCCAGCCAATGATGGAGGATGCACACTGTGGGCAACGCGATGACATAGGCAGTGGTCACCACCATCTTTGAGAAGGGCATGCAAGTGATTGGCTTGCTTTGTGTGGCGTCACAGGGGCTATAAAAGGGCGTGCACGCCGACCGCCATCTTACTTCTGCTGATCTCAGAATAGGGAGAGCTGCTGCTGCTGATGATTCTGTAGGGAGAGCATTAGGCAGGGAAGAAGATACAAAAAGCTACTTCTGCTGCTAGCGATTTTGCCTGTACAAGACACCAGCTAGTGTGCAGTGCATGGGGAGGCTATATTTTGGTGCATCAGCTCTGTTGGTTATTAGGCTGCCTTATAAGGCGCCCTGATAGCTGCATTGCTGTTTTCACACTGCTGTACAAACTGCTTTTTTAAAAGCAAAAATACTATTCATCCTCTTTTTTGCCCAGTTACCAAGCATTCATTTTTCCACACTTTTGTGTGTAGCAGTCCTGCTTATTAGGCTGCCTGCTGCCATACTTAGGAGTGAGAGCATCATTGTCAGCTTGCTAAAATCTCTAGGGAGGTTCAAATTCTCCCCAGCCCTATATAGACATTTTATACACCATCCAATTTCAGCCTGTTATATTGAGATGTAATCTACACTGTGCCTGAGATATTAGTTCAGTGTCCTCAAGTCTGTAGGGAGATTCAAATTCTCCCCAGTCCTATATAGACATTTTATACACCAACCAATTTCAGCCTGTTATATTGAGGTGTAATCTACACTGGGCCTGAGATAATAGTTCAGTGTCCTCAAGTCCGTAGGGAGATTCAAATTCTCCCCAATACTATATACACCTTGTACCTTGTTTTACAGTACCATATTGCTGGTGGTATTTTGGGTACATTTTCCCAAAAATGAGGAAGTGTGTTGGAAGAGGCCGTGGAAGTGGGCGGGGGTTGCCAGCTGGTAATGATGGTGTTGGTGGTGGTGGTGGATCTGCTGGTAGTGGCAAAAGCACAATAGCACCTAATGCAGGAGGTGTTGAGCCTGTATCATTGTCTGGCTCCACAAGGCCTCGAAGGCTCCCTTTTGTGGGAGTAGGTAAACCGCTTTTGAAGCCGGAGCTTCAGGAACAAGTTTTGGCTTACATTGCTGACACAGCCTCCAGCTCTATCGCCTCCTCTTCTGAAATTTCAAAAAATAAAAGCACTGAGTTGTCATTGGAGGCTCATGGTCAGGAACCACACCTTTCCTTGTGTCCTTCACCCCTACCAAAAGCAGGCCACACTACAGATTGCTCCATGGAGCCCTTTTCACATACCATGCCTGGGTTATCAAGTCAAATCGTGAATTATCCAGTCCAAGAAGAATCTGACATTAAGTGCACTGATGCAGAGCCACTGCTAGATTTTTCTGCTGGTACATTCACTCAGAGCACTACATTGTCCTCGCAGTGTACTGAGCCAGAATCTGACCCTGATGAAACTCAGGTGCCCCTTCCCGCATACTTTACCACCTTACATGGTGACACAGAGGAAGGTGCACATGACATTGAAGAGGAGGTGATGGATGACCCAGTTGTTGACCCAGATTGGCATCCATTGGGGGAAGAGGGTGCCTCTGCCAATAGCTCAGAAGAGGAGGAGGAGCATCCGCTGCAGGTACTGACATCGCAACAGCTGTTATCTGGCCCGGAGCAGTCCAAAAACGGGTTACAAAAATCAAAAGAGTTGCAGGACAGCTAGGCCAGACGGTCAAATTAGCACAGCGTGCAAGGCCTCAAAATGTCTTCCATAGTAGGATGAGTGCAGTGTGGCACTTTTTTGAACAAAATCCTAATGATCAGGCAAAGGTTATCTGTAAGAAGTGTGCAAAGACCTTTAGCCGAGGGAAAAATCGGAGAAATTTGAATACCAGTTGCATGCTTAGACATTTAACCATCATGCACTTGCAAGCGTGGACGGACTACCAAACCTCACGTTCCACATGTGCACCTGTTCCGAATGAAGGTAGTCAGCAACGCTACTTCGCTTCCCCCACTGTAAGCCCACCAGTTAGCACACCACCAGCAGCAAATTTTGAGGTGTCGTCGCAAGGCCCAAGCAGTCAGGGAATCACAATGTTATTGCTACGAAAGACTTAATCTAGGCCATCAGAAAGAACACCAACTAAATCTCCATCATCAACCCTCTCTCAGTCCGCCATGTCCACCGCTAGTTCCACCATATGCAGGACCATATCAGTAGGACAAGAAAGTACTCATCCTCTCATCTGCGTACACTGGCTTTGAACGCCACATTGACAAACTAATCTTCTTAGAGATGATGCCCTACCGGTTGGTTGAAAGCGTAGCTTTCCGCGAACTCACTACGCAGTACCATGCTATGACCTACCAAGCCATCCCAGCCCTCCACCTTCATGTGAAAGACCGCATTGTCCATGCACTCAAGAAATCAGTGAGTGGAAAGGTGCACCTCACAACAGATGCATGGTCCAGTAGGCATGGCCAGGGCCGTTACGTGTCCATCACTGCTCACTGGGTTAATGTGGTGGATGCAGGGTCCACAGGGGACAGCGGTGGTGGGACAGTGCTGCCTAGCCCACGGTATAGGAAACAGTTGGGTGTAGGCGTTCGACCCTCCTCCTCCTCCTCTTCCTCCAGAAGCGAAAGCTCGCCCACAGAGCGCAGTCACACGAGCACTCCATCCGCAGCTGCCAGTGTTGCACACTCGGTGTTCCACTATCAAACAGCTAGTGGTAAGTGAAAGCAGGCTGTGTTGAAGATGAAGTGTTTGGGCGTCAGACACACCGCGGAGGTACTGGCCGACTACGTGCAGCGACAAACTGAGTCATGGCAGGGCCGTCTACTTCTTGAGGCAGGTAAGGTAGTTCGTGATAACGGCCGGAATTTTGTGGCAGCCATAGTCCTTTCAAAACTCCGACACATACTTTGCCTGGCTCACACCTTGAACCTGGTGGTGCAGTGCTTCCTCAATAATTATCCGGCGTTGACAGGCCTGCTCCAGAAGGTCCGAAGACTGTGCCCGCACATCCGCCGGTCGCTCGTACACTCCAGTCGTATGCAGAAGCTGCAATGATTGCTCCAACTTCCCAAGCACTGCCTAATTATCGACGTTGCAACAAGGTGGAACTCCATCCTGCACATGGTTGAGAGGCTGTGTGAACAGAGGCAGGCTGTAATGCATTTGTGGGAGGATACATGGCCAGGCACTTTGAGGGCAGACATGGAGTTGTCGGGTGTGCAGTGGTGGAAGCTGGTAGACCTCTGTAAAGTCCTTCAGTGTTTTGAGGAATGCACACGACTGGTAAGCGCAGACGACGCCATCATAAGCATGAGCATCCCCTTATGCGTCTGCTCATGCAAACTTTGATGCACATTAATGAGCAGGCATCTGCAGCCAAGGAGGATGAGGAAGAGGAGGAGGGAAGCCATGATGACAGTCAGCCATTGTCTGCTCCGGGACCTCTCCTGGACGAGGTGGAGGAAGAAGAGGAGGAGGAGGATGATGATGGGGATGATTATTTAGGGGAGGAGGATGCTTCTCGTCGGGCAAGAGAAAATGTTGGCGTGGCAAGGTCTAGTACAGGGTTTGTGCGTGACTGGAGGGATGTGGATTTGCCAGAAAGTGCTCCTCCACCCAGCACTAGCAGTGCATCATTGACACCTGGAACATTGGCCCACATGTCAGATTATGCCTTGCAGATCCTAAAAAGGGACCCCCGCATTGCCAAAATGATGAACGATGACAACTACTGGTTGGCCAGCATCCTGGATCCACGCTATAAAGGCAAATTTCAAAACATCATGCCACAGGAGAACCTTGACCTAATATTGGCTAACAAACAAGCAACTCTGGTAAACCATTTGTTTGAGGCATTCCCAGCACACAGCAGCGGTGATGGTTCTCCAACGAGCCATAGGGGGCAACATGGAAGAGGTGTTCGTGGTGCACACATCAGAAGTGGCGTTGAAGACAGGGGTTTCATGACCATGTTGTGGACTGATTTTTCAAGTCCCGCTTACACGACTGGTAATACTTCATCGACTGAAAGTGACAGGAGGAAGCAGTTGTCAACTATGGTTACTAACTACTTCTCGTCCCATATCGATGTTCTCCCTCACAGGTCATTCCCCTTTGACTATTGGGTCTCTAAACTGGACGCCTGGCCTGAATTGGCACGATATGCCTTACAGGAGCTCACTTGCCCTGCTGCTAGTGTGCTATCGGAAAGAGTCTTCAGTGCTGCTGGCTCAATCCTGACAGAAAAAAGGACCCGTATGTCAACCCAAAATGTTGATGATCTAACCTTCATTAAAATGAACCATGCATGGGTTTCAAAGGATTTCGTCCCACCTTCCCCTAATGACACATAGGTTTCCAGAAAAATGGCTCGCTTTTGTCCTCCTCTTCCTCGGACTTCTCCAATTCCTCCATTGGCAGCTGCTGAATGTCCAACATCAACATATGCAATTTTTTAAACCTCCCTAACTGGGCTGCCTCCCCCCCCCAATGGCCGGGGTCACCACCTAGCACACGCAACCGTGCAAGTGCCATTGCCCTGGACAGGTGGGTGGGCCGACTCTTGGGCGCCGGCACTGGCACAGGGTCCCTCATAGTGCAATCAAGTGTCTCTGACGGTGGGGGTGCACACCCACCGTCAGACACACTGGCGTTCTATGAGGGGCCCTGTGCCAGTGCTGTCGCCAACGAGTGGGCCCCCCTGCTTGCTCAGAATCACAGCACTTGCAAAGTAGAAATACTTACCTCTCCCTGCTCCACCGCCGTGATGTCTTCCGCGTTTCCTGACAGTGACATTCTGGTCAGAGAGCGCAATGACATCACGTCTGTACGCCCTCTGCCTAAACAGTCAAAGTGCAGTGAGAAGAAAGATGGGGATGACGAGGAGTCCAGACTAGTACAGGGATTCCCTAGCAAGGAGACTTAATTAATTGTTTTCAATGTTGGGACAGCTATTTTTGGGGAGCACTATACTCTAGAGAATGATATATGCGGCCCACCATACACTGGAGCATTCCAAAGGTGGTCATCAGACACTGGAGCAGCATTTACAGGGCCCATTATGCACTGGAGCATTAGAAATGGGGCCCATTATATATGAAGCATTATTTGGGCCCATAACACAGTGGAGCTTCATCCATGGGGACCAACATATACTGTAGCATTATGTGGAGCTCAGCATATACTGTTTCAAACATTATATGGGACCAATGATTCTGTATGGAGAAATATATGGGCCTCATTACTCTGTATAGCGCACTATGCGGTGGCCATAATACTGTATGGAGTAATATACTGTCCGCTTTTGGAGCTATTGGAGAATTTAAAATGGATATCAGTCATGAGATGTAAGAAGTGAAGTATTTTTCATTGTACTATGCCGCTATTTCTCTGCCGTATCAGAGGATCATGAATTGTGGCATGTGTTAAAGAAGCCCAGTGACACTCTTTGGCCCAGGGCCCACGAAAATCTGGAGCCAGCCCTTCCCCCCACAGCTTTAGCCAAATAACCCCCAGTTTTCAATGCCTAACTATTATTATAAAGTAAATTAAGGTTGAGAAGCTTAGGAATAAGAATTGATGTTTTTGGCATTAAAATGGGCACTCTAGGTGTGCTTCCTGTCCTCCACTCACTGCCGACTTTTCTTCCCCATTGACTTGCATTGAGTTTCGTGTTTCAGTCGGCCTTCGACTTTTCACGATAATCGGCCGATTTAGTTCGACCCGACTTTTGCGAAAGTAGGGTTTCGTGAAACCCGACTCGACCTGAAAAAAGGCAAAGTCGCTCATCTCTAGTCCTGAGTACGCTGATACCCTATATATGGGGGTAAACCACTATTTGGGCACATGGCAGAGCTCGGAAGGGAAGCTGCGCCATTTAACTTTTTTGGCTGGAATTGAGATTGGACGCCATGTCGCGTTTGGAAAGCCCCTGATGTGCCAAAACAGTGGAAACCCCCAATTCTAACTCCAACCCTAACCATAACCCTAGCCCTAACCCTAGCCCTAGCCCTAACCCTAGCTCTGACCCTAGCCCTAACCCTAACCCTAGCCCTAATGGGAAAATGGAAATAAATAAATATTTTTTTATTTTATTATTTTTCCCTAACTAAGGGGGTGATAAAGGGGGGTTTGATTTACTATATATGGCGGGATTTTATTTTTGGCAGCTGTCATACGCTAAAAGACACTTTTTATTGTAAAAATAGTTTATGCATCACCACATTTTGAGAGCTATAATTTTTCCATGTTTTGACCCACCGAGTCATGTGAGGTCTTATTTTTTGTGGGATGAGCTGCCGTTTTTATTGGTACCATTTTCGAGCACATGACATTTTTTGATCACCTTTTATTCCGATTTTTGGGACGCAGAATGAACAAAAACCAGCGTTTCATGAATTTCTTTTGGGGGATGCGTTTACACCCTTCCGCCTGCGGTAAAATTGATAAAGCGGTTTTATTCTTCGGGTCAGTATGGTTACAGCGATTCCTCATTTATGTCACTTTTTTATGTTTTGGTCGTTTTAAGCAGTGAAAGCAATTTTATATAAAAAATAATTATTTTTGCATCGCTTTATTCTGCGAGCTATAACTTTTTTATTTTTTTGCTGATGAAGCTGTGTGGCAGCTCGTTTTTTGCGGGACAAGATGACATTTTCAGTGGTACCATGGATATTTATATGCGTCTTTTTGATCGTGCGTTATTGCACTTTTTGTTCGGCAGTATGATAATAAATCATTATATTTTGCTTAGTTTTTTATTTTTATTTTTAAGGGGTTCTCTAAAGGGGTCAACTAATGGGGCAGTTTTATAGGGTGGGTCATTACGGATGCAGCGATACCAAATATGTGTACTTTAATTGTTTTTTTATTTATTTTTTTCAAAAAATGAATTTGTTAGGGAATATTTTTTTTTTTATTTATTTAGCGATTTTCTTAAAATTATTTTTACACTTTTTTTTTTTTTTACTTTATTATAATGTCCCATGGGGGACATCACTGTCCTGTGACAGTGCGGGCAGTGCGGAAGCCAGCTCCCTGCAGGCCGCCAAAGGTCCCCGTCGCCATATTGGATCCGGGGACCTGCAGGGAAGGCGACCCCCGCAGCAGCTCTGCACATCGCGCTGCTGTGGGGGTCCCTGCCGATGCTTCCTTTAACCCCCGGTACACCGTGATCATGTTTGATCGCGGTGTGCCAGGGGTTAATGTGTCGGGGGCGATCCGTGACCGCCCCTGACACATTGTAGCGGGTGTCAGCTGTGATAATCAGCTTACACCCGGCCGCGATCAGCTGCGCTCCCCCTGTGAGTGCAGCTGATCGCATTAGACGTACTATTCCGTCCTTGGGACTTAGGTCCTAGGTCACATGGATGGAATAGTACGTCTAATGTAGGAAAGGGGTTAAAGCTCGGGAAGCTGGTACACGTGCCATGCATGGCTCACGTGCTGAACCTAGTGGTGCAGAAATTTATAAAAACATACCCTGACTTACCGTACCTACTTGAGACGGAGCGCCGTATTTGCGCCCATTTCCGTCATTCCTCATCCGCTGTTGCCGGTCTTGAAGCGCAATTTAATTTGCCAAACCACAGAGTCATTTGCGACCTGCCAACACGGTGGAACTCAACATATCATATGTTGGCAAGGGTAAGTGAGCAGCAGAGGGCACTTGCTGAATACCAGCTTAAACATGCCCGTCACACTGAGACTCAGCCAAGACACATAACAACTGTCGAGTGGGTGTGGTTCGCTGATATTTGTGAGGTGCTTGATAACTTTGAGTACTGCACCAAGCTTGTGAGCAGTGATCAGGCTATTATCAGCGTAACCATCCCTATGCTAGGTCTGCTGAAAAAAATCGCTGCAGAATCAAAAAGTGGAATCTTTGAGTGCCCAGCAGCTGGGTATGGAGCAAGATTTCACAATAGGTGATCCTACCCAGCCAAGCCATAATCATCAGGTAACATTGGGGGATGAAGATGATGATGAAAATGAGGAAGGAGAGGACTTCTTTTTCAGTGGTACGAGGGGACACCTCATGCTACAGAGGGGAATCCCAACCCCAGCTTCATGTCTGTCCAGCATGGGTGGGCTGGAGAGGAGGAGGTGGAGGAGGAGAGTCAGTGTGAGGATAGGATGGGTATTGTTCCTCCTTCTGGGGTTGCAGAAGATTTGCCTCTTTGCAGCTTGGCACACATGGTACACTTCATATCTGACTGTCTGTGCCAAGACCCTCGCGTAATCCACATTTTCAATAGCAACCTACACTAGTTGGCCACCTTTCTAGACCCACGGTACAAGGACAAATTTCCATCGCTACTGTTGCAGTCACCAAGGGGTTTCACAATGGAATCCTTCAAGAAGGCCTTTGTTGATCATTTGATGGCAGCAGCACCCTCAGACACCACTGCTAGCATAGGTACCAGCTCTGTGCAACAGCATGCATTAATGGGGAGAGACACGCCAAGCAGGTCCAAAAGAGGTGGTGGTAAAATGTCCACAAACGGGGCCATCTTCAATAAACCAGCTCATCATCAAGGACTAGCTGAAACAGTAGCAATGTCAAGGAGGGAGAAGTTGAACAAGATGGTCAACGACTATCTAAGGGTGGTTTCACATTAGCGTTTAAGGGCGCAGCGACGGCCTGCGCATGGCGGCCACTAAGCCCCGCCCCCTGCCGCGCCTCCTCCATTAGCTCCTCCTACAGGGGCACGACGCTGCATGCGTCCTGCGTCCCCTTTGTTCCTTCCCGGGCAAAGACCTGGCTGGTCATTGCTTGCGTTGAGAAACACGTGATGGTGTCTCCGCGGCTTCTGTTTTGCATGTTTTACATATTTCCCATAAGGGATGGGGGCAGTGCTCTAGAATCACTGCGTTGAGAAACACGTGATGGTGTCTCCGCAGTGTCGGATGTTGATCTCCATGAGTTCATTCATCCTCCTCTTCATAGTCTTTTTACTAGGCATTGCTCCTACCAGCCAGTTTCCTACTCCACACTGATGAGGGGCAATACCCTGAAACAGCTGTATGTGGTTGGATACCATGTTTTGGCATAGGTGGTTTCCTTCATTGGAGACTGCCCTTCCCGTGGTTGTTCCGTCCCGGGCAAAGACCTGGCTGGTCATTGCTTGCGTTGAGAAACACGTGATGGTGTCTCCGCGGCTTCTGTTTTGCATGTTTTACATATTTCCCATAAGGGATGGGGGCAGTGCTCTAGAATCACTGCGTTGAGAAACACGTGATGGTGTCTCCGCAGTGTCGGATGTTGATCTCCATGAGTTCATTCATCCTCCTCTTCATAGTCTTTTTACTAGGCATTGCTCCTACCAGCCAGTTTCCTACTCCACACTGATGAGGGGCAATACCCCGAAACAGCTGTATGTGGATGGATACAATGTTTTGGCATAGGTGGTTTCCTTCATTGGAGACTGCCCTTCCCGTGGTTGTTCCTTCCCGGGCAAAGACCTGGCTGGTCATTGCTTGCGTTGAGAAACACGTGATGGTGTCTCCGCGGCTTCTGTTTTGCATGTTTTACATATTTCCCATAAGGGATGGGGGCAGTGCTCTAGAATCACTGCGTTGAGAAACACGTGATGGTGTCTCCGCAGTGTCGGATGTTGATCTCCATGAGTTCATTCATCCTCCTCTTCATATCTTTATCACTGGGGACGCAGGCCATGCGCAGTATGCATGCATCCTTTTGATGGTGTGCCGACCAGCGCCAAACGCAACCTGTTGCAATTTGGTTGCGCTCGCACGTGCCGCCAAACGCATACTGCACACGGCCTGCGTCCCCAGTGACAAAGATAGGGGACGCTTAGCTGGGTAGGATCACCTATTGTGAAATCTTGCTCCATACCCAGCAATAGCAACTCAGTAATTCACTTGTAATGTAGCCTGATGAAGGAGCCTTCTGAGCCCTGAAAGCTTGCAAATATAATTTTTCTGGTTAGCCAATAAAGGTATCACTCCTTGAATACCTTTCTCATTTTTTTGGGACCTAAGTATTTACATCGATTTTTCTGGCTAACACGGTACTACAATATTATTTTGTATTGTACAATTTAACATATGTAAATGCTTAAATAAAGTACACTCCTTGTACCTTTTTGTGTATATACAAATTGAGGCACTGTTTTCCGCTCCAGAGTGGGATTGGCACCACACAGCTGTGCTATTATAATTAAAATACATATACAAGCTACAGCAAACAGACCATATCTAGTAAGATCAGGTAAGTGTGAACATACACACTCCTTTATATTATTTGTAGGCTTTTTAATCATGCTTTCTTCTATTCATTTCTTCTGACAGTAATGTATCTGCAATAGCGGGATATTGAGCACAAATATCCATGACGTGCATT
The DNA here is from genome assembly GCF_039654945.1 of Dendrobates tinctorius. Lineage (NCBI taxonomy): Eukaryota > Metazoa > Chordata > Amphibia > Anura > Dendrobatidae > Dendrobates > Dendrobates tinctorius. The sequence continues at coordinate 18,307,116 of NW_027361704.1, read as the reverse complement.
TATTTGTGAAACATTAAAAATTTGACAAAAAATTTGAAAATGTTGCAATTTTCAAACTTTAACTTTATACTCCTGTAAATCAAACAGTAGAAAAAAGAGAGAAAATAATCCAGCTCACCGTACTGCCCTGCTGGTAGAATCCAAATCCTGCGCATGGATTTGACTAGGCAGTCAATCAATAGTGGAAAAGAAAAAAGAGAAATTCCAGCGCCAGAAATGGAAAATTAAAAATCCATTTTATTGTGCCAATGCATATTAAAATTCCAGCAGGTACAGCATATCAGTCGGATGACTGCAGAACAACGCTTTTCGACGCCTCAGGTCTTAATCATGTTCTCATGATTAAGACCTGAGGCGTCGGAACGCGTTGTTCTGCAGTCATCCGACTGATATGCTGTACCTGCTGGAATTTTAATATGCATTGGCACAATAAAATGGATTTTTAATTTTCCATTTCTGGCGCTAGAATTTCTCTTTTTTCTTTTCCACTGTAAATCAAATAGGTATATCTCAAAAACAGTTAATAAATAACAATCCAAATATGTATACGCTACATCAGTATCATTTTTTGTTGAGAAATTATAAAATTAATATTACAAGATTCACATTTTTTTATTTTTCCAACAAAATTTACTAAATCATACTAATAGAAACCACATCACGTTTGAAGTGACTTTGAGGGACCTATAGGACAGAAAAGACGCAAAAGAGACACGATTATAAAAAACTGCACCCTTATGTTAAAAACCATATTCAAGAAGTTTATTAACCCTTTATGGGCATCACAGGTATTAAAGCAACATTGGAGCAAAAAGTGAAAATTTTAATTTTTCTCTCAAAACTGTTGCTTTAGCACCAGATTTTTCATTTTCACAAGGCTAACATGAGAAAATGGACCATCTAATTTGATGTGACATGTCTACTGAGTACATTAATACACCATAAATATATTTATATATATATATATTTGCCTAAAATGCTAAGGAAATGTGTCATTTTTAACTTTTAGAGATCATTTCACCTTCAACTTGCTTAACTGTTCACAAAAACAGTAATTTTGACCAGGGCTGCCTACAGTTTTGCATGCCACTGTATGGTAGAAAGGTATTGCTTTGGTGTACGTTAGGGAAGGGAAGGAGCACCATTTATCATAGAATCATAGAATCGTAGAGTTGGAAGGGACCTCCTGGGCCATCTGGTCCAACCCCCTGCTCAAAGCAGGATTCGCTAAATCATCCCAGTCAGATGTCTGTCCAGCCTCTGTTTGAAGACTTCCATTGAAGGAGAACTCACCACTTCTCGTGGCAGCTTGTTCCACTCCTTGATCACTCTAACTGTCAAAAAGTTTTTTCTAATATCTAATCTGTGTCTCCTCCCATTCAGTTTCATCCCATTGCTTCTAGTCTTTCCTTGTGCAAATGAGAATAAAGTTGATCCTTCTACAATGTGACAGCCCTTTAGATATTTGTAGACAGCTATTAAGTCTCCTCTCAGTCTTCTCTTTTGCAAACTAAACATTCCCAAATCCTGCAACCTTTCCTCATAAGACAGGGTTTGCAGACCGGTCACCATTCTGGTTGCTTTTTTCTGAACTTGCTCCAGTTTGTTGATGTCTTTTTTAAAATGTGGTGCCCAAAACTGGACACAATATTCCAGATGAGGTCTGACCAAAGAGGAGTAGAGGGAAATAATGACTTCACGTGATCTAGACTGTATGCTTCTGTTAATACATCCTAGAATTGCATTTGCCTTTTTTGCTTTTGACTTTTGAAGCACAAAATTGGCTGGAATAGATAGCGTACGCCAAGTCACATTTGCAGAACCCCATGTGTTCTGACACTCTCACTTTGCTCAGGGAGAATGAGTTGACAGGCAACTAAACATTTTCCTATCGATGCATTGAGATAGACGCAAAGTGTTCTTTTTAACATTTATTGATAGGATCAGTGTAAAACTACAAAAAACAAATGTAAGCACTCAGTACAAAGCATGCAAAGGTACATAGAATTACGTATGGTACAGGACACAAACAATGTAATTCCACATCATGGCGAATGGTAGAGATACCTATAAAGGCAGAAGAGACTATTAAATGAAACATCATTAAAAACAGAACAGCTGCAACAGACAATAACTTGAGCACTAACAAGGGAACATAATAACTCACCGACCGCTATGTTGAGGTAAGCAACCAGAAGGGCTGAAAATCTAGAGTGAGACAATCAGCATATCAGCTTCCAAGGGGCCAAGATGGCTGCTGCAAAAGGAAGGGGAGAGCCTAGTGAAGAGGCTGATGGGAAACTACTGAGGCTTAATGAGCAAAAGTTTTAGACTATACAGTAAGCAAATGTGGCATAAATAAACAGGCCGCAGCGAGAAAACAGATTTTGCTGTTGGTTAAACTATCACAAGACACTAAATTCAATGATGTTACAAAGGCAATAGCAAATTGGTTATATGCACTCCTGTGAAGGCATGATACCATATGTGCTTAAACACTGGAAACCCCCCACAACTGACCAAATTTTGGAAAGTACAACTGAAACGCCCACTAGGGCCGGGGGACTCAGTCTGGGCCTTAGTCAGTTCTTCATGGGTTTTGTCACAGCAGCGATGACCCTGTCCGTGACCCTGGGCATCCAATCAAATAAAGATGGGGAAGTTAGTTGAAATAAAGTCATGACGCCACCCGTGGTATTCGGCAATAAAAAAAATAGCCGACGCTGCTTAAGGAGGCCACTGGGGCTGTTGGTGATGTAGCAGAGTTGATACAGCTGTCCACGGGTAGAGCTATGCCCCAGGACAATTATAGTGTTAAAGATGTTGGTAACGGTTGTAGTGCAGGATAGATGATGCAGTAAATAATCTGAGGACACAGCAGAGTGCAGTCTTCACACTTTTACTCACACTTCTTCCAGTTATAATCCCCAGACGGGGTGCTGTGTCTTCCGGGTTGGTGGTCCAGACAGCTCTCAGGTAGTTTGGAGTCCACTGTACCAGAACTCCCTTCTTATGTTCCTTTCTTGGCCGTCTCTCTGCGCTGACTCCCACCTCTTCTGCCCTGCGCCTTCACACACAGTGTCCCAAGCCAGCAGCCTCGGATCATGTCAGGCGACTTTCTCTTAGTCCACTTGATCCTATCTGGCTGCCTTTTCAGTGAATGTGTATGGAGTTGGCTGTAACACATACACTAGCATGTAAAAGTTTAGGGTCACTTAGAAATTTCTTTATTTTTGAAAGAAAAGCACAGTTTTTTCCAATGAAGCTAAAATTGAATGATTCAGAAATACACTCTATACATTGTTAATATGGTAAATGACTATTCTAGCTGCAAACGTCTGGTTTGTAAAGCAATATGTTCATAGGTGTATAGATGCCCATTTCCATCAACCATCACTCCAGTATTCTTATGGTACTTTATGTTTGCTAACTGTGTAAGGCCTCTTTCACACATCAGGTTTTCGCCGTCAGGCGCGATCCGGCGCTTTTGACAGAAACCGGATCCTGCGAAATGCAATGCCGGATCCGGTTTCCCCCCCATTGACTTGCATTTGCGCCGGATCGCGCCGTATGGCCATGCGTTTCATCCGGTTTTCGCCGGATCCGGCAATGTGTCGCGATCCGGCGTCTGGAAAAAACGTCTACTGTAACGTTTTTTGTCTCCGGCGAAAAAGCCGGACACGCCGGATCCGGCGCGTCCGGCTTTTTCACACAATGAAAGCCTATGAGCGCCGCAATGCGCCGGATCCGGTGGCCGGATCCGGTTTTTTTGGTCTGAGCATGCTCAGTAGCTCTGCCCACAAGACATATATAAAAGCAAGACAGTGGGACCCACAGCCACACCCAACATGCCACCCAAGAAAGCAACCAAGCGAAGCAGGAGAAGGCAGGAGACATCTGCAGCACCATCAGCACCACCACCACCCCAAATGGAGCAGCAAATGGAACATGCTGAGGAGGGGAGTCCAGAAGCAGATGAGAGACGGTAATTATCAAATCCCCCATTCCTCCAAACTAGGGCCATGGAATATCAAGATATTCATTGGCCCTTTGTTTCTCTTTATTCAACAGCCGCCAAAGAGATGCAGCAGCAGCAGCAGAAATGGCATCACTGGCAGCAGCAACAGCAGCAGCAATACCCACAGCCATGGAGTCTGGCCATCAACAGGACAGCACATCTTCTTCTGGGAGCCCTCCCTCGCATCGTCAGCGTTTGACGGTAAGTTTTTATTTCCAAAATCCATCATCTCTGTAATATATGTCTATTCATTGACTTTTATTTCAAAACAGGAATCACAAGATGAAGAGGAGCTCCCAGAAGAAGAAGGAAGGGGTGGACAGACACCTGGAGTGGGCTCACAATTGGTAAGTTTTTTGCATCAAACGCAGAAACACAACATCATACTACACACAACACATAGAAAACAATGTTCTGCAGACCACACACAACAAACAAATGCCTACATCCAAAGACATAACATTTTTTGTTTTCTTCTCTAGTCTTCCCAATCTGGTGCTCGGCCAAGAGGTCCTCGCAGTGCCTCCCAGGGTCGTCGGCGACAGCAACGCGGCGGTCACCAGCGTGTAAGTATAAATATTTTTGCTTTGTTTTTTTGCACTTTTTATTTCATTTCTTTTGTGGAGGCTAATTATGTTATTTTTGTCTTTTTCTTTAACAGCCTTCACAGCGTGCTCCCGACTCTGACGGTGAGGATGGAGGGATTGATGTGGACCACCTCATCGATCTCGTCAGAGAAAGGGAGCCGCTCTGGAATATGGCTGACCGCCGCCACGCTGACCTGATCGTTACCCGACGACTCTGGGAGGAAATCTGTTCTCTCCTTGTGGGCCGCTGGGAGGACCTCGAAGCTCGGGCCCAGATTAAAGAGCGTAAGTATATACAGTACCGGTTGCTTGATGTAAACCAGTGTTTCCCGAACTCCAGTCCTCGTGGTCCCCACGGATCATGTGTTCAGGATTTCTATTTACTATGGAAATCCTGAAAACATGACCCCTGGGGACCATGAGGACTGGAGTTTGTGAAACACTGATGTTGTATACTAACCACTCCTTTCTCGTTTCAGGGAACAGAATTGTGAATCGGTGGCGGTCTGTGAGGGATCGTTTCAAGAAGGAGTTCAATAAAGAGATGCGGGCCCCGAGTGGATCTGGAGGACGCAGGAGCAAGTACAAGTACGCACAAGCCCTGTCATTCCTCCGGGAAACAATGCTCACCAGAAGGTAAATATTACACACCACATGTGAAAAAAATGTTAGATGTAACTTTTTTTTTTCAGCCAGGGCCATACCATGTCAGTATTTTAATTGTTTTTTTTTCTCTTTATTACACAGCACGGTGAGCAGCACTCGGGAGCCTGCACGATTGGACCCTTCTGAGGCGATCCCTGAGGAGACCGGCACCGAGGGACACTTCGACCGCCCCGGTACATCTGCACCTTCCCAGCCTTCCCACACATTCGACCCATCTGTCCCATCCACCAGCACAGGAGCATCGTGGCCGCCTACATTACATGAAGCTGCTGGTGAGGAGATCGCTTTCCCTTTACCCCACCCTTCTGCCCCTGCCACCTCTAGTACACCTGCGGGTACTGGGCGGCAGCGGCAGAGGGGTCAGGAAAAGAGTTATGCGCAAGAGTTCTTGCATCTGAATGCATCTTTCCAGAACTGTCTCAAAGTCTTGTCAGAGCAAATCTCCGCAGGCTTTCAGCAGATCAACTCCAGCATTCTGGAGGTGAAGACACTTCTGCAAACCATGCATTCAGAAGCAAGATCTTCGCCAAACCACACCTTTTTCAGGTCTGTTGTGGAGCGCATGGCAACACTATCTCCTACCCAGCAGATGCATGTAATGCATTCGTGCCACGGTGCTCTACAGCAGGTTACCTCCCAACCTCCACCTCCCACCACTGTAGTTCCTCCACCTGCACCCCCTCCAGCCACTTTCCATCCTCCCCCTCCTATTACATCTGCACCCCCTCCAGCCACTTTCCATCCTCCCCCTCCTATTAGATCTGCACCCCCTCCAGCCACTTTCCATCCTCCCCCTCCTATTACATACCAGCAACCTCACCAGTACCAGCAACCTCCCCAGTACCAGACATCTCCCCACTTCCAGCAACCTGCCCCGTACCAAACTCCTTCCCCGTACCAAACTCCTTCCCCGTACCAAACTCCTTCCCCATACAACTTTCCATCAACATCATCTGCTCCTACAGTCCCTGCCCAACCCTCCACTCCACCGCCCACCACCTCTTCTGCCTCCCACATGTCCACCCATTCTGTAGCTTTTTCCACACCTTCACCTCTAACTGTTCCTTCCCCACCACGATCCCAGTCCTCTCTCCACACACCCAGTGTCGAAGTGTCCCGCAGCCCCTCCAGCAGTATTTCCACCCCACAGTACACAGAGTTGTAATGTGTGTTTTTTGTAATAAAAATGCCCATTGGGTTTAAAACCTTTATTAAAAAAGTTTTTTGCACTTTAAAAACATTTTACAAAAAAAAAAATTTAAATAAAAGTTAAATTATCGTTTCACAATGGTTGTCTGTCATTTCTTTCTGCGGCGAACTATGTTTTAAAAAAAGGTTAAATACAGGGTATTTCAAAGGTAAAAAGGTATTCAAAACCAGGTATATAACTGTGGGTAAATTTTAGCTTTTTGCCACAGTTGTGTTCCTGGTTGTGTTTGAAGCAAAGTATTTCACCTAAAAAGTTGTGTTTATTGTTGGTGATTTCCTACCAATGTACACAACTTTTGTTAAAAGGTGAAATACTTTGCATAAAACACAACCAGGTACACACCTGTGGCCTAAAGGTAAAAATAGTAAGACCATGTCAAGATAGCCAACTTTGGTTGGCAAAGGTATATACTGTTGGTCCAGAAGGTACACAAGTTTAGGGCACAAATCTTTCACACTCTGTCATCCCAGTGTACTCTGCCTTGAGGTGACATAAAGTATAGTGGAAAATTGTCCCTGAAACCGTCACAGAACTTCTAGTGGTAATATTTCCAATGACAACATCCATCTTCGCCAGTAACTTGCTCTTCTCTCCAACCTGCACTTTCTTCTCTACAACCTGTCAAAGAAGGGCTGTAGGAACATGCTATATCTAGTTTTCCAGTAGCCAATCCCGTTCGGAAGGCCACAAGGGTCAATTTTAAAAACCGGATCCGGCGTAATCAGTCGAAAAACGGATAGAAAAACGGATAGAAAAACGGATGAACCGGATGAGACGGATCCGGTTTTGTCTGTCAAGAACAAGACGGATCCGGCAGAAAACCGGATCCGGCACTTCAGGTTTTACAAAACATTTGCCGGATCCGGCATTCCGGCACGACGCCAGATCGCGCCTGACGCCGAAAACCTGATGTGTGAAAGTAGCCTAAGAAAACAGTTTAGCTCATTAGAGAAGCTATAAACCTGACCTTCCTTTGAGCTAGTTGAGAATCTGGAGCATTACATTTGTTGGTTTCATTAAACTCTCAAAATGGCCAGAAAATAAAGAACTTTCATGTGAAACTCGACAGTCTATTCCTGTTCTTAGAAATGAAGGCTATTCCATGCGAGAAATTGCCAAGGAACTGAAGATTTCTTACAACGGTGTGTACTACTTCCTTCAGAGGAGAACACAAACAGGCTCTAACCAGAGTAGAAAGAAATGTGGGAGGCCCCACTGCACAACTGAGCAACAAGACTAGTACATTCAAGTCTGTAGTTTGAGAAATCGACGCCTCACAGGTACTCAACTGGCAGCTTCATTAAATAGTACACGCAAAACGCCAGTGTCAACGTCTACAGTGAAGAGGCGACTCCAGGATGCTGGCCTTCAGGGCAGAGTGGCAAAGAAAAAGCCATATCTAAGACTGGCTAATAAAAGGAAAAGATTAATATGGGCAAAAGAACACAGTCCTTGGACAGAGAAAGATTGGAAAAAAGTGTTATGGACAGACAAATCCAAGCTTGAAGTGTTTTTGATCACTCAGAAGAACATTTGTGAGATGCAGAACAACTGAAAAGATGCTGGAAGAGTGCCTGACACCATCTGTCAAGCATGGTGGAGGTAATGTGATGGTCTGGGGTTGCTTTGGTGCTGGTAAAGTGGGAGATTTGTACAAGGTAAAAGGGATTTAATAAGGATGGCTATCACTCCATTTTGCAACACCATGCCATACCCTGTGGACAGCGCTTGATTGGAGCCAATTTCATCCTACAACAGGACAATGACCCAAAGCACACCTCCAAATTATGCAAGAACTATTTAGGGAAGAAGCAGGCAGCTGGTATTCTATCTGTAATGGAGTTGCCAGTGCAGTCACCAGATCTCAACCCTATTGAGCTGTTGTGGGAGCAGCTTAACCATATGGTACGCAAAAAGTGCCCATCAAGCCAAACCAACTTGTTACCATGGCTGGTCAGGAGACAAATCTCCAGGAGTGGACCCTCTGGACCGTGGCACCGAGGGGCCCCTATACAGGGATCGTTAGGAGCAGGCCCAGGGGTTCGGGTACCACGATAGCCGGTACTGAGAGGAGCGGCTCAGGACGGACTGGAGTAGGAGTGCGGGACTGAAGACAACAGAGCGGGATCACTGGAGACTAGACAGGAGTACGACTGCAGGATTGGGGGGCTGCGGCGTGGGAGCGGAGGCCGGGTGAGTATGCGGAGGCGGCGTGACAGTACCCCCTGCCCTAAGCCACCCTCCCCTGAGATTAGCAAAAAATCTCTTGAGGATACAGGGAGCATTGATATTCTCCCGAGGTTCCCAGGATCTCTCCTCAGGACCAAAGCCCTTCCTGTCAATAAGAAAAAGAGTCCTACCTCTAACCTTCTTCATGGCGATGATGTCCTCCACGTCAACCGGCTGAGAACCAGGATCAGACACGGAATGGAAGCGATTCAGTACCACAGGTTTCAGGAGAGAGACGTGGAAGGTGTTCGGGACTCGGAGCGAAGCAGGCAACCTCAAATTGTAGGTGACTTTGTTGATACGTCCAAGAATTTCAAACGGACTGATGTAGCGTGGACACAACTTGTAAGAAGGCAGTTTCAACCGGATAAATTTGGACGAGAGCCAGACTTTGTCCCCGACACGATACGGTGGGGAATCCAATCTCTTCTTGTCGGCAAAATCCTTCATCTGATCAGCGGCCCTCTTGAGTAACATGTTGGTCTCAGCCCAGATCTTGGAAAATTCAGAGGACAAGGCGTTGGCCACGGGTATCTCGGAGGCAGGGGTTATCGGAAGGGGAACACCAGGATCTCTGCCAAACACAAAGAAAAACAGAGACTTGGCCAAGGACTCGCCAGCATGGTTGTTATAGGCGAACTCTGCCCAGGGGAATAAGTCAACCCAGTCGTTCTGGTGGGCATTGGAGAAATGACATAGGTACCCAGTCAACGTCTGGTTGGTACGCTCCACCTGCCGGTTGGACTGTGGATGGTAGGCAGAGGAGAAGTCGAGGGAAACGTTCATGAGCTTACAAAGTGCCCGCCAGAACTTGGAAGTGAACTGAACCCCTCGGTCAGACACAATGCGTTGAGGTAGTCCAGGAGTCTGAAGATCCGATGGATGAAAACTTTGCCCAACTCAGGAGCCGAGGGGAGAACGGGAAGAGGGATGAAATGGGCCATCTTGGAGAATCGATCCACAACAACCAAGATGACTGTACAGCCAGAAGAACAGGGTAGGTCGGTGATGAAATCCATGGCAATGTTTTCCCAAGGAACTGCATGGATGGGCAACGGAAGCAACAAGACGCATGGAGGTCGTCGTGCCACTTTGTTTGTTGAACAGGAGCGACAAGAGGCCACGAAATCAAGCACATCTTGGCGAAGCGTGGGCCACCAGTAGTGACGCGTGATAAGGGCAAGGGTCTTCTTAGTTCCGGCATGGCCGGCCAGTCTGGAGGAGGGTCCCCATATAAGGACCTTTAGCTTACTGTTTTCGGGCACAAGAGTCTTGCCAGGAGGTGGAGGAAACCAGTTCACTGGAGCCACTGTGATGATTCTAGTGGGGTCAATGATATGCGAAGGTTCCTCCACTGTTTCGTGTGGCTGGAACACCCTAGACAGAGCGTCGGCTTTGGTATTCTTGTTGCCAGGGCGAAAACGAAGCTTGAAGTCAAATTGGGCAAAAAATAAGGACCATCTGGCCTGACGAGGGTTGAGTCTCTGGGCAGACTGAAGATAGTCCAGATTCTTGTGATCCGAGAAGATTACAAAGGGATGGACAGCCAGCCAGGAGATGACGCCATTCTTCCAAGGCCAACTTTATGACCAGGCGTTCCCGGTCGCTGATTGAGTAGTTACACTCAGATGGAGAGACGGCCTTAGAGAAGAAGCCACAGGGATGCAGACGGCCGGAGGCGGATCTCTGGGACCCGGCAACTGTCGAGAAAGCATCCTTTTTGAGTACAAAGGGTCGATTGCTCTCGGGACGATGCAGCACCGGGGCCGTGGAGAAAGCCCGTTTTAGGGTCTGAAAGGCCTCCTCCACCTCAGGAGTCCAATCATTGGGAGTTGTCCCTTTACAGGTGAGAGCAGAAATAGGTCTGGTTATTGCGGAAAAGTGAGAGATGAATTGCCGGTAATAATTGGCGAATCTGAGAAACCGTTGTATCGCCCTTACTCCGACGGGGCGAGGCCATTTGAGAATGGCAGTGAGCTTCTCGGGATCCATCCTTAATCCAGCGTCGGAGATAAGGTATCCCAGAAACAGCAGAGGGGTCTGTTCAAAGAGACATTTCTCTATCTTAGCTTACAGGCGATTCTCCCGAAGACGCTGTAACACCAGACGGACACTCTTTCTGTGGGACGAGAGATCCAGAGAGAAGATGAGGATGTCATCCAAGTACACAACCACACAGGAGTACAAGAGGTCCTAGAAGATCTCATTGATGAACTATTGAAACACCGCAGGAGCATTGCAGAGACCAAAGGGCATGACCAGGTACTCGTAATGGCCGTCTCGAGTGTTGAAAGCCATCTTCCACTCGTCCCCTGCTGGATACGGACCAGATTATAGGCTCCCCAGAGGTCTAGCTTGGAGTAGACCCGAGCCCCTCTGAGGCGGTGAAACAGCTCCGGAATGAGTGGAAGAGGGTACCTGTTCTTAATGGTAATCTCGTTCAAGCCCCTATAGTCAATGCATGGCCGTAGAGATCCATCCTTTTTCTTGACGAAGAAAAATCCGGCTCCCGCGGGCGAGGAGGACTTCTGTATAAAGCCTTTGGCGAGGTTCTCCCGGACGTACTCGGACATGGCTATGGTCTCTGCGGGAGACATGGGGTAGATTCTGCCCCTTGGGAGAGGTTGAACCGGGGACTAGCTCAAATGGGCAGTCAAAAGGCCAGTGTGGAGGAAGAACCTCTGCTTCCTTCTTATCAAAGACATCTTCGTAGGAACTGTAGGCTGAAGGAAGGCCTGGAAGGTCTGGGGGTGGCCAAGGAGCGTCCGCCAGACGGACAGGAGTCAGACAGCAAGCTTGGCACGGATGCCCCCAGTGGAGTATCTCCCTTGAAGACCAGTCGAGGACAGGCTGATGAGTCCTTAACCATGGAAGACCGAGTAGAATCGCATGGGAGAGCTTGGGCAGAACGTAAAAGGCTATCTTCTCTCAATGTAAGGCTCCGACTTGCAACTATACTTCCTCAGTGACCAAGGTGACTGTCTCCTGTAGCAGTTTGCCATCCACTGTGGCAATCAGGCAAGGATTACATAGGGTAACCACGGGAATCTGGTATTTGTCCACCTCTTCACGCCGGATGAAATTACCTGCCGAGCCCGAATCCACATAGGCCAGCTCGGACCCACATCTCTTCCCTGAAACCAAAATAACAGATATAGTAGGAGGTTGAGAGGAATCATTAGCACCTAGGGAGGCCTCTCTTACCTGACATAGGTGGAGGAGTTTCCTTGTTTCTCAGGACAGGTACGAACAAAGTGTGACGAGCCTCCGCAATAGCGGCATAGACCTTGTGCCCGCCTCTCTCTCCGACGCAACTCGGCCAACTTGATGAGATCCTGCATGGATTCGACCGAGGAGGGAGACGAGGACCCGGCAGGATGGGGACTGACAGACCGGATGGAAAAGGTCGCTGGCCTTGTGGACCTCCTGTCTCTCGCTGACTCCCGGGCACGCTCCTGGAAGCGTAGGTCAATGCGGGTGGCCAGCGAGATAAGGTCCTCCAAGGTGGTCGGGGTATCCCGACCCATGAGTTCTTCCTTTATTCTGCTCGAAAGGCCGCACCAGAATGCCCCTACCAAAGCCGCGTTGTTCCAGCCAAGCTCAGAGGCGAGAGTGCGAAAGCGGATCGCGTAATGCCCAACCGTGAGAGAACCCTGATGTAGGTTGAAAAGAGACTCGGTGAGAGAGGCTAACCGACCTGGCTCATTGAAAACCCTGCGAAAAGTATCCAAGAAGACCGGAAGACTCGAGACAACGGGATCGTCACATTCCCAGAGAGGATTCAGCCAAGACAGGGCCTGTCCCTCCAGATGGGACATAATAAAGGCCACTTTGGCCCAGTCAGAGGGATATTGCTGAGGCAACCATTCAAAATGGAGGCTACACTGATTTAAGAACCCCCTGCAGAGTTTGGGATCACCAGTAAACCACGGCGGCTTTGCGAGGCGGGGCGCCGGGAGAGCTGTAGACACGGGGGGAGGAGTCGGAATCGCGGTGGCAGACTGGAGGACTGACAAGCGGCTATCAAAGGAGGCCATATAACTCAGAATATGGGCTTGAGTATATCGTTGCTGACCCAGCTCCTGTTGAAGACTGGCCAGTTGAGTGGCATTTCCAGGATCAGCCACCTGCAGAGCCGACAAATGGGTGTCCATAGACTTCATGACGGACATGATGCATCCCTGATTCTCCCGCAAAAAGAGCAACTCCTTCTGGGTAGCAGCAGTAGTGCCGGCGGAGTCCATGGCCTGATCGTACTGTTACCACGGCTGGTCAGGAGGCAAGTCTCCAGGAGTGGACCCTCTGGACCGTGGCACCGAGGGGCCCCGGGCGAGCTGCCAGGTGGAGCCGACCCCTATACAGGGATCGTTAGGAGCAGGCCCAGGGGTTCGGGTACCACGATAGCCGGTACCGAGAGGGGCAGCTCAGGACGGACTGGAGTAGGAGTGCGAGACTGAAGTGTAGACAACAGAGCGGGATCACTGGAGACTAGACCGGAGTAGGACTGCAGGATTGGAGCATAGACAATAGGACGGAGCAGGAACATGGGAGGCAGGACTGGAGTATTACTAAAGGACTGGCGTGTGGATAGCAGGATGGAGCAGGAACACAGGAGGCAGGACTGGAGTAGGACTGAAGGACTGGCGTGTGGATAGCTGAATGGAGCAGGAACACCGGAGGCAGGACTGGAGTAGGACTGAAGGACTGAAGTGTGGATAGCAGGGTGGAGCAGGAACACCGGAGGCAGGACTGGAGTAGGACTTAAGTACTGGAGTGTGGATAGCAGGATGGAGCAGGAACACCAGAGGCAGGACTGGAGTAGGACTGAAGGACTGGAGTGAGGATAGCAGGATGGAGCAGGAACACCGGAGGCAGGACTGGAGTAGGACAGAAGGACTGGAGTGAGGATAGCAGGGTGGAGCAGGAACACCGGAGGCAGGACTGGAGTGTAGATAGCTGGACCCACGGTGCACCAGACTGCGGGGCTACTGCAGGGACCACGGAAGGCAGGACTGCGAGACTGCAGAGAGCACACGAGGAAACAGGGCCCAGTGTGCTAGCAAACACAACGATCAGGTGCCTCCCTTAGCGGGGGAGCGGCCTGATATGACCCTGTCAGGTGTGCCATTGGTCCGTAGGTGCTTCCGGGTCAGGGCATTGCAGGAGCACAAGTAACAGGAGGGAGGTGTGGCCTATGGCGCATGCGCATTGCATGCAGAGACCCCGTCGGCCACGAGTCTGTCAGAAGGGACCGCTGTGGCTGTCGGGCGGCGGGGGGCTGCGGCGTGGGAGAGGAGGCCGGGTGAGTATGCGGAGGCGGCGTGACACAACTTGTGGGAGGGGCTTCTGGTAGCATGGGGTGAAATTTCTCCAGATTACCTCAGCAAATTAACTGCTAGAGTTCCAAAGGTCTGCAATGCTGTAATTTCTGCAAAGGGACCATTCTTTGACGAAAGTAAAGTTTGAAGGAGAAAATTATTATTTCAAATAAAAATCTTTTTTTCGAACCTTGTCAATGTCTGGACTAGATTTTAAATTCATTTGGCAACTCATTTGATTAATAAAAGTATGAGTTTTCATGGAAAACACAAAATTGTCTGGGTAACCCAAAATTTGGAACGGTAGTGTTCAGTCACTATAACCTTAGATAGGAGAGCGCACTCTTAATAACACCAGGTAGAAACAATTAATCTGTATAAAAAACACATATAAAGGGTTCCCTCTCTAAAACAATTGGATGGCAGACCATCCGGTGCAAGATTAAAAACCAACTGAGAATGGTGAGAGTAAAAACTGACAGAAATCATACAGTAAGTGTGCAATATATTAAAATAAATGAAGATGATAAAAAAACTTAATAAAATAGCCTTTAATGTAAAAAATAGCACAACAACATAAAATACTAGTGCATAAAAAAGGCATTAAACCGCAATACAGATTTTTTATATTAAGTATATACACTATGTATATATAAGACCGTAAATGTAGATTTTTAATAAGTATAGCCAGTATATACTAATATATCATGAAGACCAATGCCCCACAGGCTTATTACACATAAGGCTAAATGAAACCAGGTGAAAAGCCAAATGCTTAGCTTAAAAAAAGTGCAAAAAGTTCAAATAGTGCAAAAAGAGAAATACCTCCACAAAAAATGTGTATATAATTTGCAATAGTGCAAAAATAATAAATAAGTGAACTTCCACAATTGAAAATTATCACTGTGCACTGTGATGAAACATAGCCAAACAATGAGCCACTAAAATGACAAAGTGGTGATGAGGCTGATTTTTACCTGCAAGCCCTGGGTATATGTGGGTGGCACGGTTTGCCTTGTAAATGCGCCCCGACGTGCGTTTCGGGAGTCTCCTTCATCAACCTCCGGTTTTCTAGCTGACTCCTTAGTTTCTCCACTAGTCTGGGGCCGGTCCCCTACTGTGACCTGGTCCCTCCACCCGACTACAGTCGGCATGGATTCGGGTGCCATGGGTGGATTTCTCACTTCCCGTACCCCTAGGACCCCTTCTTTCTCTCCTCTTTTCTCTCACGCTGTGCTAATCTAGGGATGTGCTGCTCTCTCCTTCAGTCCCCAGCACCAACTATTGTCTTCTCTTCCTTACTCCTCCTCCAACTGTTACCATGACAACTCTCCACTCCCAACTGTCAGCTTTCTTTCCAGCTGTCCTACTCTTGTCTACTTCCTCCACCCACACCCTCTACCTAGTTCCCCCTTGGCCTAAAGAGGTCTAGTGTTGGGTGCTAGTGTGTGGGTTTTGGGTAGTGCCTCCTCCTTACCCGAGAGCAGAGTACCACACCTCTGGCTGAAGTAAGGTACCTCTGTGGCGACTGGACCCTCAGGGGTGCCACATTACCCTCAAAGATTTCATCTAGAGATGTGATGTGCACCGTGAACCCACAGGTGCTTCACAGAATTTTAGAACTTTATGCTGTGAAAATGGAAAAATACATTTTCTATAAAAATGTTGTTATAATCCCAAATGTTTCATTTTCATAAGGTAAGCAGGAGAAAATGTCCCACACAATTTATTTTACAATTTCTTTTGAGTACACCAATACCAAATATGTGGTGGAAAATTATTGCTATAGTGCATGGCCCGGAAGGGAAGGAACAGCATTTTACTTTTGGAGAGAAAAATTGGCACGAATGGATAGTGGACGTCACGTAACATTTGCAGAGCCCTTGACATGTTTAGACGGTGAAAACCCAACACAAGACACCCAATTTTGGAAACTAAACCATTCAAGGAAATTTTCTAGAGGTGTGGTGAGCATCTTCAACCCACAGGTGCTTCACAGAATTTTAAAACATTGGACAGTGAAAGTTAAAATTTAATATTTTCCCCTCCAAAATATCTTATTTTAGCTCCAGCATTTTTAATGTTTACAAGGGTAAAAGAATAAAATGCACCACATAAATTGCTGTATAATTTCCTCTGAGGAACTGTTTACGAAACAGGAAAAAGAGAAGTATGAATAGACCATGCTACAGCTCACCGGATTCCTACAGTCCCTGGCAATATCGGGTAGGGTCTCACTTTAGAACCTCTCATATAGACTAACATATCTTCATATTCAATATAGCAATGGCCACTTAGCTTGTACTTGGGAATAAGTTTAAATCCCTGTTTCCATGCACTTGCACTTTCTAATATGATGAATTCTAGAAGCTTTGCTGCAAATATATTCTGATGATTTTGGTTATCATTAGATCAACCTTACATTTTGCTTGACGAGCTTTTCAACCTTTTTGGATTTTATACAAAAAAACCTGTGAATCAATTAACTATTGTTGAAGTATGCAGAGGATATTTAATGTGCAGTCCCTCACACAAGAGGTACCTTCAGTTTTATTATAAATTGTTGTTTTGTCTATTTTAATAATTTAATTAATAAAATATATTATTTTTATACATAACTTTGTTGAAGTGGTCATCTGTGTTTGCCTACTCCCCTTCATGTGGGATAAATATAGGTAACACTTTTCATTTACATTTCTGTTTGTGATACTGTGGGGAGGAGGACTCCCAGGGTTCCTGAGGGAACGATACTGGGAGGACAGTAAAAGGAAAGACTTGACTGGAGTTGTCAGGGAAACAGGGGGCGGGGCAAGCTTAAAAGGAGCAGGGGGCGCGCTGAAGTGGCAGTTGACACAGAGCCGGAGAACAGACAGGGAGCAGTGTGAAAGGGAGAGGACCAAGGGAGCGGACAGTGTGTTTTGGAGAGACCGGGAGGGGTCTGTGAGGGGAAAGTTACAGACTTACCAACAAGTGACACATGAGAGATTGGCACCGGCGGCCGCTCCCCGCATACGGTCACATACAGCCACTCCCGCTGCTTCCCACCCTGTTGTGACAAGGCCGCTATCTCAAGTGACCGCTGCGACGCGAGATCATTCCGTTACAGCGTCCAGGGCACTACCCCCCTGCCTTCTCCCACAGCTGCGGCCCCGTCATCACCGGCCCCAGGGGGCACCACCCTGCTACAGGCGTCCATAGAGGCCCCCGTCTGGTTTGCTGAGGGACTCTGGGACGAGATTGGTGAGCGGTTAGATTTAGAGATTGCGTCACTACCGTGCCCCTCCCCGGCATCATTTCTTCAGGGCCTGTTGTGCCCCACCGGCATCATTTCTTCAGGGTCTGTTGCGCCCCACCAGCACCGTTTCTTCAGGGCCTGTTGTGCCCCACCGGCATTGTTTCTTCAGGGCCTGTGGCGCCCCACCGGCACCGTTTCTTCAGGGCCTGTTGTGCCCACCGGCATCGTTTCTTCAGGGCCTTTTGCGCCCCACCGGTACAGTTTCTTCAGGGCCCGATTAGCCCAAACCTTCCCGGAAGATCGAGGCGTCAAGGCAGCCACATCAACGACCTCTAAGCGGCTGCATCTGCAATCCCGAGCGACACATGGAAGGATAAGTGGACGTTAGAAATAAGTGTATTAGTTTGGCCATATTCTGGCCTCTGACACCCGGACTAGCCGGGTTACTCCCAGTTACACAGAAAGTATTGTTTGTCTTATTGAGTCCCTGAGAGGACAGATTGTTTGTTACACCATTTTGCCCGCTCAGCCTAGCCCCAGTGGCTTCAATTTATAAAAGTTTATTATACAAGTCATACCCTGTCTCGTGTCTCGTCACTGCATCCTGAGAACCTGCTAGAACCCTACAATACCACAATATTGGAGTTCTCTTTGATCTTATATACTTTCTCCTGAGTACATTGATACACCATATGTGGTTAGAAACTCTTATTTAGACATGTGGCAGGGCTCAGAAGGGAAGGACCGCTATTTGATTTTTGAAATGCAACATTTTCTGGAATAGACTACGGACACCATGTTGCATTTGTAGAGCTGCCAAGGTTCCAAAGTAGAAACCCACCAAAAGTTATCTTATTTTGGAAACTACTGCCCTCAAGGATTTGTTCTAGGCATGTGGTGAGCATATTGAGTCCACTGGTGTTTTTTGACAGAATTGTAAAACAATAGCCAGTGAAAATGAAATATTAGATTTTTTTCAACGAAAATGTAGCTTAACGTTGTAATTTTTAATTTTTAGAAGGGTAACAGGAGAAAATGGACCACATAATTTGCTCTGCATTTTCTTTTCAGTACAGGGCTACTTCATATGTGATCAGAATTAGAAACTCTTCTTTGGGCACACAATAGGGCTCGATGGGAAAGGAGAACCATTTGACTTTCTGAGCGCAATTTTTGCTAGAATACATCCTCTAATAATAGAGGAATCTTGGATGAAGCAAATAATGAAAATGAGGAATGAAGACCTCATTTTTTTATTTGCCTCATTCAAGGTTTCTCTATTATTAGTTATTTCAAGGTCAAATCTGGCTTTCAAAATCTGGTATACTATTTTGCTTCTATAGTACATGCTATATTTGTCCAGGTACTTCGGCCATTTTGACAGCTGATGAGCATCATATTATCTTTTAGCCTTTAATTGTATATTCCTTGGCACCTTCTATATGAGCAGTATTGCATTTCACTGTGTTTATTTGCTGCGTATAGTTATACCATTTACCTTGTGACCTGTGACCTTTGGATACCTTGTATGTTATGTATGCTACTTGTGAGGTTAGATGCTAGTTTTATTCTATTCTATGACCTATATGTACTGTCTTGGTTTGTCACTTATGTTTGTAATAAATTACTATTTTTATAAGGTGATCTCCAAGCATACTTGCATACTTGCATACTTATTTGTTTCTTTTGATTTGTTTCATTATCAGCATGTGCCAGAATGATTCCATAAATTATTAGGTGGTGCCCCCACATTTTTCTCTATTCACAGCTCGTGCTTCTGCAGACATTCAACCCATAAATTAAGTCAGCTCTCTTCACTACAATAATTCCAAACATGTGGATCCTAACTGCAGTTTAGGCATATTGTGGGATCATTGGATTTTGGAGCTCACTTTTCGCTGTATTTCCTTTAGTTGGAATCGTCACTTTTCCAGAGGCTTTGTGCTACCAGGAACATGGACACCCCTTATGTTTCTTGTTTCTTATGTGTTGAGAAGAATCTTTTATTGGTGGTATTTTGGAATACAGAGCATTTTGGATCAATTCATATTTATCCTATGCTCTACGCTGAACACATACATTGTGGTTTCCATCTAAATCTACATCTATGTGATTAAGGTAAAATCCCCAATGGGTTCATTCACTATAATGAGACAACAGAGTTACTCTGGACTATTTGCAACCTTTGCTCATCGGTATACGGATTTTAAGAGGTGCACAAAACTGTGGCCGACCGCGCATTTATGCATGCCTACAAAGATGGGCATGGCATATCATATGCCAGACAGGGTCTACAGTGTCTCCATCTTTGCCATTATAGGGAATCTTCCATCTTTGGTTCCATCTTAATCAGAGATTTACATGGGAACCCCAGTGTAAGCACTCAGCACAGAGCACAGGATAAATGTGAGCCAAGCCTTACTGCGATCTTTGGGAGGCAGAATAAAGGAATCAATAGCAGGTGAAGAATTGGTTTTATTTATTTTGTATGCCGTTCCTTGTGCTGTATTAGTGATTAGATGGTTTTATTCTTCCGGTCAGTGTGATTGCAGCAATGAAAGAAAGGGGTTTGATGCTACAGCTCCTCGGTAGTGTTGAGCAACTTTTGTTTTTTTAGGGTCGAGTTTCGTTTCATGAAACCCAACTTTTCCAAAAGTCGGGTCGAGCAAAATCGGCCGACTATAGGGAAAAGTCGGAGTCGTCCCGAAACACGAAACCCAATGTAAGTCAATGGAGAATTAAAGTCGGCAGTGAGAGGAGGACAGGAAACACACCAACAGTGCCGATTTGAATGCCAAAAGCATAAATTCTTGTTACTGAAACTTGTCAACCTTAATTAACTTCATAATACTAGTTACGCACTGAAAAATGGGGGTTATTTGGCTACAGTTGTGGGGGGGAGGGCTGGCTCCAGGTTTTCGTGGGCCCAGGGCCAAAGAGCGCCCCTTTAACACATACCACAACTCATGATGGTCTGATACGGCAGAGAAATAGCAGTATAGTACAATGAAAAATACTTCACTTCTTACATCTCATGACTGATATCCATTTTAAATTCTCCAATACCTCCAAAAACGGACCGTATATAACTCCATACAGTATTATGGCCAGCGCTAAGTGCGCTATACAGAGTAATGAGGCCCATATATTTCTCCATACGGAATCATTATTCCCATATAATGTTTCAAACCGTATATGATGAGCTCCACATAATGCTACAGTATATGTTGGTCCCAATGGATGAAGCTCCATTGTCTTATGGGCCCAAATAATGCTGCATATATAATGGGCCCCATTTCTACTGCTCTAGTGTATAATGGGCCCTGTAAATGCTGCTCCAGTGTCTGATGTCCACCTTTGGAATGCTCTAGTGTATGGTGGGCCCCATATATCATTCACCAGAGTATAGTGCTCCCCAAAAATTGCTGTCCCAACATTGAAAACAATTACATAAGTCTCCTTGCTAGGGAATCCCTGCACTACTCTGAACTCCTTGTCGTCCCCATCTTCCATCTCACTGCACTTGGCTGTTTAGGCCCTCCCACCGGCAGAGACACTTTTGCGTACTATGCGGTGCCCTGTGCCAGTGCCATCGCCCATGAGTATGCCCCCCCACCTGCTCAAGGAACCTGCACTTTCATCTGCACCTTCCTCTTTGTCACCGTGTAAGGTGGTATAGTATGCGGGAAGGGAAACCTGAGTTTCCTCTGGGTCAGATTCTGGCTGTGTAGAGTGCGAGGGGAATGTAGTGGTCTGGGTCAATGTACCAGCAGCATCATCCAGCAGTGGCTGGGCCTCAGTGCACTTGTGGCGTCCCCAAGAGTACGGTCGCCACTGTGGCATTGCCTTCCTCCTAGGGAGTGTGTTGTCAAGCTTGGGAGCAACGAAGGATCTCTCTAGCAGTGAAACCAACACACAACACATTTCCCACTCCAGGCCAGCAGGGAGACCTCTGAACCTGACTGCTGAGGAGCTGCTCTCTGTGGTCGGGAGGAGGTAAGTTAGGGCACTCTGTGCAGGGAAGGGGAAGTGTGTGGACATGAGAAGGGGAGCTGGAGGATGAGCAGAGTTAAGGCTCACTCCTAGCTGGAGAGCATGGTCCGGATTCCGGTCTCCGAGTTTGTAGGGACACTGACGTTCCTGCAGCAGAAACAGGGGGAAGTAGCAGCTATAAATGCTCTGTACCCAACTAAGGCTCGGAGGCCCCAGCATCGACGTGTGCGAGGCAGAAGGAAAAGGCTACAGCTGTCTGCCATACAAGTAAAGTCTGAGGAACATCTGTTAGACAGGAGGCGTTTCAGTGAACCACGGTCCTGTGAGTGCTTCCCCCACAAGCGCTAGAAAGGAGACGTTCAGGAAGGTACATGTTGGCGGAGTGTTGGAAGGGAGCTTTCCATTCTGGTCCCGGAGGTTGGCAGAGGTCCTGACCCGGAGGACACAGCACGGAGGCAGGCATCTGTGTAACCTGCAGACTGTGAGTAAAGCTTTGGAACTGCACGCTCTGGTGTCCTACAGTTATTCCAGCACCGCTACATCTGGGTACCAGCACCTACACCGCCTGTGCCTTTCCCCCATCACTACATCTACACTTCCCTGGGACTCCAGCTCCACCTGTGGGGAGCTTCACCATTTTTGCTGCACAACACCATCAGTCCCAGAGGATCTGCATGCAGCGTCGGCCTAACATCTATGTTGCCGAACACCACAGGTGGTGTCAAACTATCTATATAAACTCTTTACCATTATACCACGCCATTTACATGGGCGCCCAGGGCCACCGTCCGGGTCACCGCTGCAGTGACACATCCCACTGACACCGGCCCGGTACCGAGTACCCCACAGCCCTGGGAGGGCGACCCATATGCCGACTGCTGATCGGGCGGCGTTATTCCCACGAACCTCCAAACAGCGTCCCTGAAGGCAAAGTTTTTGGTTTCCGGGGGCAGTATGATTGCAAAGCTGAACCTTAAAGGAATGTCCAAAAGGGCACCACCAGGAGTGGAGCCTGTGGCTTAATTGGACTGCACCCGGGAAATCACTACCATACAAGCTACAGAAAAGATGGACAGATTGTAAGCTTTGTCGATTCTGTGTGTGGTGTGGTATGTCCGTTTGTAGTTGTGCTAGCGATTTCTCAGCTTTATTCCGTTAACGACCGAGACTCCGGCATGGCCCCGCGGTACGCGTCAAGCTTACTAGAGGTATACGCGAGGCTGTGGCACGTGAGATCGAGCAATAACAGGTCTAGCATTCCAGTACATGTCCGGGGCTGCATGCACGCTACACTGAAAGGACCAGCTTTTGTCGCTTACAGGTGCAGATAACCTGCTGAACTCCGTTAGTGATGGGGATCTGGGATTCAGATTATTCCCCGCAAACGATGATTTCCCAGTAAGTTCAGGTCAACCGCAATTCCGGAGTTAGGCCTAACCATCATTCCTGAAAAAATTACGTGTCCAAACCACAGGTGCTGTAGCTTGCTTAACAGCTCGGCAGCAGTTCTCAGGCCCAGTATGGATTCAACAACATTGTAGAAAGTGGATAAAGGGTACAGTTTCACCGGATAACACGTATATATGTAGCCTAGTTTACACATTAAAAATATATGTCTATAGATCAGGAGGCAGACTCAGATGTTCTCAGGCCCAGTATGGATTTGACCAGATTGTACAAAGTTGAGAAAGGGTACTTTATCACTGGATAGCATGTATATATAGCATAGTTTAAACATGTAAAATCTCCGTGTTCTCAGTATGGATTACACAGCAATCTAAAAAGTGAAAAAAAGGAAATGCATTTGAGGCGTACACAACTATATACTTTTGGTGTTATTTTTAAATCTTCATATATATTTCTGTCTCAGTAATACAGTCCAGCCTCTCCGCAATAGGAAATGAGATGCATACAATTAGTGACATAAAGGCTATTGATTGCAGAAATCTAGGAATTATTATTCACGGGAAAAACTTCCATCACAATTCTCATAGGCGATGCTGACCCTCAATTAATTTGTATGTTGAGACAGTGAAAACATTTTTTTGTGAATAAAGTCTTGCTGTATCGCATTTCCGTTGATTCCATCACTGTTACTCATCTCAATACAATTTTTATCACAGGGAGCGATGTAAACATGGTGCTCACTGGCTATCATGATCTGTCACGTAACTTTGGAGTGCAAAAGACAGAAGCCACAGGCCGTAGGCGATTCTATTTGATTGGCATGAGAGGGCACATTTTGAAATGTGCGCCGGAATGTCACACGTTTGTGAGTAGGAAAACTGTGAAAGCTGATGATAAACCACCACTGCATGTAATTGTGAGTCGACGTCCATAAGAAATGGAAGCCACTGATCATCTGGAGCTAGAGCCCGGCCAGCAGGACAGGGCATAGCTACATCTTAACCATCATCTTTCAGTTCAATCAATTTGTAGTGGCAGTCCCAGTGAAGGATTTGACAGCCCAGACTACACAGCGGAGGAGCAGGGAGAGGTAAACATTGCAAATGCTGGGGCCCTGCCCAAGCAAGGGGGGCACACTCGTGGGCGTCGGTACTGGCACTGGGCCCCTCATAGTACGGCTGTGTGTCTGACGGCGGGTGTGCACCACCACTGTCAGAGACACTTGATTGCACTATGAGGGACCCTATGCCAGTGCCCGCGCCCAAGAGTCGGCCTACCCACCTGTCCAGGGCAACGGCACTCGCACGGTTTTGTGCGCTAGGTGGTGACCCCGGCCATGGGGGGGTGCCCACTTAGGGAGGTTTACAAAGTGGCATATGTAGATGTGGGTCATTCAGCTGCTGCAAAAGGCAAAATAGGTCAAGTTTGCGGAATAGGAGGAGGACCAAAGCTAGCCATTTTTCTGGCAACCTATGTGTCATCAAGGGAAGGTGGGACAAAATCCTTGGAAACCCATGCATGGTTCATTTTAATGAAGGTTAGATCATCCACATTTTGGGTTGACAGACGGGTCCTTTTTTCTGTCAGGATTGATCCAGCTGCACTGAAGACTCTTTCCGATAGCACACTTGCAGCTGGGCAAGCGAGCTCCTGTAAGGCATATTGTGCCAATTCAGGCCAGGTGTCCAGTTTAGAGGCCCAATAGTCAAAGGGGAATGACCTGTGCGGGAGAACATTGATATGGGAGGAAAAGTAGTTGTTAACCATAGTTGACAACTGCTGTCTCCTGTCACTTTCCATCGATGCAGTATTACCAGTTGTGTGAGCGGTCCGTGAAAAATCAGTCCACAACATTGTCATGAAACCCCTGTCTCCAACGCCACTTCTGCTGTGTGCACCACGATCACCTCTGTCAAGCTGCCCCCGGCCCGTACGGCTCATGTGAGAACCATCACCGCTGCTGTGTGCTGGGAATGCCTCAACCAACCGGATAACCAGAGTTGCTTGTTTAGTAGCCAATATTAGGTCAAGGTTCTCCTGTGGCATGATGTTTTGTAATTTGCCTTTATAGCATGGATCCAGGATGCTGGCCGACCAGTAGTCGTCATCGTTCATCATTTTGGCAATGCGTGGGTCCCTTTTTAGGATCTGCAAGGCATAATCTGACATGTGGGCCAATGTTCCCAGTGTCAATGATGCACTGTGAGTGCTGGGTGGAGGAGCACTTTCTGGCAAATCCACATAACTCCAGTCACGCACAAACCCTGTACCAGACCTTGCCACGCCAACATTTTCACTTGCCCCACGAGATGCATCCTCCTCCCCTAAGTAATCATCCCCATCATCCTCCTCCTCTTCCTCTTCTTCCTCCACCTCATCCAGGAGAGGTCCCTGAGCAGACAGTGGCTGAATGTCATCAAGGATTCCCTCCACCTCTTCCTCCTCGTCAACATTGGCTGCAGATGCCTGCTCCTTAAGGTGCGTCAAAGTTTGCATGAGCAGACGCATAAGTGGGATGCTCATGCTTAGGATGGCGTCGTCTGCGCTTACCAGCCGTGTGCATTCCTCAAAACACTGAAGGACTTTACAGAGGTCTTTCAGCTTCGACCACTGCACACCTGTCAACTCCATGTCTGCTCTCAAAGTGCCTGGCCGTGTATCCTCCCACAAATGCATTATGGCTTGCCTCTGCTCGCACAGCCGCTCAACCATGTGCAGGGTGGAGTTCCACCTTGTTGCAATGTCGATAATGAGGCGGTGGTTGGGAAGGTGGAGCAATCGCTGCAGCTTCTGCATACGAATGGAGTGTACAGGCGACCGGCGAATGTGCGCGCACAGTCTTCGCACCTTCAGGAGCAGGGCTGTTAACTCCGGATAATTATTGAGGAAGCACTGCACCACCAGGTTCAAGGTGTGAGCCAAGCAAGGTATTTGGCTGAGTTTTGAAAGGGCTATGGCTGCCACAAAATTGCGGCCGTTATCACTAACTACCTTACCTGCCTCAAGATGTACACTGCCCAGCCATGACTCAGTTTGTCGCTGAAAGTACTCGGCCAGCACCTCGGCGGTGTGTCTGTCGTCCAAACACATCATCTGCAACACAGCCTGCTGATGCTTTCCACTAGCTGCTCGATAGGGGGACACCTCGTGTGCAACAGTGGCAGCTGCAGATGGAGTGCTCGTACGACTGCGCTCTGTGGACGAGCTTTCGCTTCTGGAGGAGGAGGAGGAGGAGGAGGGTCGAACGCCTACAGCCAACTGTTTCCTATACCGTGGGCTAGGCAGCACTGTCCCACCATCGCTGTCCCCTGTGGACCCTGCATCCACCACATTAACTCAGTGCGCAGTGATGGACACGTAACGGCCCTGGCCATGCCGACTGGACCATGCATCAGTTGTGAGGTGCCCCTTTCCACTCACTGACTGCTTGAGTGCATGGACAATGCGGTCTTTCACATGATGGTGGAGGGCTGGGATGGCTTTGCGAGAGAAGAAGTGGCAACTGGGTCATAGCGTGTTACTGCATAGGCCATGAGTTCGCGGAAAGCTGCGCTTTCCACCAACCGATAGGGCATAATCTCTAACGAGATTAGTTTGGCAATGTGGGTGTTCAAAGCCAGTGTACGCGGATGAGAGACTGAGTACTTTCTTGACCTACTCATAGTGTCTGGGAGGGTGAGCTGGACTTGAGAGCTGCATATGGTGGAAGTAGCGGTGAACAGGGCAGACTGAGAGAGGGTTGATGATGGTGATGGAGTTGGTGTTCTTTCTGATGGCCTAGATTCAGTCTTTCGTTGATATAACAGTGGGATTCCCTGACTGCTGTGGCCTTGCAACAACACCTCAACATTTGCTGCTGTGCTAACCGGTGGGTTTACAGTGGGGGAAACAATGTAGCGTTGCTGACTACCTTCTTTGTGATCAGTTGCACATGTGGTACTTGAGGTTCGGTGTTGTGTCCACGCTTGCAAGTACATGCTGGTTAAATGTCTAAGCATGTAACTGGTATTCAAATTTTTCAGATTTTTCCCTCGGCTAAAGGTCTTTGCGCACTTCTTACAGATAACCTTGGCCTGATCATGAGGATTTTGTTCAAAAAAGTGCCACACTGCACTCTTCCTACTTTGGCAGACATTTTACGGCCTAGCACGCTGTGATATTTTGACCCTCTGGACAAGCTGTCCAGCAACTCTTTTGATTTTTGGAACCTGTCTTTGGAGTGCTCCGGGCCTGCCAGATAACAGCTGTTGCGATGTCGATGTCTGCTGTGGATGCTCCTCCTCCTCATCTGAGCTATTGGAAGCAGCACCCTCTTCCCCCAATGGATGCCAATCTGGGTCAACAACTGGGTCATCCATCACCTCCTCTTCAATGTCATGTGCACCTTCCTCTGTGTCACCGTGTATGGTGGTATAGTGTGCGGGAAGGGGCACCTGAGTCTCATCAGGGTCAGAATCCGGCTCTGTACACTGCGAGGACAATGTAGTGCTCTGAGTGAATGTACCAGCAGAATCATTTATCAGTGGCTGTGCATCAGTGCACTCCATGTCAGATTCATCTTGGCCTGGGTAATTCACCATTTCACTTGATAATCCAGGCATGGTATGTGAAAACAGCTCTATGGAGTAATCAGTAGTATGGCCTGCGTCTTCCTTCAATCTTGGTTGGGGTGAAGGACACAAGGAAAGGTGTGGTTCATGAACATGAGCCTCCAATGACGACTCAGTGCTTTTATTTTTTACAACTTCAGAAGAGGAGGCGATAGAGCTGAAGGCTGAGTCAGCAATGTAAGACAAAACTTTTTCCTGAAGCTCTGGCTTTAAAAGCGGTTTGCCAACTCCTAGAACACTAAGCCTTCGAGGCCTTGTGGAGCCAGACGATGACGCAGGCTCAACACCCCCTGCATTCGGTCCTATTTTGCTTTTGCCACTACCATTAGATCCACCACCAACACAATCATTACCAGCTGCCAACCCCCGCCCAATTCCACGGCCTCTTCCACCAGCCTTCCTCATTTTTGGTAGAAATGTAGACAAAATCCAACAAACTATATAGTAATGTAAAACAAGGTACAAGGTGTCTATAGGACAGGGGAGATTTTGAATTTCTGCACACACTTGTGGACACTGGACACTTTTGGATTGTGTGAGGCCCACTGAATATCACAGCGCCATGTCACAGGCTCGATGTCGCATGTGTGAAAAATGTGACTAGAGGATAACGGAAATTTTGAATTTCAGCACAGACTTGTGGACACTGGACACTTCTGGATTGTGTGAGGCCCACTGAATATCACAGCGCTATGTCACAGGCTTGATGTCGCAGGTGTGAAAAATGTGACTAGAGGATAACGGAAATTTTGAATTTCAGCACAGACTTGTGGACACTGGACACTTCTGGATTGTGTGAGGCCCACTGAATATCACAGCGCTATGTCACAGGCTTGATGTCGCAGGTGTGAAAAATGTGACTAGAGGATAACGGAAATTTTGAATTTCAGCACACACTTGTGGACACTGGACACTTTTGGATTGTGTGAGGCCCAGTTGATATCACAGCGCTATGTCACAGGTAGAAATTGGCTAGTGTATGACAAACTACAAGGTGTATATAGAATTGGGCAGAATAGGAATCTCCCTAGAGTGTAGGTCTATAAGAACCGAACAAGTCCTCGACTTATCCTTACAGAGCGACACACAGATAGCTTCACTGTGACCGTGATAACAGCCGTTACACGGTACTGAGAGAGGAGCGTGCACGTACACGGCTGTCCGGTGTATGTAAAATTGTCAAGCTCCATGTTTTTTAAGTAAACGGACTGACACACGCTGTCTCTCTATAGTTTTGAATGTGATCAAACAGCAAATATATTTAACTGTTTGAAAACTAGACAAAACTAGAAGGTGCAGGTCTGTAAGAACGGAACATGTCCTCGACTTATCCTTTACAGAGCGACACACAGATAGCTTCACTGTGGCCGTGATAACAGCCATTACATGGTACTGAGAGAGGAGCGTGCACGTACACGGCTGTCCAGTGTATGTAAAATTGTCAAGCTCCGTGCTTTTTAAGTATACGAACTGACACACGCTGTCTCTCTATAGTTTTGAATGTGATCAAACAGCAAATATATTTAACTGTTTGAAAGCTAGACAAAACTAGAAGGTGCAGGTCTGTAAGAACGAAACATGTCCTCAACTTATCCTTACAGAGTGACACACAGATAGCTTCACTGTGGCTGTGATAACAGCCGTTAGACGGTACTGTGTGAGGAGTGTGCACCGCTGTATGGTGTGAAAAAATGCACGCTCAGTACCTCACTAGGACAAAAAAAAAAATTGGGATTGCTTTTAAAAAAGCAGTTTGCAGAGCAGTGGGTAAACAGCAATGCAGCCGTCAGGAAGCCTTAGAAGGCAGCCTAACAACCAACACCGCTGATCCAGCAAAATATAGCCTCCACTTGCACTGCACACACAGTGACTGGTGTGTTGTACAGGCAAAATCGCTAGCAGCAGAAGCAGTTTTTGGTGTCTTCTTCCCTGCCTAACGCTCTCCCTACAAAATCAGCAGCAGCAGCTCTCCCTATTCTGAGATCAGCATGAGTAACATGGCGGTCGGCGTGCACGCCCTTTTATATCCCCTGTGACGCCCACCAAAGCAAGCCAATCACTTGCATGCCCTTCTGAAAGATGGTGGTGACCCCTGCCTATGTCATCACGTTGCCCACAGTGTCCGTGGATCCTGATTGGCTGAAAAAGAGCGCAAAACAAACTTTTGAAACGCGACTTTGGCGCTTAAGTCACCGACCTCGTGGCCAACCTCATCCTAGGGTCGGGTTTCGTTGCATGAAACCCGACTTTGCCAAAAGTCGGCGACTTTTGAAATTTTTCGACCCGTTTCGCTCAACTCTACTCCTCGGTGTAAAATCCAAAAATGCATTTAATCCATGATAAAGCATTCAAAGGTTCCTGGAGAGCACTTGAGCAGACAAGTGGAAAAGCAATGCATTTCGATCACCTCAGAGATCTTTAAAAAAGCCAAATCAGATAAAGATCGCTGATTTGGCTTTGGATCGCTGATTTGGCTGACTTATCAAACCCTTTTCTTTCAATATTGATCAAGTCTCATCAAGATGGTTCTGTGCAACTTTTCAAGCGTCATGAGCTGTATATATTTTTCTTGTGATTGCAACAACACCAGATTTATATCCTTTTTTTTGTTTGCCAGATTTTGAGAGCTTTAACTTTTCTATTTTCTGCCGTTAGAGTCTCATGAGAACTTTTTTGTGGGATGATTTGAATTTGGTTTTATCAGTACCATTATTGGGAACATAACATTTTTTGACCATTTTCTATTTTTGGGAGGCAAAATAAAGTAAAATTATTAATTTTAAATATTTTTTATGTCATTCATCACGTTGGAAAAGTGATAAAAGCGCTTTACAATTTGGGTCAGTGTGATTGCAGCGATACCACATTTACGGTATGTCATTTTTTATGTTTTTCTGCTTTTATGCAATAAAAACTACTTTATGAACAAAATATTGTTTCTGCATTGCTATATTCTGATTGCTATAGCATAGTTATTTCTCTGGTGGCGGACCTGCATAGCGGCTTCTTTTTATGGGACAAAATGACGTTTTTAGCAATACTATTTCTATTTACATTTGTCATTTTGATACCATTTTATTCCACTTTTTTGGCAGTATATTTAAAAATCACAGATTTTTGCCATGTTTTTTGTTTATTCATTTAAGGTGTTCACTGTTGGGGTTAAATATTGCAACAGTTTTATAGATCGGGTCGCTATGGACACTGCCATACCTAATATGTGTACTTTATTAGTTTATTTTTGTTTTTACATAAATATGTGTGTTTATTGGTGTAATATTTTTTGTTATTTATTTAGAGAGGTGTCTTAATCATTTTTGCAATTTTTTATTTTTTTTTACTTTTTAAATTTTTCAGTTATGAAACTTTAACTTTAATTTGTCTCATCACTGGTCTCATGTATTGCAATACAGATGTACTCCAATGCATGAGACCTGTCAAATTACACAGGCAGAATGCCTGCCTAAGGCTGGGTGTAACAGGCCACTGCCCACCATACCTGGAAAACAAGCAGGTCATTGCTTGACCATCATCGGCTCCACATGATTTTGTCACTGGGTTGCTGATGGGGTGAGAGAGGGAACCGCCTCCTCTCACACCTTCTAAATGCAGCATTCACTATCAACCTCAGCATCCGAAGGCTTAATCATCCAGAGGCGGTGCTGGCACCGGCCTTGGCTGCTACCGCAGGAACTCTTCTGTCAGCTAAGCCGAACTCCCGGCGGTGATCATACAAGGAAGTGATCGGTTAGTCAAATTGTCTGACTGATCACAGAAATCAGACAGGGAGGACTGCTGTAATTGGTCCCTGCATCTCATCCCGTACTGGTCAGCTGTCTTTGACTGCTGCCGACACTGAGCTGTAACTGTGTTTTATCATACAGTCACAATTAAAGTACAAAAACATGCCTGCTTTCATCACTCTCTCCTGTCTGTCTCACCTATATATTTATGATTTGTATTTCTAATTAATTTATTTCATATTTACCAACATTTAATTGTTTAAATGTGGGACATTAACATTTCACCCCTGAAATAACTTAAAAGGCATGAAAACACCATCTTATGGCAGGATATGTTTAAACCCCAATCTTTTATGATTCAGTTTTTAATAAGGGTGTCATTCACATAGGAATACAAATCATGTGGTGTAGAGGTGTTTCTAAAGCTTAAGTCTGGTCAAAGTGAAGCAACTTTGTTCAAGAAACATCCATCAGTTTTGTTTTAGTGAAATAAATATTATCCTGTCAAGAAATATGCCACAAAAAACTAAATTTCCTATTTATGTACACACACACACTATAATCTTGCTCAACTTTGCTTTGGTGCTAATAAAAGATAAGAAACATTTATAAAGAAAATAAGAGAAATTGCATAAGATTAATACATATTTACAGTATTTCTGTATCCTGGTAAAAGCCTTGCAGTATAGTTTATGTTATATCTTCCAGAGCAATCATCAATTGCCTTACATTTTCTAGCATTGCAGGGTGATTAGATTTAATGAATTCCTTTCAGCTACTAGTATAAAAAAGCAAGTATGAAAAATGTGAGAAAAATCAACATGCTGAAAATGCTTCAAGGTACTGTAAACTAGAAATATATGAAGCCATCACCTTTACTGTTAAGTTGGGGGAGTAGAAGAGACTAAGCATTAATGCTACTTTCATCCAGCAATGCTTTATAGTACTTAAGTTTAAAATTGTGTTCTTGGGCAAACCTTGGACGATTTCAAAACTATTATACACCCACTTTTGTGCTGAAATTTAATATGCAACTTTTTATTGGAAAATAATCGTCCGTGTCTGGCAAAATCCACTGTGCAATATTTCTGTTAGTAGGTATAATGCAATAAAGACAGGGAGTGCTATTTATCACTCCAAATTTTGAGAATTTCAGGATTCTTTTTATTATTTTAATATATTTCCTCGATATTAAATCAGAAAAAATGATAAATTACACCTGTCTGAAAAGCTTCTCCCTTCTCACTGTAAAATGATGCACAACCAAATTTTGATGTCATTGTGGCTTTTCGCAGATATGCATTTTTGTATGAAGCAGTCTTGCCTTCAATAACTCCTAAAGGTATAACATTTATGACATACATCTTGATATATTTTTACTTATATCTACAGTATCTCTCTATCTATCTATATGCATTTGCGTGAGTGTGCATGTATGTTTAGTAGCTATAGACATATGTAGATAAGCATTTAAATGACAAAATATTGTTTATATCAAATATTTGTTATTTGCGTCTAATGCTCTTTTAATAGTATGTTCCTAACTTAAATATACATGACTCTAATCCTTTTCTTATAATTGCATTGCATTATAAGTACCCTAAAGCGAACGCTGATAAGCTCTGTTACATTTGGTCAGCTGACCACCTCCCCAAAAAATGTATCTCGAAAAAGCTTGCTATAGCCAAAATGTTGATAATTTGCCTGTTTTTCATGGGTAGGTCAAGCACCCATCTGTTAGACATAACAACTGTGAACTGTCAAATTATGTATATGGTTAATGGATGCTATAATAGCCTACATGTGCCGTGCATCACTGCCACAGTCCTCCATAAACATATACCTTATATGCTTTAAATCTAATCAACCTCCTTTGACCCCATAAGATGAACCTTCTCTTCTCTGCTTGCCTTTCTTATGAACGTTCATTCAGTTACCGTTACTTCCCCAATGCATACTCATTTCTTTTCCTTGCATTTGTAAGCCATGCACAAACCTTCTTTAGCCTCTATATCTGTGTTTCCCAGTATCCTCTGCATCCACTATATCCTCCATAAGGTTGTAAGACCACAATATAAAATATACTCCTCCCCTCAGGGGGGGCAATTGGACAAGCTAATGGGCTACACAGGATTCAGAGAGGGACGCAGGAGCATGTCAGTGCCGTAGAGAGGCGAGCTGTACAGGATATACATCTCCGACAAGGTCTTTTTTTCATGTAAACATACAGAAGAAATAATGTGTTTTATCTTTAGCATGCCACATATTAGAAAGCAAAGTGATAAATTATTATATACATGATTTGTATAGCTACAATGATTTATATTATATTACAATTATTTCAGGTTTGCATATTTAGAAATATATTAGCTCAATATGATTTTATTGCTATGTTATTTGAATTATAAATCATTATGTCCCTTCTAGCTGATCAGTCACAAAATATCTCGGAATTTATTTGCATAATAGAAGCGGTTAGTTTCTTCATTTTTGCATAGTAGTTCCAATAATTACACTTGTCTTTGCCTTCTCGACAGAAGACTGCGTTTGAGGTCAGGAAATGATTTTTGTCGACATTTTTCACAAGTGTCTGTTAACAATATGCAGATAAACTACTAAAATAGTGATACAAATATGGCATTTTCATATGTGTCTAAGGTGAAATTAAAAGCTACTAATCACATACATTTCAGACTAAAGCAACATCAAGAATTTGACAAGTGTTAGGTTATGTGCTGATGAAATAGATACAGACTCACCCCTATATTCCCTACTAAAGCGCAGTACAGCAGAATGCATGCGAATTGTATGTAACAGAACTGCTACGCAATGGTTCAATTCTGCATCACATTTGGAACCAAATCCACATGTACAATATGTAAATTTTGGTGCAAATTTCAGATCACTCGGCAGGTGAACGATTTGTAGCATGATCACGGGGCATTTACGTCTTAGTATATGCTCACATATATTATTTGCAATTAACCAATCCCAAAAAAATTAATACATCAACACATCTGTAACAAGTGGTTTCTCCAAATTGAACATAATTAATAAACGTCTTGTTTGGTCCAGTAGATTAACATTTGAAATCAGGAGGGAAAGGTTAGCCCTTTTGGAAAATACTGTGTTTATGGTTCTAAACATATCCCATTGCCTTTGTCCTTTCCCATCTCATGGTTGAACTTGATGGACAGTTCACTTTTTCAACTGTATTAATTGTGTAACTATTTAACTATGTAACACAGAATGCCACTTATGATTACTGAAGTCTCAACATTTTTCAGTTCCTTGAATAAAATCCCTCATCAGTACAGACATAGCATGCACTTATACTTGAACTTATACAAATATTTTTCCAGACTTTTTACGGAATGTTACCAATTTTTTCCGATTTTATAAAATTTGGCTCCTGTTTCTGATCACGAATCTGAATGTGCCATATTCATGCCGAATTAATGTGTTGCGGACGTTTTCCGAACAAATTTGCTCATCACTGGGCATTGGTACCAATGTGTAGCATGACCGTTGCACTTATACTTTCCCAACTATCAGATGGTCTAAGCAGGTCACCTTCATCTGACAAAAGAACAAAATGCTCATTGGTCAGGTGAAATGATTTTTAAGCTTGTTTAAAAATCAATGTTCTCATCCACATGTCGTCTTTTATAAATAGTACATTATTGCCAAGAACAATGGTAATCCATGTGTTCTGAACAATCATATTAATGATTGTTCTGTTTGAATGGAAGTGTGTATGGCCTTTCTAAGCAGGCTATTAGATGTTCCCTGATTGGCTCATATGTAGCTGATTAGCTGTCTTCTAATGGCAGTAGTCAGCCAGTGTAATTGCCCCCTAACTCAAGAGACTGATCAATGAATTTAAGAGTAGAGATCATTGTCTTGCTCAAACAAGTAAAAAGGATATTAAAAGATAGAAAAATAATTGAATGTTCCTAGAGATATAGTTGGAAGCAAATTTCACAAGTTTAAAGTTAATGGAATTGGCTACACTACCTAGACACGGCAGAAAAAGCAAGATATCATCATGGGGGGATACTTGGGGCCATAATACAGTGTGTGGGGGCTACTGGTGGCCATATTACTGTGTGGGGGCTCCTAAGGTCCATCATACAGTGTGGGATGATGCTGGGGGTTATCATACAGTGTGAGGGGCCTACCAGGGAGCCATCATATAGAGTGGGGGGCTGCTGGTGTACACCATAAAGTATGGGGCTACTGAGGGCTATCATATATTGTGGAAGATACTGTGGTGCATCACACAGTGAGGGTAGAGCTAATTGAGGCCATCATATGGTGTGGGAACCTGCTTGGGGATATCATTCAGTGTGGGGGGGCTACCATAACATGAAAGGGTCATCATAAGGTGTGAGAGCAACTGGAGACTATGATGCTAAATAATGTAGCCATTGTTATCTAGGGCATTTGCACAGGGCATTAATATTTTCTAAAGCACATTTTCATCAATGTTGTCTGCTGGTTCCTCGGGTTCCGCATATTACGTATCGGACATACAGGTTGCTGTGTGGGCCTGGAAAACCTCCAACGGTCATGCTACACATTGGTACCAATGCCTTGTGATGTGCAAATTTGTTTGGAAAACGTCCGCAAAACATTAATTCGGCATGAATATGGCACATTCAGATTCGTGATCGGAAACAGGAGCCAAATTTTATAAAATTGGAAAAAATTGGTAACATTCGGTAAAAAGTCCGGAAAAATATTTGTGTTGCCACAAAAGTATCTTCAGCACTATAGCAACGATAATGGTGGTGTATCATGAGCATTTGGCACGAGTGATGAGGGGAGGGGGTTTGCAGAGCTCAGAGGTGCGGGGTTCTTGTAAACAGTAATTTTATTTTTCCTAACTTGATGTGTGCACATTGCGGTTAGCCAATCAGGGCACAGGAAACACCCACAATGTCTTGACACAATGGCTTGTGTCATTGGCTGCTGAGATCATATGTCCCTCTCCATATAAATTGCA
The DNA here is from genome assembly GCF_039654945.1 of Dendrobates tinctorius. NCBI lineage: Eukaryota > Metazoa > Chordata > Amphibia > Anura > Dendrobatidae > Dendrobates > Dendrobates tinctorius. Next base: position 18,271,092 of record NW_027361704.1, on the reverse strand, counting down.
TTCATCTTGTTTTATCGCCAGTTTGACACTGTAACAGTGCAGAGAGGCTACTCCTGCTGCTGGCACTGTTAGCAGCAAGATTTTAGCTAGTTAGCTAGACGGTTGTAAAACAGTCAGATAGTGTTGCTAGCAAGGTTCCAGTGTGGCTGGTAAATTACCTTCCATCATTTTTTTTGCCATTACTGAGGTCCACAGACAAAGCCAGAGACATGTCCTACAAGTGTGTTGTATACTGCTTCTATTGTGTGCCATGCATGAGTATAGCATTCTAAACAATAATTTTTCACTAGCTAAATGTGAAACAGCCTGCTGAATTCCACCTTGTCATTTAGCTCTGTTGTGATATGAAACACAGAAATTGCTTCTTCCACTTCCACCACTTCTGCTGCTGCTAATGTTTTGGCATTGACGAATTGATATTTCGGAGGTTGGAAGTCTAGAGCTGTGATGCGAACTGTGTGCTTCACTGCTGTCTTGGGGAAAAGCTCTCTTAAGGTTGAGTAAAAGCGTGTTTCGATACTCCAGCATTCACAGGTCCCTTTCCAGGGCTGGAAGCATCTGGCCAAATGGCAACCAGGCAACCAGCAGTATTCCTAATCATAACTATATGGGATCACGCTGCAGATAGTGCAGCAAGAAGGCACTCATATGTCGGGCTCTTTCATGAGGTCCAAGCCCATGCTGTGTGGGTGGCTGGGTAACAATGAGGCTCGTTTCCTCTGTCCCCTCCCGACAACCTTGAACAATAGAGAGAGGAGAATTGTCCTCTTCATCTGACAGTTGCTCGCCCATCACCTCTTCCTCCTCCAAATGTTCCTCGCATCTTGCACCTTCGAATTCTTTGAAATGTGAATACTCCTGATTGGGTGTCCATCTGCTGGATTGGGTTTAGTGGAAGACCTATCGGTCCCTATTATACTATTTCTTCTGAGGTGAAATTGTTGCCACTTTTGTCGAGTCTGCCAATAATTTTTGGAAATTTGAACACTCCTGGTTGGGTGTACATCTGCGGGATTTGTTTTAGTTGAAGACATATCGGTCCGTATTATACTATTTCTACTCTCATGATATTGATGCCACTTCTGTGGTGTAAGGCCCTCATTTGTTTAAATGTGAACATTCCTGGCTAGGTGTCCATTTGCTGGACTGGGTGTAGTGGAAGATCTGTCTGTCCCTATTGTATTATCTATACTGTGGTAAAATTGATGCCACTTTTGTGGTGTCTGCTAGTGATGAGCGAGTATATTCGTTACTATTTGCACAGATAGTATGCTATTAAGATTACTTGTTGCATTGCGAGTAGAGTTGAGCGAAACGGGTCGAAAAAATTCAAAAGTCCCCGACTTTTGGCAAAGTCGGGTTTCATGAAACGAAACCCGACCCTAGGATGAGGTCGGCCACGAGGTCGGCGACTTACGCGCCAAAGTCGCGTTTCAAAAGTTTGTTTTGCGCTCTTTTTCAGCCAATCAGGATCCACGGACACTGTGGGCAACGTGATGACCTAGGCACGGGTCACCACCATCTTTCAGAAGGGCATGCAAGTGATTGTCTTGCTTTGGTGGGCGTCACAGGGGGTATAAAAGGGCGTGCACGCCGACCGCCATCTTACTTCTGCCGATCTTAGTATAGGGAGAGGTTGCTGCTGATTCTGTAGGGAGAGCGTTAGGCAGGGAAGAAGACAAAAAAACTGCTTCTGCTGCTAGCGATTTGGCCTGCACAACACACAAGTCACTGTGTGTGCAGTGCAAGGGGAGGCTATATTGTGGTGTATCAGTGGTGTTGGTTGTTGGGCTGCCTTTTAAGGCTTCCTGACACGCTGGCATTGCTGTTTACCCACTGCTCCGCAAACTGCTTTTTTAAAAGCAATCCAATCTCCCTTATCCTCTAGTCACTTTTGTCACAGCTGTGCCATTGAGCCTGTCACATAGCGCTCAGATATCAGTGGGCCTCACACAATCCACAAGTGTCCAGTGTCCAAAAGTGTGCACAGAGATTCAAAATCTCCATTATCCTCTCGTCACTTTGGTCACAGGCAGCTGTGCCATCGAGCGTGTCACATAGCGCTCAGATATCAGTGGGCCTCACACAATCCACAAGTGTCCAGTGTCCAAAAGTGTGCGCAGAGATTCAAAATCTCCATTATCCTCTCATCACTTTGGTCACAGGCAGCTGTGCCATCGAGCGTGTCACATAGCGCTCAGATATCAGTGGGCCTCACACAAACCACAAGTGTCCAGTGTCCAAAAGTGTGCGCAGAGATTCAAAATCTCCATTATCCTCTCGTCACTTTGGTCACAGGCAGCTGTGCCATCGAGCGTGTCACATAGCGCTCAGATATCAGTGGGCCTCACACAATCCACAAGTGTCCAGTGTCCAAAAGTGCGCGCAGAGATTCAAAATCTCCATTATCCTCTCGTCACTTTGGTCACAGGCAGCTGTGCCATCGAGCCTGTCACATAGCGCTCAGATATCAGTGGGCCTCACACAATCCACAAGTGTCCAGTGTCCAAAAGTGTGCGCAGAGATTCAAAATCTCCATTATCCTCTCGTCACTTTGGTCACAGGCAGCTGTGCCATCGAGCGTGTCACATAGCGCTCAGATATCAGTGGGCCTCACACAATCCACAAGTGTCCAGTGTCCAAAAGTGTGCGCAGAGATTCAAAATCTCCATTATCCTCTCGTCACTTTGGTCACAGCTGTGCCATCGAGCCTGTCACATAGCGCTCAGATATCAGTGGGCCTCACACAATCCACAAGTGTCCAGTGTCCAAAAGTGTGCGCAGAGATTCAAAATCTCCATTATCCTCTCGTCACTTTGGTCACAGGCAGCTGTGCCATCGAGCCTGTCACATAGCGCTCAGATATCAGTGGGCCTCACACAATCCAAAAGTGTCCACTGTCCACAAGTGTGTGCAGAAATTCTAAATCTCCCCTGTCCTATAGACACCTTGTACCTTGTTTTACATTACTATATAGTTTGTTGGATTTTGTCTACATTTCTACCAAAAATGAGGAAGGCTGGTGGAAGAGGCCGTGGAATTGGGCGGGGGTTGGCAGCTGGTAATGATGGTGTTGGTGGTGGATCTGATGGTAGTGGCAAGAGCAAAATAGGACCGAATGCAGGAGGTGCTGACCCTGCGTCATCGTCTGGCTGCATAAGGCCTCGAACGCTTAGTTTTCTAGGAGTTGGCAAACCGCTTTTAAAGGCAGAGCATCAGGAAAAAGTTTTGTCTTACATTGCTGACTCAGCCTCCAGCTCTATCGCCTCCTCTTCTTCAGTTGTAAAAAGTAAAAGCACTGAGTCGTCATTGGAGGCTCATGTTCATGAACCACACCTTTCCTTGTGTCCTTCACCCCAACCAAGATTGAAGGATGACGCAGGCCATACTACTGATTACTCCATGGAGCTGTTTTCACATACCATGCCTGGATTATCAAGTTAAATGGTGAATTACCCAGGCCAAGATGAATCTGACATGGAGTGCACTGATGCACAGCCGCTGATGGATGATTCTGCTGGTACATTCACTCAGAGCACTACATTGTCCTCGCAGTGTACAGAGCCAGATTTTGACCCTGATGAGACTCAGGTGCCCCTTCCTGCACACTATACCACCATACACGGTGACACAGAGAAAGGTGCACATGACATAGAAGAGGAGGTGATGGATGACCCAGTTGTTGACCCAGATTGGCATCCATTGGGGGAAGAGGGTGCTGCTTCCAATAGCTCAGATGAGGAGCATCCACAGCAGACATCGACATCGCAACAGCTGTTATCTGGCAGGCCCGGAGCACTCCAAAGACAGGTTCCAAACATCAAAAGAGTTGCTGGACAGCTTGTCCAGAGGGTCAAAAGATCACAGCGTGCTAGGCCGCAAAATGTCTGCCAAAGTAGGAAGAGTGCAGTGTGGCACTTTTTTGAACAAAATCCTCATGATCAGGCCAAGGTTATCTGTAAGAAGTGCGCAAAGACCTTTAGCCGAGGGAAAAATCTGAAAAATTTGAATACCAGTTGCATGCTTAGACATTTAACCAGCATGCACTTGCAAGCATGGACACAACACCAAACCTCAAGTGCCACATGTGCAACTGATCATAACGAAGGTAGTCAGCAACGCTACATTGTTTCCCCCACTGTAAGCCCACCGTTTAGCACAGCAGCAAATGTTGAGGTGTCGTTGCAAGACCACAGCAGTCAGGGAATCCCACTGTTATATCAACGAAAGACTGATTCTAGGCCATCAGAAAGAACACCAACTCCATCACCATCATCAACCCTCTCTCAGTCCGCCCTGTCCACCGCTACTTCCACCATATGCAGCTCTCAAGTCCAGCTCACCCTCCCAGACACTATGAGTAGGTCAAGAAAGTACTCAGTCTCTCATCCGCGTACACTGGGTTTGAACGCCCACATTGCCAAACTAATCTCGTTTGAGATGATGCCCTTTCGGTTGGTGGAAAGCACAGCTTTCCGCGAACTCATGGCCTATGCAGTACCACGCTATGACCTACCCAGTCGCCACTTCTTCTCTTGCAAAGCCATCCCAGCCCTCCACCATCATGTGAAAGACCGCATTGTCCATGCACTCAAGCAGTCAGTGAGCGGAAAGGTGCACCTCACAACTGATGCATGGTCCAGTCTGCATGGCCAGGGCCGTTACGTGTCCATCACTGCGCACTGGGTTAATGTGGTGGATGCAGGGTCCACAGGGGACAGCGGTGGTGGGACAGTGCTGCCTAGCCCACGGTATAGGAAACAGTTGGCTGTAGGCGTTCGACCCTCCTCCTCCTCCTCCTCCAGAAGCGAAAGCTCGTCCACAGAGCGCAGTCATACGAGCACTCCATCTGCAGCTGCCACTGTTGCACATGATGTGTCCCCCTATCGAGCAGCTAGTGGAAAGCGTCAGCAGGCTGTGTTGCAGATGATGTGTTTGGGCGACAGACACACCGCCGAGGTGCTGGCCGAGTACTTGAAGCGACAAACTGAGTCATGGCTGGGCAGTGTACATCTTGAGGCAGGCAAGGTAGTTAGTGATAACGGCCGTAATTTTGTGGCAGCCATAGCACTTTCAAAACTCAGCCACATACCTTGCTTGGCTCACACCTTGAACCTGGTGGTGCAGTGCTTCCTCAAAAATTATCCGGAGTTAACAGCCCTGCTCCAGAAGGTGCGAAGACTGTGCGCGCACATCCGCCGGTCGCCTGTACACTCCGTTCGTATGCAGAAGCTGCAGCGATTGCTCCACCTTCCCAACCACCGCCTCATTATCGACATTGCAACAAGGTGGAACTCCACCCTGCACATGGTGGAGCGGCTGTGCGAGCAGAGGCAGGCCATAATGCATTTGTGGGAGGATACACAGCCAGGCACTTTGAGAGCAGACATGGAGTTGACAGGCGTGCAGTGGTCGAAGCTGAAAGACCTTTGTAAAGTCCTTCAGTGTTTTGAGGAATGCACATGGCTGGTAAGCGCAGACGACACCATCCTAAGCATGAGCATCCCACTTATGCGTCTGCTCATGCAAACTTTGACGCACCTTAAGGAGCAGGCGTCTGCAGCCAATGTTGATGAGGAGGAAGAGGAGGAGGGAATCCTTGATGACATTCAGCCATTGTCTGCTCAGGGACCTCTCCTGGACGAGGTGGAGGAAGAAGAGGAGGAGGAGGAGGATGATGGGGATGATTACTTAGGGGCGGAGGATGCATCTCGTGGGGCAAGTGAAAATGTTGGCGTGGCAAGGTCTGGTACAGGGTTTGTGCGTGACTGGAGGGATGTGGATTTGCCAGAAAGTGCTCCTCCACCCAGCACTCGCAGTGCATCATTGACACCGGGAACATTGGCCCACATGTCAGATTATGCCTTGCGGATCCTAAAAAGGGACCCCCGCATTGCCAAAATGATGAACGATGACGACTACTGGTTGGCCAGCATCCTGGATCCACGCTATAAAGGCAAATTACAAAACATCATGCCACAGGAGAACCTTGACCTAATATTGGCTAATAAACAAGCAACTCTGGTAAATCGGTTGCTTGAGGCATTCCCAGCACACAGCAGCGGTGATGGTTCTCACACGAGCCGTACGGGCCGGGGGCAGTTTGGCAGAGGTGTTCGTGGTGCACACAGCAGAAGTGGCGTTGGAGACAGGGGTTTCATGACAATGTTGTGGACTGATTTTTCAAATACCGCTCACACAACTGGTAATACTGCATCGATGGAAAGTGACAGGAGACAGCAGTTGTCAACTATGGTTACAAACTACTTTTCCTCCCATATCGATGTTCTCCCACACAGGTCATTCCCCTTTGACTATTGGGCCGCTAAACTGGACACCTGGCCTGAATTGGCCCAATATGCCTTACAGGAGCTCGCTTGCCCAGCTGCAAGTGTGCTATCGGAAAGAGTCTTCAGTGCAGCTGGATCAATCCTGACAGAAAAAAGGACCCGTCTGTCAACCCAAAATGTGGATGATCTAACCTTCATTAAAATGAACCACGCATGGGTTTCCAAGGATTTTGTCCCACCTTCCCCTGATGACACATAGGGTGACAGAAAAATGGCTTGCTTTGGTCCACCTCTTCCTGGTACTTCACCTATTTCGCCTTTTGCATCAGCTGAATGTCCAACATCAACATATGCCACTTTCTAAAACTCCCTAACTGTGCTGCCTCCCCCCCATGGCCGGGGTCACCACCTACCGCACGACACCGTGCGAGTGCCGTTGCCCTGGACAGGTGGGTAGGCCGACTCTTGGGCGCGGGCACTGGCACAGGGTCCCTCATAGTGCAATCAAGTGTCTCTGACAGTGGTGGGGCACACCCGCCGTCAGACACACCGCTGTACTATGAGGGGCCCAGTGCCAGTACCGACACCCACGAGTGGGCCCCCCTTGCTTGGGCAGGGCCTCAGCATTTGCAATCTTTACCTCTCCCTGCTCCTCCGCTGTGTAATCTGGGCCGTCAAATCCATACTGTGCCTGACACCGTCTGAGCCTGCCTCCTGAGACATATATTTTGAATGTGTACGCTATCCATACATGTTATCCGGGGATACGGTACCCTTTCTAACCTTTGTGCAATCACGTGCAATCCATACTGTGCCTGACACCGTCTGAGCCTGCCTCCTGAGACATATATTTTGAATGTGTACGCTATCCATACATGTTATCCAGGGATACGGTACCCTTTCTAACCTTTGTGCAATCCTGTGCAATCCATACTGGGCCTGACACCGTCTGAGCCTGCCTCCTGAGACATATATTTTGAATGTGTACGCTATCCATACATGTTATCCAGGGATACGGTACCCTTTCTAACCTTTGTGCAGTCACGTGCAATCCATACTGGGCATAACACCGTCTGAGCCTGCCTCCTGAGACATATATTTTGAATGTGTACGCTATCCATACATGTTATCCGGGGATACGGTACCCTTTCTAACCTTTGTGCAATCACGTGCAATCCATACTGGGCCTAACACCGTCTGAGCCTGCCTCCTGAGACATATATTTTGAATGTGTACGCTATCCATGCATGTTATCCGGGGATACGGTACCCTTTCTAACCTTTGTGCAATCACGTGCAAGCCATACTGTGCCTGACACCGTCTGAGCCTGCCTCCTGAGTCATATATTTTGAATGTGTATGCTATCCATACATGTTATCCAGGGATACGGTACCCTTTCTAACCTTTGTGCAATCACGTGCAATCCATACTGGGCCTGACACCGTCTGAGCCTGCCTCCTGAGACATATATTTTGAATGTGTACGCTATCCATACATGTTATCCAGGGATACGGTACCCTTTCTAACCTTTGTGCAATCACGTGCAATCCATACTGGGCCTAACACCGTCTGAGCCTGCCTCCTGAGACATATATTTTGAATGTGTACGCTATCCATACATGTTATCCGGGGATACGGTACCCTTTCTAACCTTTGTGCAATCACGTGCAATCCATACTGGGCCTAACACCGTCTGAGCCTGCCTCCTGATACATATATTTTGAATGTGTACGCTATCCATACATGTTATCCGGGGATACGGTACCCTTTCTAACCTTTGTGCAATCACGTGCAATCCATACTGGGCCTAACACCATCTGAGCCTGCCTCCTGAGACATATATTTTGAATGTGTACGCTATCCATACATGTTATCTGGGGATACGGTACCCTTTCTAACCTTTGTGCAATCACGTGCAATCCATACTGTGCCTGACACCGTCTGAGCCTGCCTCCTGAGACATATATTTTGAATGTGTACGCTATCCATACATGTTATCCAGGGATACGGTACCCTTTCTAACCTTTGTGCAATCACGTGCAATCCATACTGGGCGTGAGAACGGCTGGCGAGCTGTTAAGCAAGCTACAGCACCTGTCCAGACGAGTACAGGGATTCCCTGGCGAGGAGACTTATTTGATTGTTTTCAATGTTGGGACAGCAATTTTTGGGGAGCACTATACTCTGGAGAATGATAGATGGGGCCCACCATACACTGGAACATTCCAAAGGTGGACATCAGACACTGGAGCAGCATTTACAGGGCCCATTATACACTAGAGCATTAGAAATGGGGCCCATTATGTTTGGAGCATTATTTGGGCCCATAAGACAGTGGAGCTTCATCCATGGGGACCAACATATACTGTAGCATTATGTGGAGCTCATCATATACTGTTTCAAACATTATATGGGACCATTGATTCTGTATGGAGAAATAGATGGGCCTCGTCATGAGATGTAAAAAGTGAGGTATTTTTCATTGTACTATACCGCTATTTATCTGCCGTATCGGAGCATGATGAGTTGTGGTATGTGTTAAAGGGGCGCTCTTTCGCCCAGGGCACATGAAAACCTGCAGCCAGCCCTCCCCCCCCCACAACTTTAGCCAAATAACCCCCATTTTTCAGTGCGTAACTTGTATTATGAAGTTAATTAAGGTTGACAAGCTTAAGTAAGAAGAATTGATGCTTTTGGCATTCAAATGGGCACAGTAGGTGTGTTTCCTGTCCTCCTCTCACTGCCGACTTTTATTCCCCATTGACTTACATTGGGTTTCGTGTTTCGGGACAACCCTGACTTCTCCCTATAATCGGACGATCTTGCTCGACCCGACTTTTGGAAAAGTCGGGTTTCACGAAACGAAACGCGACCCTAAAAAACCAAAAGTCGCTCAACTCTAATTGCGAGTATTTGTGTACTCGCCTCACTATATTCGGATGTTCCTCCCTGTAGTTTTGGCACTTCCTTTGCAACTAAACATGATGGGCTTATTAACCCATCACAGTAATGCTGCAGACATCTTGGTTGTGGCATTACTGTGATTTGCTGGCCGCCCAGCATCAAAGGGTCTATTTGAACCTTGCTGCCGCCATTATACATACATTGCATCCGGAGCCTGCATTCTTCAAGCATAAGGACAGATCGCACAGCTGCTCGGGAGAGTCTTTAGGCTTCTTGATAACACAAAAGCCCTTTTCAAGGCTACCTGCGGTGTATACTAGGTCAGTGTAGAGTAGGTAGAGAGAGATACTCGAGCAGGGACAGTTTAAAGGAGTCGGTCACTAGCTTCATAATACCACCAAAAAATAGCTCTTTTCAGAGCTGAAGACACACAACAGAGTCAGAGCACAGGGAGGGAGAGATTGTGTATTATGTAGGCAGAGGTTAAAGTGTTTTTCCAGTATCCACCTTAAAACAGCTCTTGTTAGAGGCAAAGCAATATTTTTCTAGAACACAGAGTACTAGCATTTTGTGCTGCCTTTTTTTTTAAGCACCGATCTATTTTCCGCACTGCTTTTGGGGTCAGAGTCTGGATTCTGCTGTCCACATTAGTCCACTTAAAAAGGCATTTAGTTCCCTATGCAAAGCAGTAGTCCAAACATTAGCTACTGCTTCTACCAAGCACGCACCAGAACATTTTCCCCTCTGTTTTTGTGGTCACGGCCTGCCTTCTGCTGTCCACATTAGTCCACTGAAAAAGGCAGTTTGTGCCCAACACAAATTGTTCTGAGCAGGGAAATATTATATTTTATTTTAACTGCAGCAGTTGTTCGTCAAAAGCATGCAGCCAGACTTGGTTTAATTTCAATAGCATCACTATATTGCTCCTAGAGTGCAACCAGTCCATTTGAAGTGTGCACATTTTCCTGTAATAGTAATATTGAATTTTTTTTTCAGCAGTGAAATTTTATGCAGCATTCATCATGCTCCAGTTGTGACTCAAAACAAAAACACTTACTTGGTTAGAAATAGCATCACTATATTGATACTGCAGGCTAGCAATGTTAGGCGTTGGATTTCTGCGTTTACTCCGCAGGGATCCAGACCCTCACATTCTGCAGTCTCCTGCTGTTTATCTACTGCAGAGGAGATTGCAGAGGAGATTGCCTTGCAGCAAAAGTCCTTCTGTCCTCCTACTGACCATGCTCATGGGACAATCTCCCATTGGAGATCGGGAGTCATGTGCTCAGGTCCCGCTCCAGATCTCATTGGTCCATCTCAGAGATCTGGAAGCTTGCAGAAGGTCCCGGCTAATATATAAAAGGCGCGCATGGCTGTTCTGCCATGCGCTAGTATAGACTAAAGGTACTGTCACACTTAGCGATGCACCAGCGATCCCGACCAGCGATATGACCCGGTCAGGATCGCTGGCGCATCGCTAAGTGGTCGCTAGTGAGCTGCCACACAGGCAAATCTCACCAGCGACATCGCAGGTGTCAGGGGTCGCTACTTACCTGTCAGACGAAGCGATCCTGGCGTCCTCCCATCCGCGTCCATGCATCACTCGTCTCCACAGCAGGAAGCCCCAGCAGGAAGCTGACGACAAGAAACGGTCCAGGACGTTCTCGCGCGATCAACGATAACCAGCGGGGGAGCTGTCGGAGGTAAGTATCAGACATAGCGATATCGCTAGCAATATCGCTATAACGTCACAAAAACCAGTGACGTTATAGCGATATTGCTAGCGATATCCCTTAGTGTGACAGGCCCTTTACTTGCTGCTGTGTGTATGAGGATGGATGTATGATTCTGGTGAATGACTCATTATAAACCCCTTCCCTCTGATATTACGTATGTGG